>NW_027140512.1:328434-656868 GCF_036365525.1 Heterodontus francisci
TGGCAGTAAACAGAACTGAACCCGGGACACTGGAGCTGTGAGGCTGTGGCAGTCCCCAGAACTGAACCCGGGTCACTGGAGCTGTGAGAGTGTGGCAGTAAACAGAACCGAACCCGGGACACTGGAGCTGTGAGACTGTGGCAGTAAACAGAACCGAACCCAGGTCACTGGAGCTGTGAGGCTGTGGCAGTAAACAGAACCGAACCCGGGTCACTGGAGCTGTGAGACTGTGGCAGTAAACAGAACCGAACCCAGGTCACTGGAGCTGTGAGACTGTGGCAGTAAACAGAACCGAACCCAGGTCACTGGAGCTGTGAGACTGTGGCAGTAAACAGAACCGAACCCGGGTCACTGGAGCTGTGAGACTGTGGCAGTAAACAGAACCGAACCCAGGTCACTGGAGCTGTGAGACTGTGGCAGTAAACAGAACTGAACCCGGGACACTGGAGCGGTGAGACTGTGGCAGTAAACAGAACCGAACCCAGGTCACTGGAGCTGTGAGACTGTGGCAGTAAACAGAACCGAACCCGGGTCACTGGAGCTGTGAGACTGTGGCAGTAAACAGAACCGAACCCGGGTCACTGGAGCTGTGAGACTGTGGCAGTAAACAGAACTGAACCCGGGACACTGGAGCGGTGAGACTGTGGCAGTAAACAGAACCGAACCCAGGTCACTGGAGCTGTGAGACTGTGGCAGTAAACAGAACCGAACCCGGGACACTGGAGCTGTGAGGCTGTGGCAGTCCCCAGAACCGAACGCGGGACACTGGAGCTGTGAGACTGCGGCAGTACGCAGAACTGAACCCGGGTCACTGGAGCTGTGAGAGTGTGGCAGTAAACAGAACCGAACCCAGGTCACTGGAGCTGTGAGGCTGTGGCAGTAAACAGAACCGAACCCGGGTCACTGGAGCTGTGAGGCTGTGGCAGTCCCCAGAACCGAACCCAGGACACTGGAGCTGTGAGGCTGTGGCAGTAAACAGAACCGAACTCAGGTCACTGGAGCTGTGAGACTGTGGCAGTAAACAGAACTGAACCCAGGTCACTGGAGCTGTGAGACTGTGGCAGTAAACAGAACTGAACCCAGGTCACTGGAGCTGTGAGACTGTGGCAGTAAACAGAACTGAACCCAGGTCACTGGAGCTGTGAGACTTTGGCAGTAAACAGAACCGAACCCAGGTCACTGGAGATGTGAGGCTGTGGCAGTAAACAGAACTGAACCCGGGACACTGGAGCTGTGAGACTGTGGCAGTAAACAGAACCGAACCCGGGACACTGGAGCTGTGAGACTGTGGCAGTAAACAGAACCGAACCCGGGTCACTGGAGCTGTGAGACTGTGGCAGTAAACAGAACTGAACCCAGGTCACTGGAGCTGTGAGACTGTGGCAGTAAACAGAACCGAACCCGGGTCACTGGAGCTGTGAGACTGTGGCAGTAAACAGAACTGAACCCGGGACACTGGAGCGGTGAGACTGTGGCAGTAAACAGAACTGAACCCGGGTCACTGGAGCTGTGAGACTGTGGCAGTAAACAGAACTGAACCCGGGACACTGGAGCTGTGAGACTTTGGCAGTAAACAGAACCGAACCCAGGTCACTGGAGCTGTGAGGCTGTGGCAGTCCCCAGAACCGAACCCGGGACATGGAGCATTGAGGCTGTGGCAGTAAACAGAAACGAACCCGGGTCACTGGAGCTGTGAGACTGTGGCAGTAAACAGAACTGAACCCGGGACACTGGAGCGGTGAGACTGTGGCAGTAAACAGAACTGAACCCGGGTCACTGGAGCTGTGAGACTGTGGCAGTAAACAGAACTGAACCCGGGACACTGGAGCTGTGAGACTGTGGCAGTAAACAGAACCGATCCCAGGTCACTGGAGCTGTGAGGCTGTGGCAGTCCCCAGAACCGAACCCGGGACACTGGAGCAGTGAGGCTGTGGCAGTAAACAGAACCGAACCCGGGACACTGGAGCGGTGAGACTGTGGCAGTACGCAGAACCGAACCCAGGTCACTGGAACTGTGAGACTGTGGCAGTAAACAGAACCGAACCCAGGTCACTGGAGCTGTGAGACTGTGGCAGTAAACAGAACCGAACCCGGGTCACTGGAGCTGTGAGACTGTGGCAGTAAACAGAACCGAACCCAGGTCACTGGAGCTGTGAGACTGTGGCAGTAAACAGAACCGAACCCAGGTCACTGGAGCTGTGAGACTTTGGCAGTAAACAGAACCGAACCCGGGTCACTGGAGCTGTGAGACTGTGGCAGTAAACAGAACCGAACCCAGGTCACTGGAGCTGTGAGACTGTGGCAGTAAACAGAAACGAACCCGGGTCACTGGAGCTGTGAGACTGTGGAGGTAAACAGAACCGAACCCAGGTCACTGGAGCTGTGAGACTGTGGCAGTAAACAGAACCGAACCCGGGTCAGTGGAGCTGTGAGACTGTGGCAGTAAACAGAACCGAACCCGGGACACTGGAGCTGTGAGGCTGTGGCAGTCCCCAGAACCGAACCCGGGACACTGGAGCTGTGAGACTGTGGCAGTACGCAGAACCGATCCCAGGTCACTGGAGCTGTGAGACTGTGGCAGTAAACAGAACCGAACCCAGGTCACTGGAGCTGTGAGACTGTGGCAGTAAACAGAACCGAACCCGGGTCACTGGAGCTGTGAGACTGTGGCAGTAAACAGAACTGAACCCGGGTCACTGGAGCTGTGAGACTGTGGCAGTAAACAGAACTGAACCCGGGTCACTGGAGCTGTGAGAGTGTGGCAGTAAACAGAACCGAACCCAGGTCACTGGAGCTGTGAGACTGTGGCAGTAAACAGAACTGAACCCGGGTCACTGGAGCTGTGAGACTGTGGCAGTAAACAGAACTGAACCCGGGACACTGGAGCTGTGAGGCTGTGGCAGTCCCCAGAACCGAACGCGGGACACTGGAGCTGTGAGACTGCGGCAGTACGCAGAACTGAACCCGGGTCACTGGAGCTGTGAGAGTGTGGCAGTAAACAGAACCGAACCCGGGACACTGGAGCTGTGAGACTGTGGCAGTAAACAGAACCGAACCCAGGTCACTGGAGCTGTGAGGCTGTGGCAGTAAACAGAACCGAACCCGGGTCACTGGAGCTGTGAGACTGTGGCAGTAAACAGAACCGAACCCAGGTCACTGGAGCTGTGAGACTGTGGCAGTAAACAGAACCGAACCCAGGTCACTGGAGCTGTGAGACTGTGGCAGTAAACAGAACCGAACCCGGGTCACTGAAGCTGTGAGACTGTGGCAGTAAACAGAACCGAACCCAGGTCACTGGAGCTGTGAGACTGTGGCAGTAAACAGAACCGAACCCGGGTCACTGGAGCTGTGAGACTGTGGAGGTAAACAGAACCGAACCCAGGTCACTGGAGCTGTGAGACTGTGGCAGTAAACAGAACCGAACTCGGGTCAGTGGAGCTGTGAGACTGTGGCAGTAAACAGAACCGAACCCGGGACACTGGAGCTGTGAGGCTGTGGCAGTCCCCAGAACCGAACCCGGGACACTGGAGCTGTGAGACTGTGGCAGTACGCAGAACCGAACCCAGGTCACTGGAGCTGTGAGACTGTGGCAGTAAACAGAACCGAACCCAGGTCACTGGAGCTGTGAGACTGTGGCAGTAAACAGAACCGAACCCGGGTCACTGGAGCTGTGAGACTTTGGCAGTAAACAGAACTGAACCCGGGTCACTGGAGCTGTCAGACTGTGGCAGTAAACAGAACTGAACCCGGGTCACTGGAGCTGTGAGACTGTGGCAGTAAACAGAACTGAACCCGGGTCACTGGAGCTGTGAGACTGTGGCAGTAAACAGAACCGAACCCAGGACACTGGAGCTGTGAGACTGTGGCAGTAAACAGAACCGAACCCAGGTCACTGGAGCTGTGAGACTGTGGCAGTAAACAGAACTGAACCCGGGTCACTGGAGCTGTGAGACTGTGGCAGTAAACAGAACCGAACCCAGGTCACTGGAGCTGTGAGACTGTGGCAGTAAACAGAACCGAACCCGGGACACTGGAGCTGTGAGGCTGTGGCAGTAAACAGAACCGAACCCAGGACACTGGAGCTGTGAGACTGTGGCAGTAAACAGAACCGAACCCAGGTCACTGGAGCTGTGAGACTGTGGCAGTAAACAGAACTGAACCCGGGTCACTGGAGCTGTGAGACTGTGGAAGTAAACAGAACCGAACCCGGGACACTGGAGCTGTGAGGCTGTGGCAGTCCCCAGAACCGAACGCGGGACACTGGAGCTGTGAGACTGCGGCAGTACGCAGAACTGAACCCGGGTCACTGGAGCTGTGAGAGTGTGGCAGTAAACAGAACCGAACCCGGGACACTGGAGCTGTGAGACTGTGGCAGTCCCCAGAACCGAACCCAGGACCCTGGAGCTGTGAGGCTGTGGCAGTAAACAGAACCGAACTCAGGTCACTGGAGCTGTGAGACTGTGGCAGTAAACAGAACTGAACCCAGGTCACTGGAGCTGTGAGACTGTGGCAGTAAACAGAACTGAACCCAGGTCACTGGAGCTGTGAGACTGTGGCAGTAAACAGAACCGAACCCAGGACACTGGAGCTGTGAGACTGTGGCAGTAAACAGAACCGAACCCAGGTCACTGGAGCTGTGAGGCTGTGGCAGTAAACAGAACCGCACCCGGGTCACTGGAGCTGTGAGACTGTGGCAGTAAACAGAACCGAACCCAGGTCACTGGAGCTGTGAGACTGTGGCAGTAAACAGAACCGAACCCAGGTCACTGGAGCTGTGAGACTGTGGCAGTAAACAGAACCAAACCCGGGTCACTGAAGCTGTGAGACTGTGGCAGTAAACAGAACCGAACCCAGGTCACTGGAGCTGTGAGACTGTGGCAGTAAACAGAACCGAACCCGGGTCACTGGAGCTGTGAGACTGTGGAGGTAAACAGAACCGAACCCAGGTCACTGGAGCTGTGAGACTGTGGCAGTAAACAGAACCGAACTCGGGTCAGTGGAGCTGTGAGACTGTGGCAGTAAACAGAACCGAACCCGGGACACTGGAGCTGTGAGGCTGTGGCAGTCCCCAGAACCGAACCCGGGACACTGGAGCTGTGAGACTGTGGCAGTACGCAGAACCGAACCCAGGTCACTGGAGCTGTGAGACTGTGGCAGTAAACAGAACCGAACCCAGGTCACTGGAGCTGTGAGACTGTGGCAGTAAACAGAACCGAACCCGGGTCACTGGAGCTGTGAGACTTTGGCAGTAAACAGAACTGAACCCGGGTCACTGGAGCTGTGAGACTGTGGCAGTAAACAGAACTGAACCCGGGTCACTGGAGCTGTGAGACTGTGGCAGTAAACAGAACTGAACCCGGGTCACTGGAGCTGTGAGACTGTGGCAGTAAACAGAACCGAACCCAGGACACTGGAGCTGTGAGACTGTGGCAGTAAACAGAACCGAACCCAGGTCACTGGAGCTGTGAGACTGTGGCAGTAAACAGAACTGAACCCGGGTCACTGGAGCTGTGAGACTGTGGCAGTAAACAGAACCGAACCCAGGTCACTGGAGCTGTGAGACTGTGGCAGTAAACAGAACCGAACCCGGGACACTGGAGCTGTGAGGCTGTGGCAGTAAACAGAACCGAACCCAGGACACTGGAGCTGTGAGACTGTGGCAGTAAACAGAACCGAACCCAGGTCACTGGAGCTGTGAGACTGTGGCAGTAAACAGAACTGAACCCGGGTCACTGGAGCTGTGAGACTGTGGAAGTAAACAGAACCGAACCCAGATCACTGGAGCTGTGAGACTGCGGCAGTACGCAGAACTGAACCCGGGTCACTGGAGCTGTGAGAGTGTGGCAGTCCCCAGAACCGAACCCAGGACCCTGGAGCTGTGAGGCTGTGGCAGTAAACAGAACCGAACCCGGGACACTGGAGCTGTGAGACTGTGGCAGTCCCCAGAACCGAACCCAGGACCCTGGAGCTGTGAGGCTGTGGCAGTAAACAGAACCGAACTCAGGTCACTGGAGCTGTGAGACTGTGGCAGTAAACAGAACTGAACCCAGGTCACTGGAGCTGTGAGACTGTGGCAGTAAACAGAACTGAACCCAGGTCACTGGAGCTGTGAGACTGTGGCAGTAAACAGAACCGAACCCAGGACACTGGAGCTGTGAGACTGTGGCAGTAAACAGAACTGAACCCAGGTCACTGGAGCTGTGAGACTGTGGCAGTAAACAGAACCGAACCCAGGTCACTGGAGCTGTGAGGCTGTGGCAGTAAACTGAACTGAACCCAGGTCACTGGAGCTGTGAGACTGTGGCAGTAAACAGAACCGAACCCAGGACACTGGAGCTGTGAGGCTGTGGCAGTAAACAGAACTGAACCCAGGTCACTGGAGCTGTGAGACTGTGGCAGTAAACAGAACCGAACCCAGGACACTGGAGCTGTGAGACTGTGGCAGTAAACAGAACCGAACCCGGTCACTGGAGCTGTGAGACTGTGGCAGTAAACAGAACTGAACCCAGGTCACTGGAGCTGTGAGACTGTGGCAGTAAACAGAACTGAACCCAGGTCACTGGAGCTGTGAGGCTGTGGCAGGAAACAGAACCGAACCCAGGTCACTGGAGCTGTGAGACTGTGGCAGTAAACAGAACTGAACCCAGGTCACTGGAGCTGTGAGACTGTGGCAGTAAACAGAACCGAACCCAGGTCACTGGAGCTGTGAGGCTGTGGCAGTAAACAGAACTGAACCCAGGTCACTGGAGCTGTGAGACTGTGGCAGTAAACAGAGCCGAACCCGGGACACTGGAGCTGTGAGACTGTGGCAGTAAACAGAACCGAACCCGGGTCAATGGAGCTGTGAGACTGTGGCAGTAAACAGAACTGAAACCCGGGTCACTGGAGCTGTGAGACTGTAGCAGTAAACAGAGCCGAACCCGGGACACTGGAGCTGTGAGACTGTGGAAGTAAACAGAACCGAACCCGGGTCACTGGAGCTGTGAGACTGTGGCAGTAAACAGAACCGAACCCAGGTCACTAGAGCTGTAAGCCTGTGGCAGTAAACAGAACCGGACCCGGGACACTGAAGCTGTGAGACTGTGGCAGTAAACAGAACCGAACCCATGTCACTGGAGCTGTGAGACTGTGGCAGTAAACAGAACCGAACCCAGGTCACTAGAGCTGTGAGACTGTGGCAGTAAACAGAACCGGACCCGGGACACTGGAGCTGTGGGACTGTGGCAGTCCCCAGAACCGAACCCAGGTCACTGGAGCTGTGAGACTGTGGCAAAAAACAGAACCGAACCCGGGTCACTGGAGCTGTGAGACTGTGGCAGTAAACAGAACCGAACCCAGGTCACTGGAGCTGTGAGGCTGTGGCAGTAAACAGAACCGAACCCGGGTCACTGGAGCTGTGAGACTGTGGCAGTAAACAGAACTGAACCCGGGACACTGGAGCGGTGAGACTGTGGCAGTAAACAGAACTGAACCCGGGTCACTGGAGCTGTGAGACTGTGGCAGTAAACAGAACTGAACCCGGGACACTGGAGCTGTGAGACTGTGGCAGTAAACAGAACCGATCCCAGGTCACTGGAGCTGTGAGGCTGTGGCAGTCCCCAGAACCGAACCCGGGACACTGGAGCAGTGAGGCTGTGGCAGTAAACAGAACCGAACCCGGGACACTGGAGCGGTGAGACTGTGGCAGTACGCAGAACCGAACCCAGGTCACTGGAACTGTGAGACTGTGGCAGTAAACAGAACCGAACCCAGGTCACTGGAGCTGTGAGACTGTGGCAGTAAACAGAACCGAACCCGGGTCACTGGAGCTGTGAGACTGTGGCAGTAAACAGAACCGAACCCAGGTCACTGGAGCTGTGAGACTGTGGCAGTAAACAGAACCGAACCCAGGTCACTGGAGCTGTGAGACTTTGGCAGTAAACAGAACCGAACCCGGGTCACTGGAGCTGTGAGACTGTGGCAGTAAACAGAACCGAACCCAGGTCACTGGAGCTGTGAGACTGTGGCAGTAAACAGAAACGAACCCGGGTCACTGGAGCTGTGAGACTGTGGAGGTAAACAGAACCGAACCCAGGTCACTGGAGCTGTGAGACTGTGGCAGTAAACAGAACCGAACCCGGGTCAGTGGAGCTGTGAGACTGTGGCAGTAAACAGAACCGAACCCGGGACACTGGAGCTGTGAGGCTGTGGCAGTCCCCAGAACCGAACCCGGGACACTGGAGCTGTGAGACTGTGGCAGTACGCAGAACCGAACCCAGGTCACTGGAGCTGTGAGACTGTGGCAGTAAACAGAACCGAACCCAGGTCACTGGAGCTGTGAGACTGTGGCAGTAAACAGAACCGAACCCGGGTCACTGGAGCTGTGAGACTGTGGCAGTAAACAGAACTGAACCCGGGTCACTGGAGCTGTGAGACTGTGGCAGTAAACAGAACTGAACCCGGGTCACTGGAGCTGTGAGAGTGTGGCAGTAAACAGAACCGAACCCAGGTCACTGGAGCTGTGAGACTGTGGCAGTAAACAGAACTGAACCCGGGTCACTGGAGCTGTGAGACTGTGGCAGTAAACAGAACTGAACCCGGGACACTGGAGCTGTGAGGCTGTGGCAGTCCCCAGAACCGAACGCGGGACACTGGAGCTGTGAGACTGCGGCAGTACGCAGAACTGAACCCGGGTCACTGGAGCTGTGAGAGTGTGGCAGTAAACAGAACCGAACCCGGGACACTGGAGCTGTGAGACTGTGGCAGTAAACAGAACCGAACCCAGGTCACTGGAGCTGTGAGGCTGTGGCAGTAAACAGAACCGAACCCGGGTCACTGGAGCTGTGAGACTGTGGCAGTAAACAGAACCGAACCCAGGTCACTGGAGCTGTGAGACTGTGGCAGTAAACAGAACCGAACCCAGGTCACTGGAGCTGTGAGACTGTGGCAGTAAACAGAACCGAACCCGGGTCACTGAAGCTGTGAGACTGTGGCAGTAAACAGAACCGAACCCAGGTCACTGGAGCTGTGAGACTGTGGCAGTAAACAGAACCGAACCCGGGTCACTGGAGCTGTGAGACTGTGGAGGTAAACAGAACCGAACCCAGGTCACTGGAGCTGTGAGACTGTGGCAGTAAACAGAACCGAACCCGGGACACTGGAGCTGTGAGGCTGTGGCAGTCCCCAGAACCGAACCCGGGACACTGGAGCTGTGAGACTGTGGCAGTACGCAGAACCGAACCCAGGTCACTGGAGCTGTGAGACTGTGGCAGTAAACAGAACCGAACCCAGGTCACTGGAGCTGTGAGACTGTGGCAGTAAACAGAACCGAACCCGGGTCACTGGAGCTGTGAGACTTTGGCAGTAAACAGAACTGAACCCGGGTCACTGGAGCTGTGAGACTGTGGCAGTAAACAGAACTGAACCCGGGTCACTGGAGCTGTGAGACTGTGGCAGTAAACAGAACTGAACCCGGGTCACTGGAGCTGTGAGACTGTGGCAGTAAACAGAACCGAACCCAGGACACTGGAGCTGTGAGACTGTGGCAGTAAACAGAACCGAACCCAGGTCACTGGAGCTGTGAGACTGTGGCAGTAAACAGAACTGAACCCGGGTCACTGGAGCTGTGAGACTGTGGCAGTAAACAGAACCGAACCCAGGTCACTGGAGCTGTGAGACTGTGGCAGTAAACAGAACCGAACCCGGGACACTGGAGCTGTGAGGCTGTGGCAGTAAACAGAACCGAACCCAGGACACTGGAGCTGTGAGACTGTGGCAGTAAACAGAACCGAACCCAGGTCACTGGAGCTGTGAGACTGTGGCAGTAAACAGAACTGAACCCGGGTCACTGGAGCTGTGAGACTGTGGAAGTAAACAGAACCGAACCCAGATCACTGGAGCTGTGAGACTGTGGCAGTAAACAGAACCGAACCCGGGACACTGGAGCTGTGAGGCTGTGGCAGTCCCCAGAACCGAACGCGGGACACTGGAGCTGTGAGACTGCGGCAGTACGCAGAACTGAACCCGGGTCACTGGAGCTGTGAGAGTGTGGCAGTAAACAGAACCGAACCCGGGACACTGGAGCTGTGAGACTGTGGCAGTCCCCAGAACCGAACCCAGGACCCTGGAGCTGTGAGGCTGTGGCAGTAAACAGAACCGAACTCAGGTCACTGGAGCTGTGAGACTGTGGCAGTAAACAGAACTGAACCCAGGTCACTGGAGCTGTGAGACTGTGGCAGTAAACAGAACTGAACCCAGGTCACTGGAGCTGTGAGACTGTGGCAGTAAACAGAACCGAACCCAGGACACTGGAGCTGTGAGACTGTGGCAGTAAACAGAACCGAACCCAGGTCACTGGAGCTGTGAGGCTGTGGCAGTAAACAGAACCGAACCCGGGTCACTGGAGCTGTGAGACTGTGGCAGTAAACAGAACCGAACCCAGGTCACTGGAGCTGTGAGACTGTGGCAGTAAACAGAACCGAACCCAGGTCACTGGAGCTGTGAGACTGTGGCAGTAAACAGAACCGAACCCGGGTCACTGAAGCTGTGAGACTGTGGCAGTAAACAGAACCGAACCCAGGTCACTGGAGCTGTGAGACTGTGGCAGTAAACAGAACCGAACCCGGGTCACTGGAGCTGTGAGACTGTGGAGGTAAACAGAACCGAACCCAGGTCACTGGAGCTGTGAGACTGTGGCAGTAAACAGAACCGAACTCGGGTCAGTGGAGCTGTGAGACTGTGGCAGTAAACAGAACCGAACCCGGGACACTGGAGCTGTGAGGCTGTGGCAGTCCCCAGAACCGAACCCGGGACACTGGAGCTGTGAGACTGTGGCAGTACGCAGAACCGAACCCAGGTCACTGGAGCTGTGAGACTGTGGCAGTAAACAGAACCGAACCCAGGTCACTGGAGCTGTGAGACTGTGGCAGTAAACAGAACCGAACCCGGGTCACTGGAGCTGTGAGACTTTGGCAGTAAACAGAACTGAACCCGGGTCACTGGAGCTGTGAGACTGTGGCAGTAAACAGAACTGAACCCGGGTCACTGGAGCTGTGAGACTGTGGCAGTAAACAGAACTGAACCCGGGTCACTGGAGCTGTGAGACTGTGGCAGTAAACAGAACCGAACCCAGGACACTGGAGCTGTGAGACTGTGGCAGTAAACAGAACCGAACCCAGGTCACTGGAGCTGTGAGACTGTGGCAGTAAACAGAACTGAACCCGGGTCACTGGAGCTGTGAGACTGTGGCAGTAAACAGAACCGAACCCAGGTCACTGGAGCTGTGAGACTGTGGCAGTAAACAGAACCGAACCCGGGACACTGGAGCTGTGAGGCTGTGGCAGTAAACAGAACCGAACCCAGGACACTGGAGCTGTGAGACTGTGGCAGTAAACAGAACCGAACCCAGGTCACTGGAGCTGTGAGACTGTGGCAGTAAACAGAACTGAACCCGGGTCACTGGAGCTGTGAGACTGTGGAAGTAAACAGAACCGAACCCAGATCACTGGAGCTGTGAGACTGTGGCAGTAAACAGAACCGAACCCGGGACACTGGAGCTGTGAGGCTGTGGCAGTCCCCAGAACCGAACGCGGGACACTGGAGCTGTGAGACTGCGGCAGTACGCAGAACTGAACCCGGGTCACTGGAGCTGTGAGAGTGTGGCAGTCCCCAGAACCGAACCCAGGACCCTGGAGCTGTGAGGCTGTGGCAGTAAACAGAACCGAACCCGGGACACTGGAGCTGTGAGACTGTGGCAGTCCCCAGAACCGAACCCAGGACCCTGGAGCTGTGAGGCTGTGGCAGTAAACAGAACCGAACTCAGGTCACTGGAGCTGTGAGACTGTGGCAGTAAACAGAACTGAACCCAGGTCACTGGAGCTGTGAGACTGTGGCAGTAAACAGAACTGAACCCAGGTCACTGGAGCTGTGAGACTGTGGCAGTAAACAGAACCGAACCCAGGACACTGGAGCTGTGAGACTGTGGCAGTAAACAGAACTGAACCCAGGTCACTGGAGCTGTGAGACTGTGGCAGTAAACAGAACCGAACCCAGGTCACTGGAGCTGTGAGGCTGTGGCAGTAAACAGAACTGAACCCAGGTCACTGGAGCTGTGAGACTGTGGCAGTAAACAGAACCGAACCCAGGACACTGGAGCTGTGAGGCTGTGGCAGTAAACAGAACTGAACCCAGGTCACTGGAGCTGTGAGACTGTGGCAGTAAACAGAACCGAACCCAGGACACTGGAGCTGTGAGACTGTGGCAGTAAACAGAACCGAACCCGGTCACTGGAGCTGTGAGACTGTGGCAGTAAACAGAACTGAACCCAGGTCACTGGAGCTGTGAGACTGTGGCAGTAAACAGAACTGAACCCAGGTCACTGGAGCTGTGAGGCTGTGGCAGGAAACAGAACCGAACCCAGGTCACTGGAGCTGTGAGACTGTGGCAGTAAACAGAACTGAACCCAGGTCACTGGAGCTGTGAGACTGTGGCAGTAAACAGAACCGAACCCAGGTCACTGGAGCTGTGAGGCTGTGGCAGTAAACAGAACTGAACCCAGGTCACTGGAGCTGTGAGACTGTGGCAGTAAACAGAGCCGAACCCGGGACACTGGAGCTGTGAGACTGTGGCAGTAAACAGAACCGAACCCGGGTCAATGGAGCTGTGAGACTGTGGCAGAAAACAGAACTGAAACCCGGGTCACTGGAGCTGTGAGACTGTAGCAGTAAACAGAGCCGAACCCGGGACACTGGAGCTGTGAGACTGTGGAAGTAAACAGAACCGAACCCGGGTCACTGGAGCTGTGAGACTGTGGCAGTAAACAGAACCGAACCCAGGTCACTAGAGCTGTGAGCCTGTGGCAGTAAACAGAACCGGACCCGGGACACTGAAGCTGTGAGACTGTGGCAGTAAACAGAACCGAACCCATGTCACTGGAGCTGTGAGACTGTGGCAGTAAACAGAACCGAACCCAGGTCACTAGAGCTGTGAGACTGTGGCAGTAAACAGAACCGGACCCGGGACACTGGAGCTGTGGGACTGTGGCAGTCCCCAGAACCGAACCCAGGTCACTGGAGCTGTGAGACTGTGGCAAAAAACAGAACCGAACCCGGGTCACTGGAGCTGTGAGGCTGTGGCAGTAAACAGAACCGAACCCGGGACACTGGAGCTGTGAGGCTGTGGCAGTAAACAGAACCGAACCCAGGTCACTGGAGCTGTGAGACTGTGGCAGTAAACAGAACCGAACCCAGGTCACTGGAGCTGTGAGACTGTGGCAGTCCCCAGAACTGAACCCGGGTCACTGGAGCTGTGAGAGTGTGGCAGTATACAGAACCGAACCCGGGATACTGGAGCTGTGAGACTGTGGCAGTCCCCAGAACTGAACCCGGGTCACTGGAGCTGTGAGAGTGTGGCAGTATACAGAACCGAACCCGGGACACTGGAGCTGTGAGACTGTGGCAGTACGCAGAACTGAACCCGGGTCACTGGAGCTGTGAGAGTGTGGCAGTAAACAGAACCGAACCCGGGACACTGGAGCTGTGAGGCTGTGGCAGTAAACAGAACCGAACCCAGGTCACTGGAGCTGTGAGACTGTGGCAGTAAACAGAACCGAACCCAGGTCACTGGAGCTGTGAGACTGTGGCAGTCCCCAGAACCGAACCCAGGTCACTGGAGCTGTGAGAGTGTGGCAGTAAACAGAACCGAACCCAGGTCACTGGAGCTGTGAGACTGTGGCAGTAAACAGAACCGAACCCAGGACACTGGAGCTGTGAGGCTGTGGCAGTAAACCGATCCGAACCCGGGTCACTGGAGCTGTGAGACTGTGGCAGTAAACAGAACTGAACCCAGGACACTGGAGCTGTGAGACTGTGGCAGTAAACAGAACCGAACCCAGGTCTCTGGAGCTGTGAGACTGTGGCAGTAAACAGAACCGAACCCAGGTCACTGGAGCTGTGAGACTGTGGCAGTAAACAGAACCGAACCCAGGTCACTGGAGCTGTGAGACTGTGACAGTAAACAGAACCGAACCCGGGACACTGGAGCTGTGAGACTGTGGCAGTAAACAGAACCGAACCCGGGACACTGGAGCTGTGAGACTGTGGCAGTAAACAGAACCGAACCCAGGTCACTGGAGCTGTGAGACTGTGGCAGTAAACAGAACCGGACCCGGGACACTGGAGCTGTGAGACTGTGGCAGTAAACAGAACCGAACCCGGGTCACTGGAGCTGTGAGGCTGTGGCAGTAAACAGAACCGGACCCGGGACACTGGAGCTGTGAGACTGTGGCAGTCCCCAGAACCGAACCCAGGTCACTGGAGCTGTGAGACTGTGGCAAAAAACAGAACCGAACCCGGGTCACTGGAGCTGTGAGGCTCTGGCAGTAAACAGAACCGAACCCAGGTCATTGGAGCTGTGAGGCTGTGGCAGTCCCCAGAACCGAACCCAGGTCACTGGAGCTGTGAGAGTGTGGCAGTAAACAGAACCGAACCCGGGACACTGCAGCTGTGAGGCTGTGGCAGTCCCCAGAACCGAACCCGGGACACTGGAGCTGTGAGACTGTGGCAGTAAGCAGAACTGAACCCGGGTCACTGGAGCTGTGAGAGTGTGGCAGTAAACAGAACCGAACCCGGGACACTGGAGCTGTGAGACTGTGGCAGTAAACAGAACTGAACCCAGGTCACTGGAGCTGTGAGGCTGTGGCAGTAAACAGAACCGAACCCAGGTCACTGGAGCTGTGAGACTGTGGCAGTAAACAGAACCGAACCCAGGTCACTGGAGCTGTGAGACTGTGGCTGTCCCCAGAACCGAACCCGGGTCACTGGAGCTGTGAGACTGTGGCAGTCCCCTGAACCGAACCCAGGTCACTGGAGCTGTGAGAGTGTGGCAGTAAACAGAACCGAACCCAGGTCACTGGAGCTGTGAGACTGTGGCAGTAAACAGAACCGAACCCGGGTCACTGGAGCGGTGAGACTGTGGCAGTAAACAGAACCGAACCCGGGTCACTGGAGCTGTGAGGCTGTGGCAGTAAACAGAACCGAACCCGGGTCACTGGAGCTGTGAGACTGTGGCAGTAAACAGAACCGAACCCAGGTCACTGGAGCGGTGAGACTGTGGCAGTAAACAGAACCGAACCCAGGTCACTGGAGCTGTGAGACTGTGGCAGTAAACAGAACCGAACCCAGGACACTAGTGCTGTGAGGCTGTGGCAGTAAACAGAACCGAACCCGGGTCACTGGAGCTGTGAGACTGTGGCAGTAAACAGAACTGAACCCAGGACACTGGAGCTGTGAGACTGTGGCAGTAAACAGAACCGAACCCAGGACACTGGAGCTGTGAGACTGTGGCAGTAAACAGAACAGAACCCAGGTCACTGGAGCTGTGAGACTGTGGCAGTAAACAGAACCGAACCCAGGTCACTGGAGCTGTGAGACTGTGGCAGTAAACAGAACCGAACCCAGGTCACTGGAGCTGTGAGACTGTGGCAGTAAACTAAACCGAACCCGGGTCACTGGAGATGTGAGACTGTGGCAGTACGCAGAACCGAACCCGGGTCACTGGAGCTCTGAGACTGTGGCAGTAAACAGAACCGAACCCAGGTCACTGGAGCTGTGAGACTGTGGCAGTAAACAGAACCGAACCCAGGTCACTGGAGCTGTGAGACTGTGGCAGTAAACAGAACTGAACCCGGGACACTGGAGCTGTGAGACTGTGGCAGTCAACAGAACCGAACCCAGGTCACTGGAGCTGTGAGACTGTGGCAGTAAACAGAACCGAACCCAGGTCACTGGAGCTGTGAGACTGTGGCAGGAAACAGAACCGAACCCAGGTCACTGGAGCTGTGAGACTGTGGCAGTAAACAGAACCGAACACGGGTCACTGGAGCTGTGAGGCTGTGGCAGTAAACAGAACCGGACCCGGGACACTGGAGCTGTGAGACTGTGGCAGTCCCCAGAACCGAACCCAGGTCACTGGAGCTGTGAGACTGTGGCAAAAAACAGAACTGAACCCGGGACACTGGAGCTGTGAGGCTGTGGCAGTAAACAGAACCGAACCCAGGTCACTGGAGCTGTGAGACTGTGGCAGTCCCCAGAACCGAACCCGGGTCACTGGAGCTGTGAGACTGTGGCAGTCCCCAGAACCGAACCCAGGTCACTGGAGCTGTGAGAGTGTGGCAGTAAACAGAACCGAACCCAGGTCACTGGAGCTGTGAGACTGTGGCAGTAAACAGAACCGAACCCACGACACTGGAGCTGTGAGGCTGTGGCAGTAAACAGAACCGAACCCGGGTCACTGGAGCTGTGAGACTGTGGCAGTAAACAGAACTGAACCCAGGACACTGGAGCTGTGAGACTGTGGCAGTAAACAGAACCGAACCCAGGTCACTGGAGCTGTGAGACTGTGGCAGTAAACAGAACCGAACCCAGGTCACTGGAGCTGTGAGACTGTGGCAGTAAACAGAACCGAACCCGGGTCACTGGAGCTGTGAGACTGTGGCAGTAAACAGAACCGGACCCGGGACACTGGAGCTGTGAGACTGTGGCAGTAAACAGAACTGAACCCAGGTCACTGGAGCTGTGAGACTGTGGCAGTAAACAGAACCGGACCCGGGACACTGGAGCTGTGAGACTGTGGCAGTAAACAGAACCGAACCCGGGTCACTGGAGCTGTGAGGCTGTGGCAGTAAACAGAACCGGACCCGGGACACTGGAGCTGTGAGACTGTGGCAGTCCCCAGAACCGAACCCAGGTCACTGGAGCTGTGAGACTGTGGCAAAAAACAGAACCGAACCCGGGTCACTGGAGCTGTGAGACTGTGGCAGTAAACAGAACCGAACCCAGGTCATTGGAGCTGTGAGGCTGTGGCAGTCCCCAGAACCGAACCCAGGTCACTGGAGCTGTGAGAGTGTGGCAGTAAACAGAACCGAACCCGGGACACTGGAGCTGTGAGGCTGTGGCAGTCCCCAGAACCGAACCCGGGTCACTGGAGCTGTGAGACTGTGGCAGTCCCCAGAACCGAACCCGGGTCACTGGAGCGGTGAGACTGTGGCAGTAAACAGAACCGAACCCGGGTCACTGGAGCTGTGAGGCTGTGGCAGTAAACAGAACCGAACCCGGGTCACTGGAGCGGTGAGACTGTGGCAGTAAACAGAACCGAACCCGGGTCACTGGAGCTGTGAGGCTGTGGCAGTAAACAGAACCGAACCCGGGTCACTGGAGCTGTGAGACTGTGGCAGTAAACAGAACCGAACCCAGGTCACTGGAGCTGTGAGACTGTGGCAGTAAACAGAACCGAACCCAGGTCACTGGAGCTGTGAGACTGTGGCAGTAAACAGAACCGAACCCAGGACACTAGAGCTGTGAGGCTGTGGCAGTAAACAGAACCGAACCCGGGTCACTGGAGCTGTGAGACTGTGGCAGTAAACAGAACTGAACCCAGGACACTGGAGCTGTGAGACTGTGGCAGTTAACAGAACCGAACCCAGGTCACTGGAGCTGTGAGGCTGTGGCAGTAAACAGAACAGAACCCAGGTCACTGGAGCTGTGAGACTGTGGCAGTAAACAGAACCGAACCCGGGACACTGGAGCTGTGAGACTGTGACAGTAAACAGAACCGAACCCGGGACACTGGAGCTGTGAGACTGTGGCAGTAAACAGAACCGAACCCGGGACACTGGAGCTGTGAGACTGTGGCAGTAAACAGAACCGAACCCGGGACACTGGAGCTGTGAGACTGTGGCAGTGAACAGAACCGAACCCAGGTCACTGGAGCTGTGAGACTGTGGCAGTAAACAGAACGGAACCCAGGTCACTGGAGCTGTGAGACTGTGGCAGTAAACAGAACCGAACCCAGGTCACTGGAGCTGTGAGACTGTGGCAGTGAACAGAACAGAACCCGGGTCACTGGAGCTGTGAGACTGTGGCAGTAAACAGAACCGAACCCGGGTCACTGGAGCTATGAGACTGTGGCAGTAAACAGTACCGAACCCGGGTCACTGAAGCTGTGAGACTGTGGCAGTAAACAGAACCGAACCCAGGTCACTGGAGCTGTGAGGCTGTGGCAGTAAACATAACCGAACCCGAGTCACTGAAGCTGTGAGACTGTGGCAGTGAACAGAACCGAACCCATGTCACTGGAGCTGTGAGACTGTGGCAGTAAACAGAACCGAACCCATGTCACTGGAGCTGTGAGGCTGTGGCAGTAAACAGAACTGAACCCAGGTCACTGAAGCTGTGAGACTGTGGCAGTACGCAGAACCGAACCCGGGTCACTGGAGCTGTGAGACTGTGGCAGTAAACAGAACCGAACCCATGTCACTGGAGCTGTGAGACTGTGGCAGTAAACAGAACTGAACCCGGGTCACTGGAGCTGTGAGACTGTGGCAGTAAACAGAACCGAACCCAGGTCACTGGAGCTGTGAGACTGTGGCAGTAAACAGAACCGAACCCGGGACACTGGAGCTGTGAGACTGTGGCAGTAAACAGAACCGAACCCAGGTCAGTGGAGATGTGAGACTGTGGCAGTCCCCAGAACCGAACCCAAGTCACTGGAGATGTGAGAGTGTGGCAGTAAACAGAACCGAACCCAGGTCACTGGAGCTGTGAGACTGTGGCAGTAAACAGAACCGAACCCGGGTCACTGGAGCGGTGAGACTGTGGCAGTAAACAGAACCGAACCCGGGTCACTGGAGCTGTGAGGCTGTGGCAGTAAACAGAACCGAACCCGGGTCGCTGGAGCTGTGAGACTGTGGCAGTAAACAGAACCGATCCCGGGTCACTGGAGCTGTGAGACTGTGGCAGTAAACAGAACCGAACCCGGGTCACTGTAGCTGTGAGACTGTGGCAGTAAACAGAACCGAACCCAGGACACTGGAGCTGTGAGACTGTGGCAGTAAACAGAACCGAACCCGGGACACTGGAGCTGTGAGACTGTGGCAGTAAACAGAACCGAACCCGGGACACTGGAGCTGTGAGACTGTGGCAGTGAACAGAACCGAACCCAGGTCACTGGAGCTGTGAGACTGTGGCAGTAAACAGAACCGAACCCAGGTCACTGGAGCTGTGCGACTGTGGCAGTAAACAGAACCGAACCCAGGTCACTGGAGCTGTGAGACTGTGGCAGTAAACAGAACCGAACCCGGGACACTGGAGCTGTGAGACTGTGGCAGTGAACAGAACAGAACCCGGGTCACTGGAGCTGTGAGACTGTGGCAGTAAACAGAACTGAACCCAGGTCACTGGAGCTGTGAGACTGTGGCAGTAAACAGAACCGAACCCGGGTCACTGAAGCTGTGAGACTGTGGCAGTAAACAGAACCGAACCCGGGTCACTGGAGCTGTGAGGCTGTGGCAGTAAACAGAACTGAACCCAGGTCACTGAAGCTGTGAGACTGTGGCAGTAAACAGAACTGAACCCGGGTCACTGGAGCTGTGAAACTGTGGCAGTAAACAGAACTGAACCCAGGTCACTGAAGCTGTGAGACTGTGGCAGTAAACAGAACTGAACCCAGGTCACTGAAGCTGTGAGACTGTGGCAGTAAACAGAACCGAACCCAGGTCACTGGAGCTGTGAGACTGTGGCAGTAAGCAGAACTGAACCCGGGTCACTGGAGCTGTGAGACTGTGGCAGTAAACAGAACCGAACCCAGGTCACTGGAGCTGTGAGACTGTGGCAGTAAACAGAACCGAACCCGGGTCACTGGAGCTGTGAGACTGTGGCAGTACGCAGAACCGAACCCGGGTCACTGGAGCTGTGAGACTGTGGCAGTAAACAGAACCGAACCCGGGTCACTGGAGCTGTGAGACTGTGGCAGTAAACAGAACCGAACCCAGGACACTGGAGCTGTGAGGCTGTGGCAGTAAACAGAACCGAACCCGGTCACTGGAGCTGTGAGACTGTGGCAGTAAACAGAACCGAACCCAGGTCACTGGAGCTGTGAGACTGTGGCAGTAAACAGAACCGAACCCAGGACACTGGAGCTGTGAGGCTGTGGCAGTAAACAGAACCGAACCCGGGACACTGGAGCTGTGAGACTGTGGCAGTAAACAAAACCGAACCCGGGACACTGGAGCTGTGAGGCTGTGGCAGTAAACAGAACCGAACCCAGGTCACTGGAGCTGTGAGACTGTGGCAGTAAACAGAACCGAACCCAGGTCACTGGAGCTGTGAGACTGTGGCAGTCCCCAGAACCGAACCCGGGTCACTGGAGCTGTGAGACTGTGGCAGTCCCCAGAACCGAACCCAGGTCACTGGAGCTGTGAGAGTGTGGCAGTAAACAGAACCGAACCCAGGTCACTGGAGCTGTGAGACTGTGGCAGTAAACAGAACCGAACCCGGGTCACTGGAGCGGTGAGACTGTGGCAGTAAACAGAACCGAACCCGGGTCACTGGAGCTGTGAGGCTGTGGCAGTAAACAGAACCGAACCCGGGTCACTGGAGCTGTGAGACTGTGGCAGTAAACAGAACCGAACCCAGGTCACTGGAGCTGTGAGACTGTGGCAGTAAACAGAACCGAACCCAGGTCACTGGAGCTGTGAGACTGTGGCAGTAAACAGAACCGAACCCAGGACACTAGAGCTGTGAGGCTGTGGCAGTAAACAGAACCGAACCCGGGTCACTGGAGCTGTGAGACTGTGGCAGTAAACAGAACTGAACCCAGGACACTGGAGCTGTGAGACTGTGGCAGTAAACAGAACCGAACCCAGGTCACTGGAGCTGTGAGACTGTGGCAGTAAACAGAACAGAACCCAGGTCACTGGAGCTGTGAGACTGTGGCAGTAAACAGAACCGAACCCGGGACACTGGAGCTGTGAGACTGTGACAGTAAACAGAACCGAACCCGGGACACTGGAGCTGTGAGACTGTGGCAGTAAACAGAACCGAACCCGGGACACTGGAGCTGTGAGACTGTGGCAGTAAACAGAACCGAACCCGGGACACTGGAGCTGTGAGACTGTGGCAGTGAACAGAACCGAACCCAGGTCACTGGAGCTGTGAGACTGTGGCAGTAAACAGAACGGAACCCAGGTCACTGGAGCTGTGAGACTGTGGCAGTAAACAGAACCGAACCCGGGACACTGGAGCTGTGAGACTGTGGCAGTGAACAGAACCGAACCCAGGTCACTGGAGCTGTGAGACTGTGGCAGTGAACAGAACAGAACCCGGGTCACTGGAGCAGTGAGACTGTGGCAGTACGCAGAACCGAACCCAGGTCACTGGAGCTATGAGACTGTGGCAGTAAACAGAACCGAACCCGGGTCACTGAAGCTGTGAGACTGTGGCAGTAAACAGAACCGAACCCAGGTCACTGGAGCTGTGAGGCTGTGGCAGTAAACAGAACCGAACCCGGGACACTGGAGCTGTGAGACTGTGGCAGTAAACAGAACCGAACCCGGGTCACTGAAGCTGTGAGGCTGTGGCAGTGAACAGAACCGAACCCATGTCACTGGAGCTGTGAGACTGTGGCAGTAAACAGAACCGAACCCATGTCACTGGAGCTGTGAGGCTGTGGCAGTAAACAGAACTGAACCCAGGTCACTGAAGCTGTGAGACTGTGGCAGTAAACAGAACCGAACCCATGTCACTGGAGCTGTGAGACTGTGGCAGTAAACAGAACTGAACCCAGGTCACTGGAGCTGTGAGACTGTGGCAGTAAACAGAACCGAACCCAGGTCACTGGAGCTGTGAGACTGTGGCAGTAAACTAAACCGAACCCGGGTCACTGGAGATGTGAGACTGTGGCAGTCCCCAGAACCGAACCCAAGTCACTGGAGATGTGAGAGTGTGGCAGTAAACAGAACCGAACCCAGGTCACTGGAGCTGTGAGACTGTGGCAGTAAACAGAACCGAACCCGGGACACTGGAGCTGTGAGACTGTGGCAGTAAACAGAACCGAACCCGGGACACTGGAGCTGTGAGGCTGTGGCAGTAAACAGAACCGAACCCGGGTCGCTGGAGCTGTGAGACTGTGGCAGTAAACAGAACCGAACCCGGGTCACTGGAGCTGTGAGACTGTGGCAGTAAACAGAACCGAACCCAGGTCACTGTAGCTGTGAGACTGTGGCAGTAAACAGAACCGAACCCAGGACACTGGAGCTGTGAGACTGTGGCAGTAAACAGAACCGAACCCGGGACACTGGAGCTGTGAGACTGTGGCAGTAAACAGAACCGAACCCGGGACACTGGAGCTGTGAGACTGTGGCAGTGAACAGAACCGAACCCAGGTCACTGGAGCTGTGAGACTGTGGCAGTAAAAAGAACCGAACCCAGGTCACTGGAGCTGTGAGACTGTGGCAGTAAACAGAACCGAACCCGGGACACTGGAGCTGTGAGACTGTGGCAGTGAACAGAACAGAACCCGGGTCACTGGAGCTGTGAGACTGTGGCAGTAAACAGAACTGAACCCAGGTCACTGGAGCTGTGAGACTGTGGCAGTAAACAGAACCGAACCCGGGTCACTGAAGCTGTGAGGCTGTGGCAGTAAACAGAACTGAACCCAGGTCACTGAAGCTGTGAGACTGTGGCAGTAAACAGAACTGAACCCGGGTCACTGGAGCTGTGAGACTGTGGCAGTAAACAGAACTGAACCCGGGTCACTGGAGCTGTGAGACTGTGGCAGTAAACAGAACCGAACCCGAGTCACTGAAGCTGTGAGACTGTGGCAGTAAACAGAACCGAACCCGGGTCACTGAAGCTGTGAGACTGTGGCAGTAAACAGAACCGAACCCGGGTCACTGAAGCTGTGAGACTGTGACAGTAAACAGAACCGAACCCGGGACACTGGAGCTGTGAGACTGTGGCAGTAAACAGAACTGAACCCAGGTCACTGGAGCTGTGAGGCTGTGGCAGTAAACAGAACTGAACCCAGGTCACTGAAGCTGTGAGACTGTGGCAGTAAACAGAACTGAACCCGGGTCACTGGAGCTGTGAGACTGTGGCAGTAAACAGAACTGAACCCGGGTCACTGGAGCTGTGAGACTGTGGCAGTAAACAGAACCGAACCCGGGTCACTGAAGCTGTGAGACTGTGGCAGTAAACAGAACCGAACCCGGGTCACTGGAGCTGTGAGGCTGTGGCAGTAAACAGAACTGAACCCAGGTCACTGAAGCTGTGAGACTGTGGCAGTAAACAGAACTGAACCCGGGTCACTGGAGCTGTGAAACTGTGGCAGTAAACAGAACTGAACCCAGGTCACTGAAGCTGTGAGACTGTGGCAGTAAACGGAACCGAACCCGGGTCACTGGAGCTGTGAGACTGTGGCAGTAAACAGAACCGAACCCATGTCACTGGAGCTGTGAGACTGTGGCAGTAAGCAGAACTGAACCCGGGTCACTGGAGCTGTGAGACTGTGGCAGTAAACAGAACCGAACCCAGGTCACTGGAGCTGTGAGACTGTGGCAGTAAACAGAACCGAACCCGGGTCACTGGAGCTGTGAGACTGTGGCAGTACGCAGAACCGAACCCGGGTCACTGGAGCTGTGAGACTGTGGCAGTAAACAGAACCGAACCCGGGTCACTGGAGCTGTGAGACTGTGGCAGTAAACAGAACCGAACCCAGGACACTGGAGCTGTGAGGCTGTGGCAGTAAACAGAACCGAACCCGGTCACTGGAGCTGTGAGACTGTGGCAGTAAACAGAACCGAACCCAGGTCACTGGAGCTGTGAGACTGTGGCAGTGAACAGAACCGAACCCAGGTCACTGGAGCTGTGAGACTGTGGCAGTAAACAGAACCGAACCCAGGTCACTGGAGCTGTGAGACTGTGGCAGTAAACAGAACCGAACCCAGGTCACTGGAGCTGTGAGACTGTGGCAGTAAACAGAACCGAACCTGGGTCACTGAAGCTGTGAGACTGTGGCAAAAAACAGAACCGAACCCAGGACACTGGAGCTGTGAGGCTGTGGCTGTCCCCAGAACCGAACCCAGGTCACTGAAGCTGTGAGACTGTGGCAGTAAACAGAACCGAACCCAGGTCACTGGAGCTGTGAGGCTGTGGCAGTCCCCAGAACCGAACCCGGGACACTGGAGCTGTGAGACTGTGGCAGTAAACAGAACCGAACCCAGGTCACTGAAGCTGTGAGACTGTGGCAGTGAACAGAACCGAACCCGGGACACTGGAGCTGTGAGACTGTGGCAGTAAACAGAACCGAACCCGGGTCACTGGAGCTGTGAGACTGTGGCAGTAAACAGAACCGAACCCAGGTCACTGGAGCTGTGAGACTGTGGCAGTAAACAGAACCGAACCCAGGTCACTGGAGCTGTGAGACTGTGGCAGTAAACAGAACCGAACCCAGGTCACTGAAGCTGTGAGACTGTGGCAGTAAACAGAACCGAACCCGGGACACTGGAGCTGTGAGACTGTGGCAGTAAACAGAACCGAACCCGGGACACTGGAGCTGTGAGACTGTGGCAGTAAACAGAACCGAACCCGGGTCACTGGAGCTGTGAGACTGTGGCAGTAAACAGAACCGAACCCGGGACACTGGAGCTGTGAGACTGTGGCAGTAAACAGAACCGAACCCGGGACACTGGAGCTGTGAGACTGTGGCAGTAAACAGAACCGAACCCAGGTCACTGAAGCTGTGAGACTGTGGCAGTAAACAGAACCGAACCCAGGTCACTGGAGCTGTGAGGCTGTGGCAGTCCCCAGAACCGAACCCGGGACACTGGAGCTGTGAGACTGTGGCAGTAAACAGAACCGAACCCAGGTCACTGAAGCTGTGAGACTGTGGCAGTGAACAGAACCGAACCCGGGACACTGGAGCTGTGAGACTGTGGCATTAAACAGAACCGAACCCGGGATACTGGAGCTGTGAGACTGTGGCAGTAAACAGAACCGAACCCGGGACACTGGAGCTGTGAGACTGTGGCAGTAAGCAGAACTGAACCCGGGTCACTGGAGCTGTGAGACTGTGGCAGTAAACAGAACCGAACCCAGGTCACTGGAGCTGTGAGACTGTGGCAGTAAACAGAACCGAACCCGGGTCACTGGAGCTGTGAGACTGTGGCAGTACGCAGAACCGAACCCGGGTCACTGGAGCTGTGAGACTGTGGCAGTAAACAGAACCGAACCCGGGTCACTGGAGCTGTGAGACTGTGGCAGTAAACAGAACCGAACCCAGGACACTGGAGCTGTGAGGCTGTGGCAGTAAACAGAACCGAACCCGGGTCACTGGAGCTGTGAGACTGTGGCAGTAAACAGAACCGAACCCGGTCGCTGGAGCTGTGAGACTGTGGCAGTAAACAGAACCGAACCCAGGTCACTGAAGCTGTGAGACTGTGGCAGTAAACAGAACCGAACCCAGGTCACTGGAGCTGTGAGACTGTGGCAGTAAACAGAACCGAACCCAGGTCACTGAAGCTGTGAGACTGTGGCAGTAAACAGAACCGAACCCGGGTCACTGGAGCTGTGAGACTGTGGCAGTAAACAGAACCGAACCCATGTCACTGGAGCTGTGAGACTGTGGCAGTAAACAGAACTGAACCCGGGTCACTGGAGCTGTGAGACTGTGGCAGTAAACAGAACCGATCCCAGGTCACTGGAGCTGTGAGACTGTGGCAGTAAACAGAACCGAACCCAAGTCACTGGAGATGTGAGAGTGTGGCAGTAAACAGAACCGAACCCAGGTCACTGGAGCTGTGACTGTGGCAGTAAACAGAACCGAACCCGGGTCACTGGAGCGGTGAGACTGTGGCAGTAAACAGAACCGAACCCGGGTCACTGGAGCTGTGAGGCTGTGGCAGTAAACAGAACCGAACCCGGGTCGCTGGAGCTGTGAGACTGTGGCAGTAAACAGAACCGAACCCGGGTCACTGGAGCTGTGAGACTGTGGCAGTAAACAGAACCGAACCCAGGTCACTGTAGCTGTGAGACTGTGGCAGTAAACAGAACCGAACCCAGGACACTGGAGCTGTGAGACTGTGGCAGTAAACAGAACCGAACCCGGGACACTGGAGCTGTGAGACTGTGGCAGTAAACAGAACCGAACCCGGGACACTGGAGCTGTGAGACTGTGGCAGTGAACAGAACCGAACCCAGGTCACTGGAGCTGTGAGACTGTGGCAGTAAACAGAACCGAACCCAGGTCACTGGAGCTGTGCGACTGTGGCAGTAAACAGAACCGAACCCAGGTCACTGGAGCTGTGAGACTGTGGCAGTAAACAGAACGGAACCCGGGACACTGGAGCTGTGAGACTGTGGCAGTAAACAGAACCGAACCCAGGACACTGGAGCTGTGAGACTGTGGCAGTAAACAGAACCGAACCCAGGACACTGGAGCTGTGAGACTGTGGCAGTAAACAGAACCGAACCCAGGTCACTGGAGCTGTGAGACTGTGGCAGTAAACAGAACTGAACCCGGGTCACTGGAGCTGTGAGACTGTGGCAAAAAACAGAACTGAACCCAGGTCACTGAAGCTTTGAAACTGTGGCAGTAAACAGAACTGAACCCAGGTCACTGAAGCTGTGAGACTGTGGCAGTAAACAGAACCGAACCCGGGTCACTGGAGCTGTGAGACTGTGGCAGTAAACAGAACCGAACCCATGTCACTGGAGCTGTGAGACTGTGGCAGTAAGCAGAACTGAACCCGGGTCACTGGAGCTGTGAGACAGTGGCAGTAAACAGAACCGAACCCAGGTCACTGGAGCTGTGAGACTGTGGCAGTAAACAGAACCGAACCCGGGTCACTGGAGCTGTGAGACTGTGGCAGTACGCAGAACCGAACCCGGGTCACTGGAGCTGTGAGACTGTGGCAGTAAACAGAACCGAACCCGGGTCACTGGAGCTGTGAGACTGTGGCAGTAAACAGAACCGAACCCAGGACACTGGAGCTGTGAGGCTGTGGCAGTAAACAGAACCGAACCCGGTCACTGGAGCTGTGAGACTGTGGCAGTAAACAGAACCGAACCCAGGTCACTGGAGCTGTGAGACTGTGGCAGTAAACAGAACCGAACCCAGGACACTGGAGCTGTGAGGCTGTGGCAGTAAACAGAACCGAACCTGGGTCACTGAAGCTGTGAGACTGTGGCAAAAAACAGAACCGAACCCAGGACACTGGAGCTGTGAGGCTGTGGCTGTCCCCAGAACCGAACCCAGGTCACTGAAGCTGTGAGACTGTGGCAGTAAACAGAACCGAACCCAGGTCACTGGAGCTGTGAGGCTGTGGCAGTCCCCAGAACCGAACCCGGGACACTGGAGCTGTGAGACTGTGGCAGTAAACAGAACCGAACCCAGGTCACTGAAGCTGTGAGACTGTGGCAGTGAACAGAACCGAACCCGGGACACTGGAGCTGTGAGACTGTGGCAGTAAACAGAACCGAACCCAGGTCACTGGAGCTGTGAGACTGTGGCAGTAAACAGAACCGAACCCAGGTCACTGAAGCTGTGAGACTGTGGCAGTAAACAGAACCGAACCTGGGACACTGGAGCTGTGAGACTGTGGCAGTAAACAGAACCGAACCCGGGACACTGGAGCTGTGAGACTGTGGCAGTAAACAGAACCGAACCCGGGTCACTGGAGCTGTGAGACTGTGGCAGTAAACTGAACCGAACCCGGGACACTGGAGCTGTGAGACTGTGGCAGTAAACAGAACCGAACCCAGGTCACTGAAGCTGTGAGACTGTGGCAGTAAACAGAACCGAACCCAGGTCACTGGAGCTGTGAGGCTGTGGCAGTCCCCAGAACCGAACCCGGGACACTGGAGCTGTGAGACTGTGGCAGTAAACAGAACCGAACCCGGGACACTGGAGCTTTGAGACTGTGGCAGTAAACAGAACCGAACCCGGGATACTGGAGCTGTGAGACTGTGGCAGTAAACAGAACCGAACCCGGGACACTGGAGCTGTGAGACTGTGGCAGTAAACAGAACCGAACCCAGGTCACTGTAGCTGTGAGACTGTGGCAGCAAACAGAACCGAACCCAGGACACTGGAGCTGTGAGACTGTGGCAGTAAACAGAACCGAACCCGGGACACTGGAGCTGTGAGACTGTGGCAGTAAACAGAACCGAACCCGGGACACTGGAGCTGTGAGACTGTGGCAGTGAACAGAACCGAACCCAGGTCACTGGAGCTGTGAGACTGTGGCAGTAAACAGAACCGAACCCAGGTCACTGGAGCTGTGCGACTGTGGCAGTAAACAGAACCGAACCCAGGTCACTGGAGCTGTGAGACTGTGGCAGTAAACAGAACCGAACCCAGGTCACTGGAGCTGTGCGACTGTGGCAGTAAAAAGAACCGAACCCAGGTCACTGGAGCTGTGAGACTGTGGCAGTAAACAGAACCGAACCCAGGTCACTGGAGCTGTGCGACTGTGGCAGTAAAAAGAACCGAACCCAGGTCACTGGAGCTGTGAGACTGTGGCAGTAAACAGAACCGAACCCAGGTCACTGGAGCTGTGAGACTGTGGCAGTAAACAGAACCGAACCCGGGTCACTGAAGCTGTGAGACTGTGGCAGTAAACAGAACCGAACCCGGGTCACTGGAGCTGTGAGGCTGTGGCAGTAAACAGAACTGAACCCAGGTCACTGAAGCTGTGAGACTGTGGCAGTAAACAGAACTGAACCCGGGTCACTGGAGCTGTGAGACTGTGGCAAAAAACAGAACTGAACCCAGGTCACTGAAGCTGTGAAACTGTGGCAGTAAACAGAACTGAACCCAGGTCACTGAAGCTGTGAGACTGTGGCAGTAAACAGAACCGAACCCGGGTCACTGGAGCTGTGAGACTGTGGCAGTAAACAGAACCGAACCCATGTCACTGGAGCTGTGAGACTGTGGCAGTAAGCAGAACTGAACCCGGGTCACTGGAGCTGTGAGACTGTGGCAGTAAACAGAACCGAACCCAGGTCACTGGAGCTGTGAGACTGTGGCAGTAAACAGAACCGAACCCGGGTCACTGGAGCTGTGAGACTGTGGCAGTACGCAGAACCGAACCCGGGTCACTGGAGCTGTGAGACTGTGGCAGTAAACAGAACCGAACCCGGGTCACTGGAGCTGTGAGACTGTGGCAGTAAACAGAACCGAACCCAGGACACTGGAGCTGTGAGGCTGTGGCAGTAAACAGAACCGAACCCGGTCACTGGAGCTGTGAGACTGTGGCAGTAAACAGAACCGAACCCAGGTCACTGGAGCTGTGAGACTGTGGCAGTAAACAGAACCGAACCCAGGTCACTGGAGCTGTGAGACTGTGGCAGTAAACAGAACCGAACCCAGGTCACTGAAGCTGTGAGACTGTGGCAGTAAACAGAACCGAACCCGGGTCACTGGAGCTGTGAGACTGTGGCAGTAAACAGAACCGAACCCATGTCACTGGAGCTGTGAGACTGTGGCAGTAAACAGAACTGAACCCGGGTCACTGGAGCTGTGAGACTGTGGCAGTAAACAGAACCGATCCCAGGTCACTGGAGCTGTGAGACTGTGGCAGTAAACAGAACCGAACCCAAGTCACTGGAGATGTGAGAGTGTGGCAGTAAACAGAACCGAACCCAGGTCACTGGAGCTGTGACTGTGGCAGTAAACAGAACCGAACCCGGGTCACTGGAGCGGTGAGACTGTGGCAGTAAACAGAACCGAACCCGGGTCACTGGAGCTGTGAGGCTGTGGCAGTAAACAGAACCGAACCCGGGTCGCTGGAGCTGTGAGACTGTGGCAGTAAACAGAACCGAACCCGGGTCACTGGAGCTGTGAGACTGTGGCAGTAAACAGAACCGAACCCAGGTCACTGTAGCTGTGAGACTGTGGCAGTAAACAGAACCGAACCCAGGACACTGGAGCTGTGAGACTGTGGCAGTAAACAGAACCGAACCCGGGACACTGGAGCTGTGAGACTGTGGCAGTAAACAGAACCGAACCCGGGACACTGGAGCTGTGAGACTGTGGCAGTGAACAGAACCGAACCCAGGTCACTGGAGCTGTGAGACTGTGGCAGTAAACAGAACCGAACCCAGGTCACTGGAGCTGTGCGACTGTGGCAGTAAACAGAACCGAACCCAGGTCACTGGAGCTGTGAGACTGTGGCAGTAAACAGAACGGAACCCGGGACACTGGAGCTGTGAGACTGTGGCAGTAAACAGAACCGAACCCAGGACACTGGAGCTGTGAGACTGTGGCAGTAAACAGAACCGAACCCAGGACACTGGAGCTGTGAGACTGTGGCAGTAAACAGAACCGAACCCAGGTCACTGGAGCTGTGAGACTGTGGCAGTAAACAGAACTGAACCCGGGTCACTGGAGCTGTGAGACTGTGACAAAAAACAGAACTGAACCCAGGTCACTGAAGCTTTGAAACTGTGGCAGTAAACAGAACTGAACCCAGGTCACTGAAGCTGTGAGACTGTGGCAGTAAACAGAACCGAACCCGGGTCACTGGAGCTGTGAGACTGTGGCAGTAAACAGAACCGAACCCATGTCACTGGAGCTGTGAGACTGTGGCAGTAAGCAGAACTGAACCCGGGTCACTGGAGCTGTGAGACAGTGGCAGTAAACAGAACCGAACCCAGGTCACTGGAGCTGTGAGACTGTGGCAGTAAACAGAACCGAACCCGGGTCACTGGAGCTGTGAGACTGTGGCAGTACGCAGAACCGAACCCGGGTCACTGGAGCTGTGAGACTGTGGCAGTAAACAGAACCGAACCCGGGTCACTGGAGCTGTGAGACTGTGGCAGTAAACAGAACCGAACCCAGGACACTGGAGCTGTGAGGCTGTGGCAGTAAACAGAACCGAACCCGGTCACTGGAGCTGTGAGACTGTGGCAGTAAACAGAACCGAACCCAGGTCACTGGAGCTGTGAGACTGTGGCAGTAAACAGAACCGAACCCAGGACACTGGAGCTGTGAGGCTGTGGCAGTAAACAGAACCGAACCTGGGTCACTGAAGCTGTGAGACTGTGGCAAAAAACAGAACCGAACCCAGGACACTGGAGCTGTGAGGCTGTGGCTGTCCCCAGAACCGAACCCAGGTCACTGAAGCTGTGAGACTGTGGCAGTAAACAGAACCGAACCCAGGTCACTGGAGCTGTGAGGCTGTGGCAGTCCCCAGAACCGAACCCGGGACACTGGAGCTGTGAGACTGTGGCAGTAAACAGAACCGAACCCAGGTCACTGAAGCTGTGAGACTGTGGCAGTGAACAGAACCGAACCCGGGACACTGGAGCTGTGAGACTGTGGCAGTAAACAGAACCGAACCCAGGTCACTGGAGCTGTGAGACTGTGGCAGTAAACAGAACCGAACCCAGGTCACTGAAGCTGTGAGACTGTGGCAGTAAACAGAACCGAACCTGGGACACTGGAGCTGTGAGACTGTGGCAGTAAACAGAACCGAACCCGGGACACTGGAGCTGTGAGACTGTGGCAGTAAACAGAACCGAACCCGGGTCACTGGAGCTGTGAGACTGTGGCAGTAAACTGAACCGAACCCGGGACACTGGAGCTGTGAGACTGTGGCAGTAAACAGAACCGAACCCAGGTCACTGAAGCTGTGAGACTGTGGCAGTAAACAGAACCGAACCCAGGTCACTGGAGCTGTGAGGCTGTGGCAGTCCCCAGAACCGAACCCGGGACACTGGAGCTGTGAGACTGTGGCAGTAAACAGAACCGAACCCGGGACACTGGAGCTTTGAGACTGTGGCAGTAAACAGAACCGAACCCGGGATACTGGAGCTGTGAGACTGTGGCAGTAAACAGAACCGAACCCGGGACACTGGAGCTGTGAGACTGTGGCAGTAAACAGAACCGAACCCAGGTCACTGTAGCTGTGAGACTGTGGCAGCAAACAGAACCGAACCCAGGACACTGGAGCTGTGAGACTGTGGCAGTAAACAGAACCGAACCCGGGACACTGGAGCTGTGAGACTGTGGCAGTAAACAGAACCGAACCCGGGACACTGGAGCTGTGAGACTGTGGCAGTGAACAGAACCGAACCCAGGTCACTGGAGCTGTGAGACTGTGGCAGTAAACAGAACCGAACCCAGGTCACTGGAGCTGTGCGACTGTGGCAGTAAACAGAACCGAACCCAGGTCACTGGAGCTGTGAGACTGTGGCAGTAAACAGAACCGAACCCAGGTCACTGGAGCTGTGCGACTGTGGCAGTAAAAAGAACCGAACCCAGGTCACTGGAGCTGTGAGACTGTGGCAGTAAACAGAACCGAACCCAGGTCACTGGAGCTGTGCGACTGTGGCAGTAAAAAGAACCGAACCCAGGTCACTGGAGCTGTGAGACTGTGGCAGTAAACAGAACCGAACCCAGGTCACTGGAGCTGTGAGACTGTGGCAGTAAACAGAACCGAACCCGGGTCACTGAAGCTGTGAGACTGTGGCAGTAAACAGAACCGAACCCGGGTCACTGGAGCTGTGAGGCTGTGGCAGTAAACAGAACTGAACCCAGGTCACTGAAGCTGTGAGACTGTGGCAGTAAACAGAACTGAACCCGGGTCACTGGAGCTGTGAGACTGTGGCAAAAAACAGAACTGAACCCAGGTCACTGAAGCTGTGAAACTGTGGCAGTAAACAGAACTGAACCCAGGTCACTGAAGCTGTGAGACTGTGGCAGTAAACAGAACCGAACCCGGGTCACTGGAGCTGTGAGACTGTGGCAGTAAACAGAACCGAACCCATGTCACTGGAGCTGTGAGACTGTGGCAGTAAGCAGAACTGAACCCGGGTCACTGGAGCTGTGAGACTGTGGCAGTAAACAGAACCGAACCCAGGTCACTGGAGCTGTGAGACTGTGGCAGTAAACAGAACCGAACCCGGGTCACTGGAGCTGTGAGACTGTGGCAGTACGCAGAACCGAACCCGGGTCACTGGAGCTGTGAGACTGTGGCAGTAAACAGAACCGAACCCGGGTCACTGGAGCTGTGAGACTGTGGCAGTAAACAGAACCGAACCCAGGACACTGGAGCTGTGAGGCTGTGGCAGTAAACAGAACCGAACCCGGTCACTGGAGCTGTGAGACTGTGGCAGTAAACAGAACCGAACCCAGGTCACTGGAGCTGTGAGACTGTGGCAGTAAACAGAACCGAACCCAGGTCACTGGAGCTGTGAGACTGTGGCAGTCCCCAGAACCGAACCCAGGACAATGGAGCTGTGAGACTGTGGCAGTAAACAGAACCGAACCTGGGTCACTGAAGCTGTGAGACTGTGGCAAAAAACAGAACCGAACCCGGGTCACTGGAGCTGTGAGGCTGTGGCTGTCCCCAGAACCGAACCCAGGTCACTGAAGCTGTGAGACTGTGGCAGTAAACAGAACCGAACCCAGGTCACTGGAGCTGTGAGGCTGTGGCAGTCCCCAGAACCGAACCCGGGACACTGGAGCTGTGAGACTGTGGCAGTAAACAGAACCGAACCCAGGTCACTGAAGCTGTGAGACTGTGGCAGTGAACAGAACCGAACCCGGGACACTGGAGCTGTGAGACTGTGGCAGTAAACAGAACCGAACCCAGGTCACTGGAGCTGTGAGACTGTGGCAGTAAACAGAACCGAACCCAGGTCACTGGAGCTGTGAGACTGTGGCAGTAAACAGAACCGAACCCAGGTCACTGAAGCTGTGAGACTGTGGCAGTAAACAGAACCGAACCCGGGACACTGGAGCTGTGAGACTGTGGCAGTAAACAGAACCGAACCCGGGACACTGGAGCTGTGAGACTGTGGCAGTAAACAGAACCGAACCCGGGTCACTGGAGCTGTGAGACTGTGGCAGTAAACAGAACCGAACCCGGGACACTGGAGCTGTGAGACTGTGGCAGTAAACAGAACCGAACCCAGGTCACTGAAGCTGTGAGACTGTGGCAGTAAACAGAACCGAACCCAGGTCACTGGAGCTGTGAGGCTGTGGCAGTCCCCAGAACCGAACCCGGGACACTGGAGCTGTGAGACTGTGGCAGTAAACAGAACCGAACCCGGGACACTGGAGCTGTGAGACTGTGGCAGTAAACAGAACCGAACCCGGGATACTGGAGCTGTGAGACTGTGGCAGTAAACAGAACCGAACCCGGGACACTGGAGCTGTGAGACTGTGGCAGTAAACAGAACCGAACCCATGTCACTGGAGCTGTGAGACTGTGGCAGTAAGCAGAACTGAACCCGGGTCACTGGAGCTGTGAGACTGTGGCAGTAAACAGAACCGAACCCAGGTCACTGGAGCTGTGAGACTGTGGCAGTAAACAGAACCGAACCCGGGTCACTGGAGCTGTGAGACTGTGGCAGTACGCAGAACCGAACCCGGGTCACTGGAGCTGTGAGACTGTGGCAGTAAACAGAACCGAACCCGGGTCACTGGAGCTGTGAGACTGTGGCAGTAAACAGAACCGAACCCAGGACACTGGAGCTGTGAGGCTGTGGCAGTAAACAGAACCGAACCCGGTCACTGGAGCTGTGAGACTGTGGCAGTAAACAGAACCGAACCCAGGTCACTGGAGCTGTGAGACTGTGGCAGTAAACAGAACCGAACCCAGGTCACTGAAGCTGTGAGACTGTGGCAGTGAACAGAACCGAACCCGGGACACTGGAGCTGTGAGACTGTGGCAGTAAACAGAACCGAACCCAGGTCACTGGAGCTGTGAGACTGTGGCAGTAAACAGAACCGAACCCGGGACACTGGAGCTGTGAGACTGTGGCAGTAAACAGAACCGAACCCAGGTCACTGAAGCTGTGAGACTGTGGCAGTAAACAGAACCGAACCCAGGTCACTGGAGCTGTGAGGCTGTGGCAGTCCCCAGAACCGAACCCGGGACACTGGAGCTGTGAGACTGTGGCAGTAAACAGAACCGAACCGAGGTCACTGAAGCTGTGAGACTGTGGCAGTGAACAGAACCGAACCCGGGACACTGGAGCTGTGAGACTGTGGCAGTAAACAGAACCGAACCCAGGTCACTGGAGCTGTGAGACTGTGGCAGTAAACAGAACCGAACCCAGGTCACTGGAGCTGTGAGACTGTGGCAGTAAACAGAACCGAACCCAGGTCACTGAAGCTGTGAGACTGTGGCAGTAAACAGAACCGAACCCGGGACACTGGAGCTGTGAGACTGTGGCAGTAAACAGAACCGAACCCGGGACACTGGAGCTGTGAGACTGTGGCAGTAAACAGAACCGAACCCGGGTCACTGGAGCTGTGAGACTGTGGCAGTAAACAGAACCGAACCCGGGACACTGGAGCTGTGAGACTGTGGCAGTAAACAGAACCGAACCCAGGTCACTGAAGCTGTGAGACTGTGGCAGTAAACAGAACCGAACCCAGGTCACTGGAGCTGTGAGGCTGTGGCAGTCCCCAGAACCGAACCCGGGACACTGGAGCTGTGAGACTGTGGCAGTAAACAGAACCGAACCCGGGACACTGGAGCTGTGAGACTGTGGCAGTAAACAGAACCGAACCCGGGATACTGGAGCTGTGAGACTGTGGCAGTAAACAGAACCGAACCCGGGACACTGGAGCTGTGAGACTGTGGCAGTAAACAGAACCGAACCCATGTCACTGGAGCTGTGAGACTGTGGCAGTAAGCAGAACTGAACCCGGGTCACTGGAGCTGTGAGACTGTGGCAGTAAACAGAACCGAACCCAGGTCACTGGAGCTGTGAGACTGTGGCAGTAAACAGAACCGAACCCAGGTCACTGGAGCTGTGAGACTGTGGCAGTAAACAGAACCGAACCCGGGTCACTGGAGCTGTGAGACTGTGGCAGTACGCAGAACCGAACCCGGGTCACTGGAGCTGTGAGACTGTGGCAGTAAACAGAACCGAACCCGGGTCACTGGAGCTGTGAGACTGTGGCAGTAAACAGAACCGAACCCAGGACACTGGAGCTGTGAGGCTGTGGCAGTAAACAGAACCGAACCCGGTCACTGGAGCTGTGAGACTGTGGCAGTAAACAGAACCGAACCCAGGTCACTGGAGCTGTGAGACTGTGGCAGTAAACAGAACCGAACCCAGGTCACTGAAGCTGTGAGACTGTGGCAGTGAACAGAACCGAACCCGGGACACTGGAGCTGTGAGACTGTGGCAGTAAACAGAACCGAACCCAGGTCACTGGAGCTGTGAGACTGTGGCAGTAAACAGAACCGAACCCGGGACACTGGAGCTGTGAGACTGTGGCAGTAAACAGAACCGAACCCAGGTCACTGGAGCTGTGAGACTGTGGCAGTAAACAGAACCGAACCCAGGTCACTGAAGCTGTGAGACTGTGGCAGTAAACAGAACCGAACCCGGGACACTGGAGCTGTGAGACTGTGGCAGTAAACAGAACCGAACCCGGGACACTGGAGCTGTGAGACTGTGGCAGTAAACAGAACCGAACCCGGGTCACTGGAGCTGTGAGACTGTGGCAGTAAACAGAACCGAACCCGGGACACTGGAGCTGTGAGACTGTGGCAGTAAACAGAACCGAACCCAGGTCACTGAAGCTGTGAGACTGTGGCAGTAAACAGAACCGAACCCAGGTCACTGGAGCTGTGAGGCTGTGGCAGTCCCCAGAACCGAACCCGGGACACTGGAGCTGTGAGACTGTGGCAGTAAACAGAACCGAACCCGGGACACTGGAGCTGTGAGACTGTGGCAGTAAACAGAACCGAACCCGGGATACTGGAGCTGTGAGACTGTGGCAGTAAACAGAACCGAACCCGGGACACTGGAGCTGTGAGACTGTGGCAGTAAACAGAACCGAACCCATGTCACTGGAGCTGTGAGACTGTGGCAGTAAGCAGAACTGAACCCGGGTCACTGGAGCTGTGAGACTGTGGCAGTAAACAGAACCGAACCCAGGTCACTGGAGCTGTGAGACTGTGGCAGTAAACAGAACCGAACCCGGGTCACTGGAGCTGTGAGACTGTGGCAGTACGCAGAACCGAACCCGGGTCACTGGAGCTGTGAGACTGTGGCAGTAAACAGAACCGAACCCGGGTCACTGGAGCTGTGAGACTGTGGCAGTAAACAGAACCGAACCCAGGACACTGGAGCTGTGAGGCTGTGGCAGTAAACAGAACCGAACCCGGTCACTGGAGCTGTGAGACTGTGGCAGTAAACAGAACCGAACCCAGGTCACTGGAGCTGTGAGACTGTGGCAGTAAACAGAACCGAACCCAGGTCACTGGAGCTGTGAGACTGTGGCAGTAAACAGAACCGAACCCAGGACAATGGAGCTGTGAGGCTGTGGCAGTAAACAGAACCGAACCTGGGTCACTGAAGCTGTGAGACTGTGGCAAAAAACAGAACCGAACCCGGGTCACTGGAGCTGTGAGGCTGTGGCTGTCCCCAGAACCGAACCCAGGTCACTGAAGCTGTGAGACTGTGGCAGTAAACAGAACCGAACCCAGGTCACTGGAGCTGTGAGGCTGTGGCAGTCCCCAGAACCGAACCCGGGACACTGGAGCTGTGAGACTGTGGCAGTAAACAGAACCGAACCCAGGTCACTGAAGCTGTGAGACTGTGGCAGTGAACAGAACCGAACCCGGGACACTGGAGCTGTGAGACTGTGGCAGTAAACAGAACCGAACCCAGGTCACTGGAGCTGTGAGACTGTGGCAGTAAACAGAACCGAACCCGGGACACTGGAGCTGTGAGACTGTGGCAGTAAACAGAACCGAACCCAGGTCACTGGAGCTGTGAGACTGTGGCAGTAAACAGAACCGAACCCAGGTCACTGAAGCTGTGAGACTGTGGCAGTAAACAGAACCGAACCCGGGACACTGGAGCTGTGAGACTGTGGCAGTAAACAGAACCGAACCCGGGACACTGGAGCTGTGAGACTGTGGCAGTAAACAGAACCGAACCCGGGTCACTGGAGCTGTGAGACTGTGGCAGTAAACAGAACCGAACCCGGGACACTGGAGCTGTGAGACTGTGGCAGTAAACAGAACCGAACCCAGGTCACTGAAGCTGTGAGACTGTGGCAGTAAACAGAACCGAACCCAGGTCACTGGAGCTGTGAGGCTGTGGCAGTCCCCAGAACCGAACCCGGGACACTGGAGCTGTGAGACTGTGGCAGTAAACAGAACCGAACCCGGGACACTGGAGCTGTGAGACTGTGGCAGTAAACAGAACCGAACCCGGGATACTGGAGCTGTGAGACTGTGGCAGTAAACAGAACCGAACCCGGGACACTGGAGCTGTGAGACTGTGGCAGTAAGCAGAACTGAACCCGGGTCACAGGAGCTGTGAGACTGTGGCAGTGAACAGAACCGAACCCGGGACACTGGAGCTGTGAGACTGTGGCAGTAAACAGAACCGAACCCGGGATACTGGAGCTGTGAGACTGTGGCAGTAAACAGAACCGAACCCGGGACACTGGAGCTGTGAGACTGTGGCAGTAAGCAGAACTGAACCCGGGTCACTGGAGCTGTGAGACTGTGGCAGTAAACAGAACCGAACCCAGGTCACTGGAGCTGTGAGACTGTGGCAGTAAACAGAACCGAACCCGGGTCACTGGAGCTGTGAGACTGTGGCAGTACGCAGAACCGAAACCGGGTCACTGGAGCTGTGAGACTGTGGCAGTAAACAGAACCGAACCCGGGTCACTGGAGCTGTGAGACTGTGGCAGTAAACAGAACCGAACCCAGGACACTGGAGCTGTGAGGCTGTGGCAGTAAACAGAACCGAACCCGGGTCACTGGAGCTGTGAGACTGTGGCAGTAAACAGAACCGAACCCGGTCGCTGGAGCTGTGAGACTGTGGCAGTAAACAGAACCGAACCCGGGTCACTGGAGCTGTGAGACTGTGGCAGTAAACAGAACCGAACCCAGGTCACTGGAGCTGTGAGACTGTGGCAGTAAACAGAACCGAACCCAGGACACTGGAGCTGTGAGGCTGTGGCAGTAAACAGAACCGAACCTGGGTCACTGAAGCTGTGAGACTGTGGCAAAAAACAGAACCGAACCCAGGTCACTGGAGCTGTGAGACTGTGGCAGTAAACAGAACCGAACCCAGGTCACTGAAGCTGTGAGACTGTGGCAGTAAACAGAACCGAACCCGGGACACTGGAGCTGTGAGACTGTGGCAGTAAACAGAACCGAACCCGGGACACTGGAGCTGTGAGACTGTGGCAGTAAACAGAACCGAACCCGGGTCACTGGAGCTGTGAGACTGTGGCAGTAAACAGAACCGAACCCGGGACACTGGAGCTGTGAGACTGTGGCAGTAAACAGAACCGAACCCAGGTCACTGAAGCTGTGAGACTGTGGCAGTAAACAGAACCGAACCCAGGTCACTGGAGCTGTGAGGCTGTGGCAGTCCCCAGAACCGAACCCGGGACACTGGAGCTGTGAGACTGTGGCAGTAAACAGAACCGAACCCGGGACACTGGAGCTGTGAGACTGTGGCAGTAAACAGAACCGAACCCGGGATACTGGAGCTGTGAGACTGTGGCAGTAAACAGAACCGAACCCGGGACACTGGAGCTGTGAGACTGTGGCAGTAAACAGAACCGAACCCATGTCACTGGAGCTGTGAGACTGTGGCAGTAAGCAGAACTGAACCCGGGTCACTGGAGCTGTGAGACTGTGGCAGTAAACAGAACCGAACCCAGGTCACTGGAGCTGTGAGACTGTGGCAGTAAACAGAACCGAACCCGGGTCACTGGAGCTGTGAGACTGTGGCAGTACGCAGAACCGAACCCGGGTCACTGGAGCTGTGAGACTGTGGCAGTAAACAGAACCGAACCCGGGTCACTGGAGCTGTGAGACTGTGGCAGTAAACAGAACCGAACCCAGGACACTGGAGCTGTGAGGCTGTGGCAGTAAACAGAACCGAACCCGGTCACTGGAGCTCTGAGACTGTGGCAGTAAACAGAACCGAACCCAGGTCACTGGAGCTGTGAGACTGTGGCAGTAAACAGAACCGAACCCAGGTCACTGGAGCTGTGAGACTGTGGCAGTAAACAGAACCGAACCCGGGTCACTGGAGCTGTGAGACTGTGGCAGTAAACAGAACCGAACCCAGGTCACTGGAGCTGTGAGACTGTGGCAGTAAACAGAACCGAACCCAGGACAATGGAGCTGTGAGGCTGTGGCAGTAAACAGAACCGAACCTGGGTCACTGAAGCTGTGAGACTGTGGCAAAAAACAGAACCGAACCCGGGTCACTGGAGCTGTGAGGCTGTGGCTGTCCCCAGAACCGAACCCAGGTCACTGAAGCTGTGAGACTGTGGCAGTAAACAGAACCGAACCCAGGTCACTGGAGCTGTGAGGCTGTGGCAGTCCCCAGAACCGAACCCGGGACACTGGAGCTGTGAGACTGTGGCAGTAAACAGAACCGAACCGAGGTCACTGAAGCTGTGAGACTGTGGCAGTGAACAGAACCGAACCCGGGACACTGGAGCTGTGAGACTGTGGCAGTAAACAGAACCGAACCCAGGTCACTGGAGCTGTGAGACTGTGGCAGTAAACAGAACCGAACCCAGGTCACTGGAGCTGTGAGACTGTGGCAGTAAACAGAACCGAACCCAGGTCACTGAAGCTGTGAGACTGTGGCAGTAAACAGAACCGAACCCGGGACACTGGAGCTGTGAGACTGTGGCAGTAAACAGAACCGAACCCGGGACACTGGAGCTGTGAGACTGTGGCAGTAAACAGAACCGAACCCGGGTCACTGGAGCTGTGAGACTGTGGCAGTAAACAGAACCGAACCCGGGACACTGGAGCTGTGAGACTGTGGCAGTAAACAGAACCGAACCCAGGTCACTGAAGCTGTGAGACTGTGGCAGTAAACAGAACCGAACCCAGGTCACTGGAGCTGTGAGGCTGTGGCAGTCCCCAGAACCGAACCCGGGACACTGGAGCTGTGAGACTGTGGCAGTAAACAGAACCGAACCCGGGACACTGGAGCTGTGAGACTGTGGCAGTAAACAGAACCGAACCCGGGATACTGGAGCTGTGAGACTGTGGCAGTAAACAGAACCGAACCCGGGACACTGGAGCTGTGAGACTGTGGCAGTAAACAGAACCGAACCCATGTCACTGGAGCTGTGAGACTGTGGCAGTAAGCAGAACTGAACCCGGGTCACTGGAGCTGTGAGACTGTGGCAGTAAACAGAACCGAACCCAGGTCACTGGAGCTGTGAGACTGTGGCAGTAAACAGAACCGAACCCGGGTCACTGGAGCTGTGAGACTGTGGCAGTACGCAGAACCGAACCCGGGTCACTGGAGCTGTGAGACTGTGGCAGTAAACAGAACCGAACCCGGGTCACTGGAGCTGTGAGACTGTGGCAGTAAACAGAACCGAACCCAGGACACTGGAGCTGTGAGGCTGTGGCAGTAAACAGAACCGAACCCGGTCACTGGAGCTGTGAGACTGTGGCAGTAAACAGAACCGAACCCAGGTCACTGGAGCTGTGAGACTGTGGCAGTAAACAGAACCGAACCCAGGTCACTGAAGCTGTGAGACTGTGGCAGTGAACAGAACCGAACCCGGGACACTGGAGCTGTGAGACTGTGGCAGTAAACAGAACCGAACCCAGGTCACTGGAGCTGTGAGACTGTGGCAGTAAACAGAACCGAACCCGGGACACTGGAGCTGTGAGACTGTGGCAGTAAACAGAACCGAACCCAGGTCACTGGAGCTGTGAGACTGTGGCAGTAAACAGAACCGAACCCAGGTCACTGAAGCTGTGAGACTGTGGCAGTAAACAGAACCGAACCCGGGACACTGGAGCTGTGAGACTGTGGCAGTAAACAGAACCGAACCCGGGACACTGGAGCTGTGAGACTGTGGCAGTAAACAGAACCGAACCCGGGTCACTGGAGCTGTGAGACTGTGGCAGTAAACAGAACCGAACCCGGGACACTGGAGCTGTGAGACTGTGGCAGTAAACAGAACCGAACCCAGGTCACTGAAGCTGTGAGACTGTGGCAGTAAACAGAACCGAACCCAGGTCACTGGAGCTGTGAGGCTGTGGCAGTCCCCAGAACCGAACCCGGGACACTGGAGCTGTGAGACTGTGGCAGTAAACAGAACCGAACCCGGGACACTGGAGCTGTGAGACTGTGGCAGTAAACAGAACCGAACCCGGGATACTGGAGCTGTGAGACTGTGGCAGTAAACAGAACCGAACCCGGGACACTGGAGCTGTGAGACTGTGGCAGTAAACAGAACCGAACCCATGTCACTGGAGCTGTGAGACTGTGGCAGTAAGCAGAACTGAACCCGGGTCACTGGAGCTGTGAGACTGTGGCAGTAAACAGAACCGAACCCAGGTCACTGGAGCTGTGAGACTGTGGCAGTAAACAGAACCGAACCCGGGTCACTGGAGCTGTGAGACTGTGGCAGTACGCAGAACCGAACCCGGGTCACTGGAGCTGTGAGACTGTGGCAGTAAACAGAACCGAACCCGGGTCACTGGAGCTGTGAGACTGTGGCAGTAAACAGAACCGAACCCAGGACACTGGAGCTGTGAGGCTGTGGCAGTAAACAGAACCGAACCCGGTCACTGGAGCTGTGAGACTGTGGCAGTAAACAGAACCGAACCCAGGTCACTGGAGCTGTGAGACTGTGGCAGTAAACAGAACCGAACCCAGGTCACTGGAGCTGTGAGACTGTGGCAGTAAACAGAACCGAACCCAGGACAATGGAGCTGTGAGGCTGTGGCAGTAAACAGAACCGAACCTGGGTCACTGAAGCTGTGAGACTGTGGCAAAAAACAGAACCGAACCCGGGTCACTGGAGCTGTGAGGCTGTGGCTGTCCCCAGAACCGAACCCAGGTCACTGAAGCTGTGAGACTGTGGCAGTAAACAGAACCGAACCCAGGTCACTGGAGCTGTGAGGCTGTGGCAGTCCCCAGAACCGAACCCGGGACACTGGAGCTGTGAGACTGTGGCAGTAAACAGAACCGAACCCAGGTCACTGAAGCTGTGAGACTGTGGCAGTGAACAGAACCGAACCCGGGACACTGGAGCTGTGAGACTGTGGCAGTAAACAGAACCGAACCCAGGTCACTGGAGCTGTGAGACTGTGGCAGTAAACAGAACCGAACCCGGGACACTGGAGCTGTGAGACTGTGGCATTAAACAGAACCGAACCCAGGTCACTGGAGCTGTGAGACTGTGGCAGTAAACAGAACCGAACCCAGGTCACTGAAGCTGTGAGACTGTGGCAGTAAACAGAACCGAACCCGGGACACTGGAGCTGTGAGACTGTGGCAGTAAACAGAACCGAACCCGGGACACTGGAGCTGTGAGACTGTGGCAGTAAACAGAACCGAACCCGGGTCACTGGAGCTGTGAGACTGTGGCAGTAAACAGAACCGAACCCGGGACACTGGAGCTGTGAGACTGTGGCAGTAAACAGAACCGAACCCAGGTCACTGAAGCTGTGAGACTGTGGCAGTAAACAGAACCGAACCCAGGTCACTGGAGCTGTGAGGCTGTGGCAGTCCCCAGAACCGAACCCGGGACACTGGAGCTGTGAGACTGTGGCAGTAAACAGAACCGAACCCGGGACACTGGAGCTGTGAGACTGTGGCAGTAAACAGAACCGAACCCGGGATACTGGAGCTGTGAGACTGTGGCAGTAAACAGAACCGAACCCGGGACACTGGAGCTGTGAGACTGTGGCAGTAAGCAGAACTGAACCCGGGTCACAGGAGCTGTGAGACTGTGGCAGTGAACAGAACCGAACCCGGGACACTGGAGCTGTGAGACTGTGGCAGTAAACAGAACCGAACCCGGGATACTGGAGCTGTGAGACTGTGGCAGTAAACAGAACCGAACCCGGGACACTGGAGCTGTGAGACTGTGGCAGTAAGCAGAACTGAACCCGGGTCACTGGAGCTGTGAGACTGTGGCAGTAAACAGAACCGAACCCAGGTCACTGGAGCTGTGAGACTGTGGCAGTAAACAGAACCGAACCCGGGTCACTGGAGCTGTGAGACTGTGGCAGTACGCAGAACCGAAACCGGGTCACTGGAGCTGTGAGACTGTGGCAGTAAACAGAACCGAACCCAGGTCACTGGAGCTGTGAGACTGTGGCAGTAAACAGAACCGAACCCAGGACACTGGAGCTGTGAGGCTGTGGCAGTAAACAGAACCGAACCCGGGTCACTGGAGCTGTGAGACTGTGGCAGTAAACAGAACCGAACCCGGTCGCTGGAGCTGTGAGACTGTGGCAGTAAACAGAACCGAACCCGGGTCACTGGAGCTGTGAGACTGTGGCAGTAAACAGAACCGAACCCAGGTCACTGGAGCTGTGAGACTGTGGCAGTAAACAGAACCGAACCCAGGACACTGGAGCTGTGAGGCTGTGGCAGTAAACAGAACCGAACCTGGGTCACTGAAGCTGTGAGACTGTGGCAAAAAACAGAACCGAACCCAGGTCACTGGAGCTGTGAGACTGTGGCAGTAAACAGAACCGAACCCAGGTCACTGAAGCTGTGAGACTGTGGCAGTAAACAGAACCGAACCCGGGACACTGGAGCTGTGAGACTGTGGCAGTAAACAGAACCGAACCCGGGACACTGGAGCTGTGAGACTGTGGCAGTAAACAGAACCGAACCCGGGTCACTGGAGCTGTGAGACTGTGGCAGTAAACAGAACCGAACCCGGGACACTGGAGCTGTGAGACTGTGGCAGTAAACAGAACCGAACCCAGGTCACTGAAGCTGTGAGACTGTGGCAGTAAACAGAACCGAACCCAGGTCACTGGAGCTGTGAGGCTGTGGCAGTCCCCAGAACCGAACCCGGGACACTGGAGCTGTGAGACTGTGGCAGTAAACAGAACCGAACCCGGGACACTGGAGCTGTGAGACTGTGGCAGTAAACAGAACCGAACCCGGGATACTGGAGCTGTGAGACTGTGGCAGTAAACAGAACCGAACCCGGGACACTGGAGCTGTGAGACTGTGGCAGTAAACAGAACCGAACCCATGTCACTGGAGCTGTGAGACTGTGGCAGTAAGCAGAACTGAGCCCGGGTCACTGGAGCTGTGAGACTGTGGCAGTAAACAGAACCGAACCCAGGTCACTGGAGCTGTGAGACTGTGGCAGTAAACAGAACCGAACCCGGGTCACTGGAGCTGTGAGACTGTGGCAGTACGCAGAACCGAACCCGGGTCACTGGAGCTGTGAGACTGTGGCAGTAAACAGAACCGAACCCGGGTCACTGGAGCTGTGAGACTGTGGCAGTAAACAGAACCGAACCCAGGACACTGGAGCTGTGAGGCTGTGGCAGTAAACAGAACCGAACCCGGTCACTGGAGCTCTGAGACTGTGGCAGTAAACAGAACCGAACCCAGGTCACTGGAGCTGTGAGACTGTGGCAGTAAACAGAACCGAACCCAGGTCACTGGAGCTGTGGGACTGTGGCAGTAAACAGAACCGAACCCGGGTCACTGGAGCTGTGAGACTGTGGCAGTAAACAGAACCGAACCCAGGTCACTGGAGCTGTGAGACTGTGGCAGTAAACAGAACCGAACCCAGGACAATGGAGCTGTGAGGCTGTGGCAGTAAACAGAACCGAACCTGGGTCACTGAAGCTGTGAGACTGTGGCAAAAAACAGAACCGAACCCGGGTCACTGGAGCTGTGAGGCTGTGGCTGTCCCCAGAACCGAACCCAGGTCACTGAAGCTGTGAGACTGTGGCAGTAAACAGAACCGAACCCAGGTCACTGGAGCTGTGAGGCTGTGGCAGTCCCCAGAACCGAACCCGGGACACTGGAGCTGTGAGACTGTGGCAGTAAACAGAACCGAACCCAGGTCACTGAAGCTGTGAGACTGTGGCAGTGAACAGAACCGAACCCGGGACACTGGAGCTGTGAGACTGTGGCAGTAAACAGAACCGAACCCAGGTCACTGGAGCTGTGAGACTGTGGCAGTAAACAGAACCGAACCCGGGACACTGGAGCTGTGAGACTGTGGCAGTAAACAGAACCGAACCCAGGTCACTGGAGCTGTGAGACTGTGGCAGTAAACAGAACCGAACCCAGGTCACTGAAGCTGTGAGACTGTGGCAGTAAATAGAACCGAACCCGGGACACTGGAGCTGTGAGACTGTGGCAGTAAACAGAACCGAACCCGGGACACTGGAGCTGTGAGACTGTGGCAGTAAACAGAACCGAACCCGGGTCACTGGAGCTGTGAGACTGTGGCAGTAAACAGAACCGAACCCGGGACACTGGAGCTGTGAGACTGTGGCAGTAAACAGAACCGAACCCAGGTCACTGAAGCTGTGAGACTGTGGCAGTAAACAGAACCGAACCCAGGTCACTGGAGCTGTGAGGCTGTGGCAGTCCCCAGAACCGAACCCGGGACACTGGAGCTGTGAGACTGTGGCAGTAAACAGAACCGAACCCGGGACACTGGAGCTGTGAGACTGTGGCAGTAAACAGAACCGAACCCGGGATACTGGAGCTGTGAGACTGTGGCAGTAAACAGAACCGAACCCGGGACACTGGAGCTGTGAGACTGTGGCAGTAAACAGAACTGAACCCAGGTCACTGGAGCTGTGAGGCTGTGGCAGTGAACAGAACCGAACCGGGGACACTGGAGCTGTGAGACTGTGGCAGTAAACAGAACCGAACCCGGGATACTGGAGCTGTGAGACTGTGGCAGTAAACAGAACCGAACCCGGGACACTGGAGCTGTGAGACTGTGGCAGTAAGCAGAACTGAACCCGGGTCACTGGAGCTGTGAGACTGTGGCAGTAAACAGAACCGAACCCAGGTCACTGGAGCTGTGAGACTGTGGCAGTAAACAGAACCGAACCCGGGTCACTGGAGCTGTGAGACTGTGGCAGTACGCAGAACCGAAACCGGGTCACTGGAGCTGTGAGACTGTGGCAGTAAACAGAACCGAACCCGGGTCACTGGAGCTGTGAGACTGTGGCAGTAAACAGAACCGAACCCAGGACACTGGAGCTGTGAGGCTGTGGCAGTAAACAGAACCGAACCCGGGTCACTGGAGCTGTGAGACTGTGGCAGTAAACAGAACCGAACCCGGTCGCTGGAGCTGTGAGACTGTGGCAGTAAACAGAACCGAACCCGGGTCACTGGAGCTGTGAGACTGTGGCAGTAAACAGAACCGAACCCAGGTCACTGGAGCTGTGAGACTGTGGCAGTAAACAGAACCGAACCCAGGACACTGGAGCTGTGAGGCTGTGGCAGTAAACAGAACCGAACCTGGGTCACTGAAGCTGTGAGACTGTGGCAAAAAACAGAACCGAACCCATGACACTGGAGCTGTGAGGCTGTGGCTGTCCCCAGAACCGAACCCAGGTCACTGAAGCTGTGAGACTGTGGCAGTAAACAGAACCGAACCCAGGTCACTGGAGCTGTGAGGCTGTGGCAGTCCCCAGAACCGAACCCGGGACACTGGAGCTGTGAGACTGTGGCAGTAAACAGAACCGAACCCAGCTCACTGAAGCTGTGAGACTGTGGCAGTGAACAGAACCGAACCCGGGACACTGGAGCTGTGAGACTGTGGCAGTAAACAGAACCGAACCCGGGTCACTGGAGCTGTGAGACTGTGGCAGTAAACAGAACCGAACCCGGGACACTGGAGCTGTGAGACTGTGGCAGTAAACAGAACCGAACCCAGGACACTGGAGCTGTGAGACTGTGGCAGTAAACAGAACCGAACCCGGGACACTGGAGCTGTGAGACTGTGGCAGTAAACAGAACCGAACCCGGGACACTGGAGCTGTGAGACTGTGGCAGTGAACAGAACCGAACCCAGGTCACTGGAGCTGTGAGACTGTGGCAGTAAACAGAACCGAACCCAGGTCACTGGAGCTGTGCGACTGTGGCAGTAAACAGAACCGAACCCAGGTCACTGGAGCTGTGAGACTGTGGCAGTAAACAGAACCGAACCCGGGACACTGGAGCTGTGAGACTGTGGCAGTGAACAGAACAGAACCCGGGTCACTGGAGCTGTGAGACTGTGGCAGTAAACAGAACTGAACCCAGGTCACTGGAGCTGTGAGACTGTGGCAGTAAACAGAACCGAACCCAGGTCACTGGAGCTGTGAGGCTGTGGCAGTAAACAGAACCGAACCCGGGTCACTGAAGCTGTGAGACTGTGGCAGTAAACAGAACCGAACCCGGGTCACTGGAGCTGTGAGGCTGTGGCAGTAAACAGAACTGAACCCAGGTCACTGAAGCTGTGAGACTGTGGCAGTAAACAGAACTGAACCCAGGTCACTGAAGCTGTGAGACTGTGGCAGTAAACAGAACTGAACCCGGGTCACTGGAGCTGTGAGACTGTGGCAGTAAACAGAACTGAACCCGGGTCACTGGAGCTGTGAGACTGTGGCAGTAAACAGAACTGAACCCAGGTCACTGGAGCTGTGAGACTGTGGCAGTAAACAGAACCGAACCCGGGTCACTGGAGCTGTGAGACTGTGGCAGCAAACAGAACCGAACCCGGGTCACTGGAGCTGTGAGACTGTGGCAGTAAACAGAACCGAACCCGGGACACTGGAGCTGTGAGACTGTGGCAGTAAACAGAACCGAACCCGGGTCACTGGAGCTGTGAGACTGTGGCAAAAAACAGAACTGAACCCAGGTCACTGAAGCTGTGATACTGTGGCAGTAAACAGAACTGAAACCAGGTCACTGAAGCTGTGAGACTGTGGCAGTAAACAGAACCGAACCCGGGTCACTGGAGCTGTGAGACTGTGGCAGTAAACAGAACCGAACCCATGTCACTGGAGCTGTGAGACTGTGGCAGTAAGCAGAACTGAACCCGGGTCACTGGAGCTGTGAGACTGTGGCAGTAAACAGAACCGAACCCAGGTCACTGGAGCTGTGAGACTGTGGCAGTAAACAGAACCGAACCCGGGTCACTGGAGCTGTGAGACTGTGGCAGTACGCAGAACCGAACCCGGGTCACTGGAGCTGTGAGACTGTGGCAGTAAACAGAACCGAACCCGGGTCACTGGAGCTGTGAGACTGTGGCAGTAAACAGAACCGAACCCAGGACACTGGAGCTGTGAGGCTGTGGCAGTAAACAGAACTGAACCCGGGTCACAGGAGCTGTGAGACTGTGGCAGTGAACAGAACCGAACCCGGGACACTGGAGCTGTGAGACTGTGGCAGTAAACAGAACCGAACCCGGGATACTGGAGCTGTGAGACTGTGGCAGTAAACAGAACCGAACCCGGGACACTGGAGCTGTGAGACTGTGGCAGTAAGCAGAACTGAACCCGGGTCACTGGAGCTGTGAGACTGTGGCAGTAAACAGAACCGAACCCAGGTCACTGGAGCTGTGAGACTGTGGCAGTAAACAGAACCGAACCCGGGTCACTGGAGCTGTGAGACTGTGGCAGTACGCAGAACCGAAACCGGGTCACTGGAGCTGTGAGACTGTGGCAGTAAACAGAACCGAACCCGGGTCACTGGAGCTGTGAGACTGTGGCAGTAAACAGAACCGAACCCAGGACACTGGAGCTGTGAGGCTGTGGCAGTAAACAGAACCGAACCCGGGTCACTGGAGCTGTGAGACTGTGGCAGTAAACAGAACCGAACCCGGTCGCTGGAGCTGTGAGACTGTGGCAGTAAACAGAACCGAACCCGGGTCACTGGAGCTGTGAGACTGTGGCAGTAAACAGAACCGAACCCAGGTCACTGGAGCTGTGAGACTGTGGCAGTAAACAGAACCGAACCCAGGACACTGGAGCTGTGAGGCTGTGGCAGTAAACAGAACCGAACCTGGGTCACTGAAGCTGTGAGACTGTGGCAAAAAACAGAACCGAACCCATGACACTGGAGCTGTGAGGCTGTGGCTGTCCCCAGAACCGAACCCAGGTCACTGAAGCTGTGAGACTGTGGCAGTAAACAGAACCGAACCCAGGTCACTGGAGCTGTGAGGCTGTGGCAGTCCCCAGAACCGAACCCGGGACACTGGAGCTGTGAGACTGTGGCAGTAAACAGAACCGAACCCAGCTCACTGAAGCTGTGAGACTGTGGCAGTGAACAGAACCGAACCCGGGACACTGGAGCTGTGAGACTGTGGCAGTAAACAGAACCGAACCCGGGTCACTGGAGCTGTGAGACTGTGGCAGTAAACAGAACCGAACCCGGGACACTGGAGCTGTGAGACTGTGGCAGTAAACAGAACCGAACCCAGGACACTGGAGCTGTGAGACTGTGGCAGTAAACAGAACCGAACCCGGGACACTGGAGCTGTGAGACTGTGGCAGTAAACAGAACCGAACCCGGGACACTGGAGCTGTGAGACTGTGGCAGTGAACAGAACCGAACCCAGGTCACTGGAGCTGTGAGACTGTGGCAGTAAACAGAACCGAACCCAGGTCACTGGAGCTGTGCGACTGTGGCAGTAAACAGAACCGAACCCAGGTCACTGGAGCTGTGAGACTGTGGCAGTAAACAGAACCGAACCCGGGACACTGGAGCTGTGAGACTGTGGCAGTGAACAGAACAGAACCCGGGTCACTGGAGCTGTGAGACTGTGGCAGTAAACAGAACTGAACCCAGGTCACTGGAGCTGTGAGACTGTGGCAGTAAACAGAACCGAACCCAGGTCACTGGAGCTGTGAGGCTGTGGCAGTAAACAGAACCGAACCCGGGTCACTGAAGCTGTGAGACTGTGGCAGTAAACAGAACCGAACCCGGGTCACTGGAGCTGTGAGGCTGTGGCAGTAAACAGAACTGAACCCAGGTCACTGAAGCTGTGAGACTGTGGCAGTAAACAGAACTGAACCCAGGTCACTGAAGCTGTGAGACTGTGGCAGTAAACAGAACTGAACCCGGGTCACTGGAGCTGTGAGACTGTGGCAGTAAACAGAACTGAACCCGGGTCACTGGAGCTGTGAGACTGTGGCAGTAAACAGAACTGAACCCAGGTCACTGGAGCTGTGAGACTGTGGCAGTAAACAGAACCGAACCCGGGTCACTGGAGCTGTGAGACTGTGGCAGCAAACAGAACCGAACCCGGGTCACTGGAGCTGTGAGACTGTGGCAGTAAACAGAACCGAACCCGGGACACTGGAGCTGTGAGACTGTGGCAGTAAACAGAACCGAACCCGGGTCACTGGAGCTGTGAGACTGTGGCAAAAAACAGAACTGAACCCAGGTCACTGAAGCTGTGATACTGTGGCAGTAAACAGAACTGAAACCAGGTCACTGAAGCTGTGAGACTGTGGCAGTAAACAGAACCGAACCCGGGTCACTGGAGCTGTGAGACTGTGGCAGTAAACAGAACCGAACCCATGTCACTGGAGCTGTGAGACTGTGGCAGTAAGCAGAACTGAACCCGGGTCACTGGAGCTGTGAGACTGTGGCAGTAAACAGAACCGAACCCAGGTCACTGGAGCTGTGAGACTGTGGCAGTAAACAGAACCGAACCCGGGTCACTGGAGCTGTGAGACTGTGGCAGTACGCAGAACCGAACCCGGGTCACTGGAGCTGTGAGACTGTGGCAGTAAACAGAACCGAACCCGGGTCACTGGAGCTGTGAGACTGTGGCAGTAAACAGAACCGAACCCAGGACACTGGAGCTGTGAGGCTGTGGCAGTAAACAGAACCGAACCCGGTCACTGGAGCTGTGAGACTGTGGCAGTAAACAGAACCGAACCCAGGTCACTGGAGCTGTGAGACTGTGGCAGTAAACAGAACCGAACCCAGGACACTGGAGCTGTGAGGCTGTGGCAGTAAACAGAACCGAACCTGGGTCACTGAAGCTGTGAGACTGTGGCAAAAAACAGAACCGAACCCAGGACACTGGAGCTGTGAGGCTGTGGCTGTCCCCAGAACCGAACCCAGGTCACTGAAGCTGTGAGACTGTGGCAGTCCCCAGAACCGAACCCGGGACACTGCAGCTGTGAGACTGTGGCAGTGAACAGAACCGAACCCAGGTCACTGGAGCTGTGAGGCTGTGGCAGTAAACAGAACCGAACCCAGGTCACTGGAGCTGTGAGACTGTGGCAGTAAACAGAACCGAACCAGGGACACTGGAGCTGTGAGACTGTGGCAGTAAACAGAACCGAACCCAGGTCACTGAAGCTGTGAGACTGTGGCAGTAAACAGAACCGAACCCGGGTCACTGGAGCTGTGAGACTGTGGCAGTGAACAGAACCGAACCCGGGACACTGGAGCTGTGAGACTGTGGCAGTAAACAGAACCGAACCCAGGTCACTGGAGCTGTGAGACTGTGGCAGTAAACAGAACCGAACCCGGGACACTGGAGCTGTGAGACTGTGGCAGTAAACAGAACCGAACCCAGGTCACTGGAGCTGTGAGACTGTGGCAGTAAACAGAACCGAACCCAGGTCACTGAAGCTGTGAGACTGTGGCAGTAAACAGAACCGAACCCGGGACACTGGAGCTGTGAGACTGTGGCAGTAAACAGAACCGAACCCGGGACACTGGAGCTGTGAGACTGTGGCAGTAAACAGAACCGAACCCGGGTCACTGGAGCTGTGAGACTGTGGCAGTAAACAGAACCGAACCCGGGACACTGGAGCTGTGAGACTGTGGCAGTAAACAGAACCGAACCCGGGACACTGGAGCTGTGAGACTGTGGCAGTAAACAGAACCGAACCCAGGTCACTGAAGCTGTGAGACTGTGGCAGTAAACAGAACCGAACCCAGGTCACTGGAGCTGTGAGACTGTGGCAGTAAACAGAACCGAACCCAGGTCACTGAAGCTGTGAGACTGTGGCAGTAAACAGAACCGAACCCGGGACACTGGAGCTGTGAGACTGTGGCAGTAAACAGAACCAAACCCGGGACACTGGAGCTGTGAGACTGTGGCAGTAAACAGAACCGAACCCGGGTCACTGGAGCTGTGAGACTGTGGCAGTAAACAGAACCGAACCCGGGACACTGGAGCTGTGAGACTGTGGCAGTAAACAGAACCGAACCCGGGACACTGGAGCTGTGAGACTGTGGCAGTAAACAGAACCGAACCCAGGTCACTCAAGCTGTGAGACTGTGGCAGTAAACAGAACCGAACCCAGGTCACTGGAGCTGTGAGGCTGTGGCAGTCCCCAGAACCGAACCCGGGACACTGGAGCTGTGAGACAGTGGCAGTAAACAGAACCGAACCCGGGTCACTGGAGCTGTGAGACTGTGGCAGTGAACAGAACCGAACCCGGGACACTGGAGCTGTGAGACTGTGGCAGTAAACAGAACCGAACCCGGGACACTGGAGCTGTGAGACTGTGGCAGTAAACAGAACCGAACCCGGGACACTGGAGCTGTGAGACTGTGGCAGTAAGCAGAACTGAACCCGGGTTACTGGAGCTGTGAGACTGTGGCAGTAAACAGAACCGAACCCAGGTCACTGGAGCTGTGAGACTGTGGCAGTAAACAGAACCGAACCCGGGTCACTGGAGCTGTGAGACTGTGGGAGTACGCAGAACCGAACCCGGGTCACTGGAGCTGTGAGACTGTGGCAGTAAACAGAACCGAACCCGGGTCACTGGAGCTGTGAGACTGTGGCAGTAAACAGAACCGAACCCAGGACACTGGAGCTGTGAGGCTGTGGCAGTAAACAGAACCGAACCCGGTCACTGGAGCTGTGAGACTGTGGCAGTAAACAGAACCGAACCCAGGTCACTGGAGCTGTGAGACTGTGGCAGTAAACAGAACCGAACCCAGGACACTGGAGCTGTGAGGCTGTGGCAGTAAACAGAACCGAACCTGGGTCACTGAAGCTGTGAGACTGTGGCAAAAAACAGAACCGAACCCAGGACACTGGAGCTGTGAGGCTGTGGCAGTAAACAGAACCGAACCCAGGTCACTGGAGCTGTGAGACTGTGGCAGTAAACAGAACCGAACCCAGGTCACTGGAGCTGTGAGGCTGTGGCAGTCCCCAGAACCGAACCCGGGACACTGGAGCTGTGAGACTGTGGCAGTAAACAGAACCGAACCCAGGTCACTGAAGCTGTGAGACTGTGGCAGTGAACAGAACCGAACCCGGGACACTGGAGCTGTGAGACTGTGGCAGTAAACAGAACCGAACCCAGGTCACTGGAGCTGTGAGACTGTGGCAGTAAACAGAACCGAACCCGGGACACTGGAGCTGTGAGACTGTGGCAGTAAACAGAACCGAACCCAGGTCACTGGAGCTGTGAGACTGTGGCAGTAAACAGAACCGAACCCAGGTCACTGGAGCTGTGAGACTGTGGCAGTAAACAGAACCGAACCCAGGTCACTGGAGCTGTGAGACTGTGGCAGTAAACAGAACCGAACCCGGGACACTGGAGCTGTGAGACTGTGGCAGTAAACAGAACCGAACCCGGGACACTGGAGCTGTGAGACTGTGGCAGTAAACAGAACCGAACCCGGGTCACTGGAGCTGTGAGACTGTGGCAGTAAACAGAACCGAACCCGGGACACTGGAGCTGTGAGACTGTGGCAGTAAACAGAACCGAACCCGGGACACTGGAGCTGTGAGACTGTGGCAGTAAACAGAACCGAACCCAGGTCACTGAAGCTGTGAGACTGTGGCAGTAAACAGAACCGAACCCAGGTCACTGGAGCTGTGAGGCTGTGGCAGTCCCCAGAACCGAACCCGGGACACTGGAGCTGTGAGACTGTGGCAGTAAACAGAACCGAACCCAGGTCACTGAAGCTGTGAGACTGTGGCAGTAAACAGAACCGAACCCGGGTCACTGGAGCTGTGAGACTGTGGCAGTAAACAGAACTGAACCCGGGTCACTGGAGCTGTGAGACTGTGGCAGTAAACAGAACCGAACCCAGGTCACTGGAGCTGTGAGACTGTGGCAGTAAACAGAACCGAACCCGGGACACTGGAGCTGTGAGACTGTGGCAGTAAACAGAACCGAACCCAGGTCACTGGAGCTGTGAGACTGTGGCAGTAAACAGAACCGAACCCGGGACACTGGAGCTGTGAGACTGTGGCAGTAAACAGAACCGAACCCGGGACACTGGAGCTGTGAGACTGTGGCAGAAAACAGAACCGAACCCAGGTCACTGAAGCTGTGAGACTGTGGCAGTAAACAGAACCGAACCCGGGACACTGGAGCTGTGAGACTGTGGCAGTAAACAGAACCGAACCCGGGTCACTGGAGCTGTGAGACTGTGGCAGTAAACAGAACCGAACCCGGGACACTGGAGCTGTGAGACTGTGGCAGGAAACAGAACCGAACCCGGGACACGGGAGCTGTGAGACTGTGGCAGTCCCCAGAACCGAACCCAGGACACTGGAGCTGTGAGGCTGTGGCAGTAAACAGAACCGAACTCAGGTCACTGGAGCTGTGAGACTGTGGCAGTAAACAGAACCGAACCCGGGTGACTGGAGCTGTGAGACTGTGGCAGTGAACAGAACCGAACTCAGGTCACTGGAGCTGTGAGACTGTGGCAGTAAACAGAACCGAACCCGGGTCACTGGAGCTGTGAGACTGTGGCAGTAAACAGAACCGAACCCAGGTCACTGGAGCTGTGAGACTGTGGCAGTAAACAGAACTGAACCCAGGTCACTGGAGCTGTGAGGCTGTGGCAGTAAACAGAACCGAACCCGGGACACTGGAGCTGTGAGACTGTGGCAGTAAACAGAACTGAACCCAGGTCACTGGAGCTGTGAGACTGTGGCAGTAAACAGAACCGAAACCCAGGTCACTGGAGCTGTGAGACTGTGGCAGTAAACAGAACTGAACCCAGGTCACTTGAGCTGTGAGGCTGTGGCAGTAAACAGAACCGAACCCGGGTCACTGGAGCTGTGAGACTGTGGCAGTAAACAGAACCGAACGCGGGTCACTGGAGCTGTGAGACTGTGGCAGTAAACAGAACCGAAACCCAGGTCACTGGAGCTGTGAGACTGTGGCAGTAAACAGAACCGAACCCAGGTCACTGGAGCTGTGCGACTGTGGCAGTAAACAGAACCGAACCCGGGACACTGGAGCTGTGAGACTGTGGCAGTAAACAGAACTTAACCCGGAGCACTGGAGCTGTGAGACTGTGGCAGTAAACAGAACCGAACCCAGGTCACTGGAGCTGTGAGACTGTGGCAGTAAACAGAACCGAACCCGGGACACAGGAGCTGTGAGACTGTGGCAGTAAACAGAACTGAACCCGGGTCACTGGAGCTGTGAGACTGTGGCAGTAAACAGAACCGAACCCAGGTCACTGGAGCTGTGAGACTGTGGCAGTAAACAGAACCGAACCCAGGTCACTGGAGCTGTGAGACTGTGGCAGTAAACAGAACCGAACCCAGGTCACTGGAGCTGTGAGACTGTGGCAGTAAACAGAACCGAACCCAGGTCACTGGAGCTGTGAGACTGTGGCAGTAAACAGAACCGAACCCAGGTCACTGGAGCTGTGAGACTGTGGCAGTAAACAGAACCGAACCCGGGACACTGGAGCTGTGAGACTGTGGCAGTAAACAGAACCGAACCCGGGTCACTGGAGCTGTGAGACTGTGGCAGTAAACAGAACCGAACCCATGTCACTGGAGCAGTGAGGCTGTGGCAGTAAACAGAACTGAACCCAGGTCACTGAAGCTGTGAGACTGTGGCAGTAAACAGAACTGAACCCAGGTCACTGAAGCTGTGAGACTGTGGCAGTAAACAGAACCGAACCTGGGTCACTGGAGCTGTGAGACTGTGGCAGTAAACAGAACCGCACCCATGTCACTGGAGCTGTGAGACTGTGGCAGTAAACAGAACAGAACCCGGGTCACTGGAGCTGTGAGACTGTGGCAGTAAACAGAACCGAACCCAGGTCACTGGAGCTGTGCGACTGTGGCAGTAAACAGAACCGAACCCGGGTCACTGGAGCTGTGAGACTGTGGCAGTACGCAGAACCGAACCCGGGTCACTGGAGCTGTGAGACTGTGGCAGTAAACAGAACCGAACCCGGGTCACTGGAGCTGTGAGACTGTGGCAGTAAACAGAACCGAACCCAGGACACTGGAGCTGTGAGGCTGTGGCAGTAAACAGAACCGAACCCGGGACACTGGAGCTGTGAGACTGTGGCAGTAAGCAGAACTGAACCCGGGTCACTGGAGCTGTGAGACTGTGGCAGTAAACAGAACCGAACCCAGGTCACTGGAGCTGTGAGACTGTGGCAGTAAACAGAACCGAACCCGGGTCACTGGAGCTGTGAGACTGTGGCAGTACGCAGAACCGAACCCGGGTCACTGGAGCTGTGAGACTGTGGCAGTAAACAGAACCGAACCCGGGTCACTGGAGCTGTGAGACTGTGGCAGTAAACAGAACCGAACCCAGGACACTGGAGCTGTGAGGCTGTGGCAGTAAACAGAACCGAACCCGGGTCACTGGAGCTGTGAGACTGTGGCAGTAAACATAACCGAACCCGGTCGCTGGAGCTGTGAGACTGTGGCAGTAAACAGAACCGAACCCGGGTCACTGGAGCTGTGAGACTGTGGCAGTAAACAGAACCGAACCCAGGTCACTGGAGCTGTGAGACTGTGGCAGTAAACAGAACCGAACCCAGGACACTGGAGCTGTGAGGCTGTGGCAGTAAACAGAACCGAACCTGGGTCACTGAAGCTGTGAGACTGTGGCAAAAAACAGAACCGAACCCATGACACTGGAGCTGTGAGGCTGTGGCTGTCCCCAGAACCGAACCCAGGTCACTGAAGCTGTGAGACTGTGGCAGTAAACAGAACCGAACCCAGGTCACTGGAGCTGTGAGGCTGTGGCAGTCCCCAGAACCGAACCCGGGACACTGGAGCTGTGAGACTGTGGCAGTAAACAGAACCGAACCCAGCTCACTGAAGCTGTGAGACTGTGGCAGTGAACAGAACCGAACCCGGGACACTGGAGCTGTGAGACTGTGGCAGTAAACAGAACCGAACCCAGGTCACTGGAGCTGTGAGACTGTGGCAGTAAACAGAACCGAACCCGGGACACTGGAGCTGTGAGACTGTGGCAGTAAACAGAACCGAACCCAGGACACTGGAGCTGTGAGACTGTGGCAGTAAACAGAACCGAACCCGGGACACTGGAGCTGTGAGACTGTGGCAGTAAACAGAACCGAACCCGGGACACTGGAGCTGTGTGACTGTGGCAGTGAACAGAACCGAACCCAGGTCACTGGAGCTGTGAGACTGTGGCAGTAAACAGAACCGTCCCAGGTCACTGGAGCTGTGCGACTGTGGCAGTAAACAGAACCGAACCCAGGTCACTGGAGCTGTGAGACTGTGGCAGTAAACAGAACCGAACCCGGGACACTGGAGCTGTGAGACTGTGGCAGTGAACAGAACAGAACCCGGGTCACTGGAGCTGTGAGACTGTGGCAGTAAACAGAACCGAACCCGGGTCACTGGAGCTGTGAGACTGTGGCAGTAAACAGAACCGAACCCGGGACACTGGAGCTGTGAGACTGTGGCAGTAAACAGAACTGAACCCAGGTCACTGGAGCTGTGAGACTGTGGCAGTAAACAGAACCGAACCCAGGTCACTGGAGCTGTGAGGCTGTGGCAGTAAACAGAACCGAACCCGGGACACTGGAGCTGTGAGACTGTGGCAGTAAACAGAACCGAACCCGGGTCACTGGAGCTGTGAGGCTGTGGCAGTAAACAGAACCGAACCCGGGTCACTGGAGCTGTGAGACTGTGGCAGTAAACAGAACTGAACCCAGGTCACTGAAGCTGTGAGACTGTGGCAGTAAACAGAACTGAACCGAGGTCACTGAAGCTGTGAGACTGTGGCAGTAAACAGAACTGAACCCGGGTCACTGGAGCTGTGAGGCTGTGGCAGTAAACAGAACCGAACCCGGGTCACTGGAGCTGTGAGACTGTGGCAGTAAACAGAACTGAACCCAGGTCACTGAAGCTGTGAGACTGTGGCAGTAAACAGAACTGAACCCGGGTCACTGGAGATGTAAGACTGTGGCAGTAAACAGAACTGAACCCGGGTCACTGGAGCTGTGAGACTGTGGCAGTAAACAGAACCGAACCCGGGTCACTGGAGCTGTGAGACTGTGGCAGTAAACAGAACCGAACCCAGGTCACTGGAGCTGTGAGACTGTGGCAGTAAACAGAACCGAACCCGGGTCACTGGAGCTGTGAGGCTGTGGCAGTAAACAGAACTGAACACAGGTCACTGAAGCTGTGAGACTGTGGCAGTAAACAGAACTGAACCCGGGTCACTGGAGCTGTGAGACTGTGGCAGTAAACAGAACCGAACCCGGGTCACTGGAGCTGTGAGACTGTGGCAGTAAACAGAACTGAACCCGGGTCACTGGAGCTGTGAGACTGTGGCAAAAAACAGAACTGAACCCAGGTCACTGAAGCTGTGAAACTGTGGCAGTAAACAGAACTGAAACCAGGTCACTGAAGCTGTGAGACTGTGGCAGTAAACAGAACCGAACCCGGGTCACTGGAGCTGTGAGACTGTGGCAGTAAACAGAACCGAACCCATGTCACTGGAGCTGTGAGACTGTGGCAGTAAGCAGAACTGAACCCGGGTCACTGGAGCTGTGAGACTGTGGCAGTAAACAGAACCGAACCCAGGTCACTGGAGCTGTGAGACTGTGGCAGTAAACAGAACCGAACCCGGGTCACTGGAGCTGTGAGACTGTGGCAGTAAACAGAACCGAACCCGGGTCACTGGAGCTGTGAGACTGTGGCAGTAAACAGAACCGAACCCGGGTCACTGGAGCTGTGAGACTGTGGCAGTAAACAGAACCGAACCCAGGACACTGGAGCTGTGAGGCTGTGGCAGTAAACAGAACCGAACCCGGTCACTGGAGCTGTGAGACTGTGGCAGTAAACAGAACCGAACCCAGGTCACTGGAGCTGTGAGACTGTGGCAGTAAACAGAACCGAACCCAGGACACTGGAGCTGTGAGGCTGTGGCAGTAAACAGAACCGAACCTGGGTCACTGAAGCTGTGAGACTGTGGCAAAAAACAGAACCGAACCCAGGACACTGGAGCTGTGAGGCTGTGGCTGTCCCCAGAACCGAACCCAGGTCACTGAAGCTGTGAGACTGTGGCAGTCCCCAGAACCGAACCCGGGACACTGCAGCTGTGAGACTGTGGCAGTGAACAGAACCGAACCCAGGTCACTGGAGCTGTGAGGCTGTGGCAGTAAACAGAACCGAACCCAGGTCACTGGAGCTGTGAGACTGTGGCAGTAAACAGAACCGAACCAGGGACACTGGAGCTGTGAGACTGTGGCAGTAAACAGAACCGAACCCAGGTCACTGAAGCTGTGAGACTGTGGCAGTAAACAGAACCGAACCCGGGTCACTGGAGCTGTGAGACTGTGGCAGTGAACAGAACCAAACCCGGGACACTGGAGCTGTGAGACTGTGGCAGTAAACAGAACCGAACCCAGGTCACTGGAGCTGTGAGACTGTGGCAGTAAACAGAACCGAACCCGGGACACTGGAGCTGTGAGACTGTGGCAGTAAACAGAACCGAACCCAGGTCACTGGAGCTGTGAGACTGTGGCAGTAAACAGAACCGAACCCAGGTCACTGAAGCTGTGAGACTGTGGCAGTAAACAGAACCGAACCCGGGACACTGGAGCTGTGAGACTGTGGCAGTAAACAGAACCGAACCCGGGACACTGGAGCTGTGAGACTGTGGCAGTAAACAGAACCGAACCCGGGTCACTGGAGCTGTGAGACTGTGGCAGTAAACAGAACCGAACCCGGGACACTGGAGCTGTGAGACTGTGGCAGTAAACAGAACCGAACCCGGGACACGGGAGCTGTGAGACTGTGGCAGTAAACAGAACCGAACCCAGGTCACTGAAGCTGTGAGACTGTGGCAGTAAACAGAACCGAACCCAGGTCACTGGAGCTGTGAGACTGTGGCAGTAAACAGAACCGAACCCAGGTCACTGAAGCTGTGAGACTGTGGCAGTAAACAGAACCGAACCCGGGACACTGGAGCTGTGAGACTGTGGCAGTAAACAGAACCAAACCCGGGACACTGGAGCTGTGAGACTGTGGCAGTAAACAGAACCGAACCCGGGTCACTGGAGCTGTGAGACTGTGGCAGTAAACAGAACCGAACCCGGGACACTGGAGCTGTGAGACTGTGGCAGTAAACAGAACCGAACCCGGGACACTGGAGCTGTGAGGCTGTGGCAGTAAACAGAACCGAACCCGGGTCACTGGAGCTGTGAGACTGTGGCAGTAAACAGAACTGAACCCGGGTCACTGAAGCTGTGAGACTGTGGCAGTAAACAGAACTGAACCCGGGTCACTGGAGATGTGAGACTGTGGCAGTAAACAGAACCGAACCCGGGTCACTGGAGCTGTGAGGCTGTGGCAGTAAACAGAACTGAACACAGGTCACTGGAGCTGTGAGACTGTGGCAGTAAACAGAACCGAACCCGGGACACTGGAGCTGTGAGACTGTGGCAGTAAACAGAACCGAACCCGGGACACTGGAGCTGTGAGACTGTGGCAGTAAACAGAACTGAACCCGGGTCACTGGAGCTGTGAGACTGTGGCAGTAAACAGAACCGAACCCGGGTCACTGGAGCTGTGAGACTGTGGCAGTAAACAGAACCGAACCCAGGTCACTGGAGCTGTGAGACTGTGGCAGTAAACAGAACCGAACCCGGGTCACTGGAGCTGTGAGGCTGTGGCAGTAAACAGAACTGAACACAGGTCACTGAAGCTGTGAGACTGTGGCAGTAAACAGAACTGAACCCGGGTCACTGGAGCTGTGAGACTGTGGCAGTAAACAGAACCGAACCCGGGTCACTGGAGCTGTGAGACTGTGGCAGTAAACAGAACTGAACCCGGGTCACTGGAGCTGTGAGACTGTGGCAGTAAACAGAACCGAACCCGGGTCACTGGAGCTGTGAGACTGTGGCAAAAAACAGAACTGAACCCAGGTCACTGAAGCTGTGAAACTGTGGCAGTAAACAGAACTGAAACCAGGTCACTGAAGCTGTGAGACTGTGGCAGTAAACAGAACCGAACCCGGGTCACTGGAGCTGTGAGACTGTGGCAGTAAACAGAACCGAACCCATGTCACTGGAGCTGTGAGACTGTGGCAGTAAGCAGAACTGAACCCGGGTCACTGGAGCTGTGAGACTGTGGCAGTAAACAGAACCGAACCCAGGTCACTGGAGCTGTGAGACTGTGGCAGTAAACAGAACCGAACCCGGGACACTGGAGCTGTGAGACTGTGGCAGTAAACAGAACCGAACCCAGGACACTGGAGCTGTGAGACTGTGGCAGTAAACAGAACCGAACCCGGGACACTGGAGCTGTGAGACTGTGGCAGTAAACAGAACCGAACCCGGGACACTGGAGCTGTGTGACTGTGGCAGTGAACAGAACCGAACCCAGGTCACTGGAGCTGTGAGACTGTGGCAGTAAACAGAACCGTCCCAGGTCACTGGAGCTGTGCGACTGTGGCAGTAAACAGAACCGAACCCAGGTCACTGGAGCTGTGAGACTGTGGCAGTAAACAGAACCGAACCCGGGACACTGGAGCTGTGAGACTGTGGCAGTGAACAGAACAGAACCCGGGTCACTGGAGCTGTGAGACTGTGGCAGTAAACAGAACCGAACCCGGGTCACTGGAGCTGTGAGACTGTGGCAGTAAACAGAACCGAACCCGGGACACTGGAGCTGTGAGACTGTGGCAGTAAACAGAACTGAACCCAGGTCACTGGAGCTGTGAGACTGTGGCAGTAAACAGAACCGAACCCAGGTCACTGGAGCTGTGAGGCTGTGGCAGTAAACAGAACCGAACCCGGGACACTGGAGCTGTGAGACTGTGGCAGTAAACAGAACCGAACCCGGGTCACTGGAGCTGTGAGGCTGTGGCAGTAAACAGAACCGAACCCGGGTCACTGGAGCTGTGAGACTGTGGCAGTAAACAGAACTGAACCCAGGTCACTGAAGCTGTGAGACTGTGGCAGTAAACAGAACTGAACCCAGGTCACTGAAGCTGTGAGACTGTGGCAGTAAACAGAACTGAACCCGGGTCACTGGAGCTGTGAGGCTGTGGCAGTAAACAGAACCGAACCCGGGTCACTGGAGCTGTGAGACTGTGGCAGTAAACAGAACTGAACCCAGGTCACTGAAGCTGTGAGACTGTGGCAGTAAACAGAACCGAACCCAGATCACTGGAGCTGTGAGACTGTGACAGTAAACAGAACTGAACCCGGGTCACTGGAGATGTAAGACTGTGGCAGTAAACAGAACTGAACCCGGGTCACTGGAGCTGTGAGACTGTGGCAGTAAACAGAACCGAACCCGGGTCACTGGAGCTGTGAGACTGTGGCAGTAAACAGAACCGAACCCAGGTCACTGGAGCTGTGAGACTGTGGCAGTAAACAGAACCGAACCCGGGTCACTGGAGCTGTGAGGCTGTGGCAGTAAACAGAACTGAACACAGGTCACTGAAGCTGTGAGACTGTGGCAGTAAACAGAACTGAACCCGGGTCACTGGAGCTGTGAGACTGTGGCAGTAAACAGAACCGAACCCGGGTCACTGGAGCTGTGAGACTGTGGCAGTAAACAGAACTGAACCCGGGTCACTGGAGCTGTGAGACTGTGGCAGTAAACAGAACCGAACCCGGGTCACTGGAGCTGTGAGACTGTGGCAAAAAACAGAACTGAACCCAGGTCACTGAAGCTGTGAAACTGTGGCAGTAAACAGAACTGAAACCAGGTCACTGAAGCTGTGAGACTGTGGCAGTAAACAGAACCGAACCCGGGTCACTGGAGCTGTGAGACTGTGGCAGTAAACAGAACCGAACCCATGTCACTGGAGCTGTGAGACTGTGGCAGTAAGCAGAACTGAACCCGGGTCACTGGAGCTGTGAGACTGTGGCAGTAAACAGAACCGAACCCAGGTCACTGGAGCTGTGAGACTGTGGCAGTAAACAGAACCGAACCCGGGTCACTGGAGCTGTGAGACTGTGGCAGTAAACAGAACCGAACCCGGGTCACTGGAGCTGTGAGACTGTGGCAGTAAACAGAACCGAACCCGGGTCACTGGAGCTGTGAGACTGTGGCAGTAAACAGAACCGAACCCAGGACACTGGAGCTGTGAGGCTGTGGCAGTAAACAGAACCGAACCCGGTCACTGGAGCTGTGAGACTGTGGCAGTAAACAGAACCGAACCCAGGTCACTGGAGCTGTGAGACTGTGGCAGTAAACAGAACCGAACCCAGGACACTGGAGCTGTGAGGCTGTGGCAGTAAACAGAACCGAACCTGGGTCACTGAAGCTGTGAGACTGTGGCAAAAAACAGAACCGAACCCAGGACACTGGAGCTGTGAGGCTGTGGCAGTAAACAGAACCGAACCCAGGTCACTGAAGCTGTGAGACTGTGGCAGTCCCCAGAACCGAACCCGGGACACTGCAGCTGTGAGACTGTGGCAGTGAACAGAACCGAACCCAGGTCACTGGAGCTGTGAGGCTGTGGCAGTAAACAGAACCGAACCCAGGTCACTGGAGCTGTGAGACTGTGGCAGTAAACAGAACCGAACCAGGGACACTGGAGCTGTGAGACTGTGGCAGTAAACAGAACCGAACCCAGGTCACTGAAGCTGTGAGACTGTGGCAGTAAACAGAACCGAACCCGGGTCACTGGAGCTGTGAGACTGTGGCAGTGAACAGAACCAAACCCGGGACACTGGAGCTGTGAGACTGTGGCAGTAAACAGAACCGAACCCAGGTCACTGGAGCTGTGAGACTGTGGCAGTAAACAGAACCGAACCCGGGACACTGGAGCTGTGAGACTGTGGCAGTAAACAGAACCGAACCCAGGTCACTGGAGCTGTGAGACTGTGGCAGTAAACAGAACCGAACCCAGGTCACTGAAGCTGTGAGACTGTGGCAGTAAACAGAACCGAACCCGGGACACTGGAGCTGTGAGACTGTGGCAGTAAACAGAACCGAACCCGGGACACTGGAGCTGTGAGACTGTGGCAGTAAACAGAACCGAACCCGGGTCACTGGAGCTGTGAGACTGTGGCAGTAAACAGAACCGAACCCGGGACACTGGAGCTGTGAGACTGTGGCAGTAAACAGAACCGAACCCGGGACACGGGAGCTGTGAGACTGTGGCAGTAAACAGAACCGAACCCAGGTCACTGAAGCTGTGAGACTGTGGCAGTAAACAGAACCGAACCCAGGTCACTGGAGCTGTGAGACTGTGGCAGTAAACAGAACCGAACCCAGGTCACTGAAGCTGTGAGACTGTGGCAGTAAACAGAACCGAACCCGGGACACTGGAGCTGTGAGACTGTGGCAGTAAACAGAACCAAACCCGGGACACTGGAGCTGTGAGACTGTGGCAGTAAACAGAACCGAACCCGGGTCACTGGAGCTGTGAGACTGTGGCAGTAAACAGAACCGAACCCGGGACACTGGAGCTGTGAGACTGTGGCAGTAAACAGAACCGAACCCGGGACACTGGAGCTGTGAGGCTGTGGCAGTAAACAGAACCGAACCCGGGTCACTGGAGCTGTGAGACTGTGGCAGTAAACAGAACTGAACCCAGGTCACTGAAGCTGTGAGACTGTGGCAGTAAACAGAACTGAACCCGGGTCACTGGAGATGTGAGACTGTGGCAGTAAACAGAACTGAACCCGGGTCACTGGAGCTGTGAGGCTGTGGCAGTAAACAGAACTGAACACAGGTCACTGAAGCTGTGAGACTGTGGCAGTAAACAGAACTGAACCCGGGTCACTGGAGCTGTGAGACTGTGGCAGTAAACAGAACCGAACCCGGGTCACTGGAGCTGTGAGACTGTGGCAGTAAACAGAACTGAACCCGGGTCACTGGAGCTGTGAGACTGTGGCAGTAAACAGAACCGAACCCGGGTCACTGGAGCTGTGAGACTGTGGCAAAAAACAGAACTGAACCCAGGTCACTGAAGCTGTGAAACTGTGGCAGTAAACAGAACTGAAACCAGGTCACTGAAGCTGTGAGACTGTGGCAGTAAACAGAACCGAACCCGGGTCACTGGAGCTGTGAGACTGTGGCAGTAAACAGAACCGAACCCATGTCACTGGAGCTGTGAGACTGTGGCAGTAAGCAGAACTGAACCCGGGTCACTGGAGCTGTGAGACTGTGGCAGTAAACAGAACCGAACCCAGGTCACTGGAGCTGTGAGACTGTGGCAGTAAACAGAACCGAACCCGGGTCACTGGAGCTGTGAGACTGTGGCAGTACGCAGAACCGAACCCGGGTCACTGGAGCTGTGAGACTGTGGCAGTAAACAGAACCGAACCCGGGTCACTGGAGCTGTGAGACTGTGGCAGTAAACAGAACCGAACCCAGGACACTGGAGCTGTGAGGCTGTGGCAGTAAACAGAACCGAACCCGGTCACTGGAGCTGTGAGACTGTGGCAGTAAACAGAACCGAACCCAGGTCACTGGAGCTGTGAGACTGTGGCAGTAAACAGAACCGAACCCAGGACACTGGAGCTGTGAGGCTGTGGCAGTAAACAGAACCGAACCTGGGTCACTGAAGCTGTGAGACTGTGGCAAAAAACAGAACCGAACCCAGGACACTGGAGCTGTGAGGCTGTGGCTGTCCCCAGAACCGAACCCAGGTCACTGAAGCTGTGAGACTGTGGCAGTCCCCAGAACCGAACCCGGGACACTGCAGCTGTGAGACTGTGGCAGTGAACAGAACCGAACCCAGGTCACTGGAGCTGTGAGGCTGTGGCAGTAAACAGAACCGAACCCAAGTCACTGGAGCTGTGAGACTGTGGCAGTAAACAGAACCGAACCAGGGACACTGGAGCTGTGAGACTGTGGCAGTAAACAGAACCGAACCCAGGTCACTGAAGCTGTGAGGCTGTGGCAGTAAACAGAACCGAACCCAGGTCACTGGAGCTGTGAGACTGTGGCAGTAAACAGAACCGAACCAGGGACACTGGAGCTGTGAGACTGTGGCAGTAAACAGAACCGAACCCGGGTCACTGGAGCTGTGAGACTGTGGCAGTGAACAGAACCGAACCCGGGACACTGGAGCTGTGAGACTGTGGCAGTAAACAGAACCGAACCCAGGTCACTGGAGCTGTGAGACTGTGGCAGTAAACAGAACCGAACCCGGGACACTGGAGCTGTGAGACTGTGGCAGTAAACAGAACCGAACCCAGGTCACTGGAGCTGTGAGACTGTGGCAGTAAACAGAACCGAACCCAGGTCACTGAAGCTGTGAGACTGTGGCAGTAAACAGAACCGAACCCGGGTCACTGGAGCTGTGAGACTGTGGCAGTAAACAGAACCGAACCCGGGTCACTGGAGCTGTGAGACTGTGGCAGTAAACAGAACCGAACCCGGGACACTGGAGCTGTGAGACTGTGGCAGTAAACAGAACCGAACCCGGGTCACTGGAGCTGTGAGACTGTGGCAGTAAACAGAACCGAACCCGGGACACTGGAGCTGTGAGACTGTGGCAGTAAACAGAACCGAACCCAGGTCACTGGAGCTGTGAGACTGTGGCAGTAAACAGAACCGAACCCGGGACACGGGAGCTGTGAGACTGTGGCAGTAAACAGAACCGAACCCAGGTCACTGAAGCTGTGAGACTGTGGCAGTAAACAGAACCGAACCCAGGTCACTGGAGCTGTGAGACTGTGGCAGTAAACAGAACCGAACCCAGGTCACTGAAGCTGTGAGACTGTGGCAGTAAACAGAACCGAACCCGGGACACTGGAGCTGTGAGACTGTGGCAGTAAACAGAACCAAACCCGGGACACTGGAGCTGTGAGACTGTGGCAGTAAACAGAACCGAACCCGGGTCACTGGAGCTGTGAGACTGTGGCAGTAAACAGAACCGAACCCGGGACACTGGAGCTGTGAGACTGTGGCAGTAAACAGAACCGAACCCGGGATACTGGAGCTGTGAGACTGTGGCAGTAAACAGAACCGAACCCAGGTCACTGAAGCTGTGAGACTGTGGCAGTAAACAGAACCGAACCCAGGTCACTGGAGCTGTGAGGCTGTGGCAGTCCCCAGAACCGAACCCGGGACACTGGAGCTGTGAGACAGTGGCAGTAAACAGAACCGAACCCGGGTCACTGGAGCTGTGAGACTGTGGCAGTGAACAGAACCGAACCCGGGACACTGGAGCTGTGAGGCTGTGGCAGTAAACAGAACCGAACCTGGGTCACTGAAGCTGTGAGACTGTGGCAAAAAACAGAACCGAACCCAGGACACTGGAGCTGTGAGGCTGTGGCTGTCCCCAGAACCGAACCCAGGTCACTGAAGCTGTGAGACTGTGGCAGTCCCCAGAACCGAACCCGGGACACTGCAGCTGTGAGACTGTGGCAGTGAACAGAACCGAACCCAGGTCACTGGAGCTGTGAGGCTGTGGCAGTAAACAGAACCGAACCCAGGTCACTGGAGCTGTGAGACTGTGGCAGTAAACAGAACCGAACCAGGGACACTGGAGCTGTGAGACTGTGGCAGTAAACAGAACCGAACCCAGGTCACTGAAGCTGTGAGGCTGTGGCAGTAAACAGAACCGAACCCAGGTCACTGGAGCTGTGAGACTGTGGCAGTAAACAGAACCGAACCAGGGACACTGGAGCTGTGAGACTGTGGCAGTAAACAGAACCGAACCCGGGTCACTGGAGCTGTGAGACTGTGGCAGTGAACAGAACCGAACCCGGGACACTGGAGCTGTGAGACTGTGGCAGTAAACAGAACCGAACCCAGGTCACTGGAGCTGTGAGACTGTGGCAGTAAACAGAACCGAACCCGGGACACTGGAGCTGTGAGACTGTGGCAGTAAACAGAACCGAACCCAGGTCACTGGAGCTGTGAGACTGTGGCAGTAAACAGAACCGAACCCAGGTCACTGAAGCTGTGAGACTGTGGCAGTAAACAGAACCGAACCCGGGTCACTGGAGCTGTGAGACTGTGGCAGTAAACAGAACCGAACCCGGGTCACTGGAGCTGTGAGACTGTGGCAGTAAACAGAACCGAACCCGGGACACTGGAGCTGTGAGACTGTGGCAGTAAACAGAACCGAACCCGGGTCACTGGAGCTGTGAGACTGTGGCAGTAAACAGAACCGAACCCGGGACACTGGAGCTGTGAGACTGTGGCAGTAAACAGAACCGAACCCAGGTCACTGGAGCTGTGAGACTGTGGCAGTAAACAGAACCGAACCCGGGACACGGGAGCTGTGAGACTGTGGCAGTAAACAGAACCGAACCCAGGTCACTGAAGCTGTGAGACTGTGGCAGTAAACAGAACCGAACCCAGGTCACTGGAGCTGTGAGACTGTGGCAGTAAACAGAACCGAACCCAGGTCACTGAAGCTGTGAGACTGTGGCAGTAAACAGAACCGAACCCGGGACACTGGAGCTGTGAGACTGTGGCAGTAAACAGAACCAAACCCGGGACACTGGAGCTGTGAGACTGTGGCAGTAAACAGAACCGAACCCGGGTCACTGGAGCTGTGAGACTGTGGCAGTAAACAGAACCGAACCCGGGACACTGGAGCTGTGAGACTGTGGCAGTAAACAGAACCGAACCCGGGATACTGGAGCTGTGAGACTGTGGCAGTAAACAGAACCGAACCCAGGTCACTGAAGCTGTGAGACTGTGGCAGTAAACAGAACCGAACCCAGGTCACTGGAGCTGTGAGGCTGTGGCAGTCCCCAGAACCGAACCCGGGACACTGGAGCTGTGAGACAGTGGCAGTAAACAGAACCGAACCCGGGTCACTGGAGCTGTGAGACTGTGGCAGTGAACAGAACCGAACCCGGGACACTGGAGCTGTGAGACTGTGGCAGTAAACAGAACCGAACCCGGGACACTGGAGCTGTGAGACTGTGGCAGTAAACAGAACCGAACCCGGGACACTGGAGCTGTGAGACTGTGGCAGTAAGCAGAACTGAACCCGGGTCACTGGAGCTGTGAGACTGTGGCAGTAAACAGAACCGAACCCAGGTCACTGGAGCTGTGAGACTGTGGCAGTAAACAGAACCGAACCCGGGTCACTGGAGCTGTGAGACTGTGGGAGTACGCAGAACCGAACCCGGGTCACTGGAGCTGTGAGACTGTGGCAGTAAACAGAACCGAACCCGGGTCACTGGAGCTGTGAGACTGTGGCAGTAAACAGAACCGAACCCAGGACACTGGAGCTGTGAGGCTGTGGCAGTAAACAGAACCGAACCCGGTCACTGGAGCTGTGAGACTGTGGCAGTAAACAGAACCGAACCCAGGTCACTGGAGCTGTGAGACTGTGGCAGTAAACAGAACCGAACCCAGGACACTGGAGCTGTGAGGCTGTGGCAGTAAACAGAACCGAACCTGGGTCACTGAAGCTGTGAGACTGTGGCAAAAAACAGAACCGAACCCAGGACACTGGAGCTGTGAGACTGTGGCAGTAAACAGAACCGAACCCAGGACACTGGAGCTGTGAGGCTGTGGCAGTAAACAGAACCGAACCCAGGTCACTTGAGCTGTGAGACTGTGGCAGTAAACAGAACCGAACCCAGGTCACTGGAGCTGTGAGGCTGTGGCAGTCCCCAGAACCGAACCCGGGACACTGGAGCTGTGAGACTGTGGCAGTAAACAGAACCGAACCCAGGTCACTGAAGCTGTGAGACTGTGGCAGTGAACAGAACCGAACCCGGGACACTGGAGCTGTGAGACTGTGGCAGTAAACAGAACCGAACCCGGGACACTGGAGCTGTGAGACTGTGGCAGTAAACAGAACCGAACCCGGGACACTGGAGCTGTGAGACTGTGGCAGTAAACAGAACCGAACCCAGGTCACTGAAGCTGTGAGACTGTGGCAGTAAACAGAACCGAACCCAGGTCACTGGAGCTGTGAGGCTGTGGCAGTCCCCAGAGCCGAACCCGGGACACTGGAGCTGTGAGACTGTGGCAGTAAACAGAACCGAACCCAGGTCACTGAAGCTGTGAGACTGTGGCAGTAAACAGAACCGAACCCTGGACACTGGAGCTGTGAGACTGTGGCAGTAAACAGAACCGAACCCGGATCACTGGAGCTGTGAGACTGTGGCAGTAAACAGTACTGAACCCGGGTCACTGGAGCTGTGAGACTGTGGCAGTAAACAGAACCGAACCCAGGTCACTGGAGCTGTGAGACTGTGGCAGTAAACAGAACCGAACCCGGGACACTGGAGCTGTGAGACTGTGGCAGTAAACAGAACCGAACCCAGGTCACTGGAGCTGTGAGACTGTGGCAGAAAACAGAACCGAACCCAGGTCACTGAAGCTGTGAGACTGTGGCAGTAAACAGAACCGAACCCGGGACACTGGAGCTGTGAGACTGTGGCAGTAAACAGAACCGAACCCGGGTCACTGGAGCTGTGAGACTGTGGCAGTAAACAGAACCGAACCCGGGACACTGGAGCTGTGAGACTGTGGCAGTCCCCAGAACCGAACCCAGGACACTGGAGCTGTGAGGCTGTGGCAGTAAACAGAACCGAACTCAGGTCACTGGAGCTGTGAGACTGTGGCAGTAAACAGAACCGAACCCGGGACACGGGAGCTGTGAGACTGTGGCAGTCCCCAGAACCGAACCCAGGACACTGGAGCTGTGAGGCTGTGGCAGTAAACAGAACCGAACTCAGGTCACTGGAGCTGTGAGACTGTGGCAGTAAACAGAACCGAACCCGGGTGACTGGAGCTGTGAGACTGTGGCAGTGAACAGAACCGAACTCAGGTCACTGGAGCTGTGAGACTGTGGCAGTAAACAGAACCGAACCCGGGTCACTGGAGCTGTGAGACTGTGGCAGTAAACAGAACCGAACCCAGGTCACTGGAGCTGTGAGACTGTGGCAGTAAACAGAACTGAACCCAGGTCACTGGAGCTGTGAGGCTGTGGCAGTAAACAGAACCGAACCCGGGACACTGGAGCTGTGAGACTGTGGCAGTAAACAGAACTGAACCCAGGTCACTGGAGCTGTGAGACTGTGGCAGTAAACAGAACCGAAACCCAGGTCACTGGAGCTGTGAGACTGTGGCAGTAAACAGAACTGAACCCAGGTCACTGGAGCTGTGAGGCTGTGGCAGTAAACAGAACCGAACCCGGGACACTGGAGCTGTGAGACTGTGGCAGTAAACAGAACCGAACCCGGGTCACTGGAGCTGTGAGACTGTGGCAGTAAACAGAACCGAAACCCAGGTCACTGGAGCTGTGAGACTGTGGCAGTAAACAGAACCGAACCCAGGTCACTGGAGCTGTGCGACTGTGGCAGTAAACAGAACCGAACCCGGGACACTGGAGCTGTGAGACTGTGGCAGTAAACAGAACTTAACCCGGAGCACTGGAGCTGTGAGACTGTGGCAGTAAACAGAACCGAACCCAGGTCACTGGAGCTGTGAGACTGTGGCAGTAAACAGAACCGAACCCGGGACACTGGAGCTGTGAGACTGTGGCAGTAAACAGAACTGAACCCGGGTCACTGGAGCTGTGAGACTGTGGCAGTAAACAGAACCGAACCCAGGTCACTGGAGCTGTGAGACTGTGGCAGTAAACAGAACCGAACCCAGGTCACTGGAGCTGTGAGACTGTGGCAGTAAACAGAACCGAACCCAGGTCACTGGAGCTGTGAGACTGTGGCAGTAAACAGAACCGAACCCAGGTCACTGGAGCTGTGAGACTGTGGCAGTAAACAGAACCGAACCCAGGTCACTGGAGCTGTGAGACTGTGGCAGTAAACAGAACCGAACCCGGGACACTGGAGCTGTGAGACTGTGGCAGTAAACAGAACCGAACCCGGGTCACTGGAGCTGTGAGACTGTGGCAGTAAACAGAACCGAACCCATGTCACTGGAGCTGTGAGGCTGTGGCAGTAAACAGAACTGAACCCAGGTCACTGAAGCTGTGAGACTGTGGCAGTAAACAGAACTGAACCCAGGTCACTGAAGCTGTGAGACTGTGGCAGTAAACAGAACCGAACCCGGGTCACTGGAGCTGTGAGACTGTGGCAGTAAACAGAACCGAACCCATGTCACTGGAGCTGTGAGACTGTGGCAGTAAACAGAACTGAACCCGGGTCACTGGAGCTGTGAGACTGTGGCAGTAAACAGAACCGAACCCAGGTCACTGGAGCTGTGCGACTGTGGCAGTAAACAGAACCGAACCCGGGTCACTGGAGCTGTGAGATGGTGGCAGTACGCAGAACCGAACCCGGGTCACTGGAGCTGTGAGACTGTGGCAGTAAACAGAACCGAACCCGGGTCACTGGAGCTGTGAGACTGTGGCAGTAAACAGAACCGAACCCAGGACACTGGAGCTGTGAGGCTGTGGCAGTAAACAGAACCGAACCCGGTCACTGGAGCTGTGAGACTGTGGCAGTAAACAGAACCGAACCCGGGTCACTGGAGCTGTGAGACTGTGGCAGTAAACAGAACCGAACCCAGGACACTGGAGCTGTGAGGCTGTGGCAGTAAACAGAACCGAACCCAGGACACTGGAGCTGTGAGGCTGTGGCAGTAAACAGAACCGAACCCGGGTCACTGAAGCTGTGAGACTGTGGCAAAAAACGGAACCGAACCCAGGACACTGGAGCTGTGAGGCTGTGGCTGTCCCCAGAACCGAACCCAGGTCACTGAAGCTGTGAGACTGTGGCAGTAAACAGAACCGAACCCAGGTCACTGGAGCTGTGAGGCTGTGGCACTCCCCAGAACCGAACCCGGGACACTGGAGCTGTGAGACTGTGGCAGTAAACAGAACCGAACCCAGGTCACTGAAGCTGTGAGGCTGTGGCTGTCCCCAGAACCGAACCCAGGTCACTGAAGCTGTGAGACTGTGGCAGTAAACAGAACCGAACCCGGGTCACTGGAGCTGTGAGACTGTGGCAGTAAACAGAACTGAACCCGGGTCACTGGAGCTGTGAGACTGTGGCAGTAAACAGAACCGAACCCGGGTCACTGGAGCTGTGAGACTGTGGCAGTAAACAGAACCGAACCCGGGTCACTGGAGCTGTGAGACTGTGGCAGTAAACAGAACTGAACCCGGGTCACTGGAGCTGTGAGACTGTGGCAGTAAACAGAACCGAATCCAGGTCACTGGAGCTGTGAGACTGTGGCAGTAAACAGAACCGACCCCAGGTCACTGCAGCTGTGAGACTGTGGCAGTAAACAGAATCGAACCCAGGTCACTGAAGCTGTGAGACTGTGGCAGTAAACAGAACCGAACCCGGGACACTGGAGCTGTGAGACTGTGGCAGTAAACAGAACCGAACCCGGGACACTGGAGCTGTGAGACTGGCAGTAAACAGAACCGAACCCAGGTCACTGGAGCTGTGAGGCTGTGGCAGTCCCCAGAACCGAACCCGGGACACTGGAGCTGTGAGACTGTGGCAGTAAACAGAACCGAACCCAGGTCACTGAAGCTGTGAGACTGTGGCAGTGAACAGAACCGAACCCGGGACACTGGAGCTGTGAGACTGTGGCAGTAAACAGAACCGAACCCGGGTCACTGGAGCTGTGAGGCTGTGGCAGTAAACAGAACCGAACCCAGGACACTGGAGCTGTGAGGCTGTGGCAGTAAACAGAACCGAACCCGGGTCACTGAAGCTGTGAGACTGTGGCAAAAAACGGAACCGAACCCAGGACACTGGAGCTGTGAGGCTGTGGCTGTCCCCAGAACCGAACCCAGGTCTCTGAAGCTGTGAGACTGTGGCACTCCCCAGAACCGAACCCGGGACACTGGAGCTGTGAGACTGTGGCAGTAAACAGAACCGAACCCAGGTCACTGAAGCTGTGAGACTGTGGCAGTAAACAGAACCGAACCCGGAACACTGGAGCTGTGAGACTGTGGCAGTAAACAGAACCGAACCCGGGTCACTGGAGCTGTGAGACTGTGGCAGTAAACAGAACTGAACCCGGGACACTGGAGCTGTGAGACTGTGGCATTAAACAGAACCGAACCCGGGTCACTGGAGCTGTGAGACTGTGGCAGTAAACAGAACTGAACCCGGGTCACTGGAGCTGTGAGACTGTGGCAGTAAACAGAACCGAACCCGGGTCACTGGAGCTGTGAGACTGTGGCAGTAAACAGAACCGAACCCGGGTCACTGGAGCTGTGAGACTGTGGCAGTAAACAGAATTGAACCCGGGTCACTGGAGCTGTGAGACTGTGGCAGTAAACAGAACCGAATCCAGGTCACTGGAGCTGTGAGACTGTGGCACTAAACAGAACCGAACCCGGGACACTGGAGCTGTGAGACTGTGGCAGTAAACAGAACCGACCCCAGGTCACTGGAGCTGTGAGACTGTGGCAGTAAACAGAACCGAACCCAGGTCACTGAAGATGTGAGACTGTGGCAGTAAACAGAACCGAACCCGGGACACTGGAGCTGTGAGACTGTGGCAGTAAACAGAACCGAACCCGGGTCACTGGAGCTGTGAGACTGTGGCAGTAAACAGAACCGAACCCAGGACACTGGAGCAGTGAGACTGTGGCAGTAAACAGAACCGAACCCGGGTCACTGGAGCTGTGAGACTGTGGCAGTAAACAGAACCGAACCCGGGTCACTGGAGCTGTGAGACTGTGGCAGTAAACAGAACCGAACCCGGGACACTGGAGCTGTGAGACTGTGGCAGTAAACAGAACCGAACCCGGGACACTGGAGCTGTGAGACTGTGGCAGTAAACAGAACCGAACCCAGGTCACTGGAGCTGTGAGACTGTGGCAGTAAACAGAACCGAACCCGGGTCACTGGAGCTGTGAGACTGTGGCAGTAAACAGAACCGAACCCGGGACACTGGAGCTGTGAGACTGTGGCAGTAAACAGAACCGAACCCAGGTCACTGAAGCTGTGAGACTGTGGCAGTAAACAGAACCGAACCCAGGTCACTGGAGCTGTGAGGCTGTGGCAGTCCCCAGAACCGAACCCGGGACACTGGAGCTGTGAGACTGTGGCAGTAAACAGAACTGAACCCGGGTCACTGGAACTGTGAGACTGTGGCAGTAAACAGAACCGAACCCAGGTCACTGGAGCTGTGAGACTGTGGCAGTAAACAGAACCGAACCCGGGACACTGGAGCTGTGAGACTGTGGCAGTAAACAGAACTTAACCCGGATCACAGGAGCTGTGAGACTCTGGCAGTAAACAGAACCGAACCCAGGTCACTGGAGCTGTGAGACTGTGGCAGTAAACAGAACCGAACCCGGGACACTGGAGCTGTGAGAAAGTGGCAGTAAACAGAACTGAACCCGGGTCACTGGAGCTGTGAGACTGTGGCAGTAAACAGAACCGAACCCAGGTCACTGGAGCTGTGAGACTGTGGCAGTAAACAGAACCGAACCCAGGTCACTGGAGCTGTGAGACTGTGGCAGTAAACAGAACCGAACCCAGGTCACGGGAGCTGTGAGACTGTGGCAGTAAACAGAACCGAACCCAGGTCACTGGAGCTGTGAGACTGTGGCAGTAAACAGAACCGAACCCAGGTCACTGGAGCTGTGAGACTGTGGCAGTAAACAGAACCGAACCCGGGACACTGGAGCTGTGAGACTGTGGCAGTAAACAGAACCGAACCCGGGTCACTGGAGCTGTGAGACTGTGGCAGTAAACAGAACCGAACCCATGTCACTGGAGCTGTGAGGCTGTGGCAGTATACAGAACTGAACCCAGGTCACTGAAGCTGTGAGACTGTGGCAGTAAACAGAACTGAACCCAGGTCACTGAAGCTGTGAGACTGTGGCAGTAAACAGAACCGAACCCGGGTCACTGGAGCTGTGAGACTGTGGCAGTAAACAGAACCGAACCCATGTCACTGGAGCTGTGAGACTGTGGCAGTAAACAGAACTGAACCCGGGTCACTGGAGCTGTGAGACTGTGGCAGTAAACAGAACCGAACCCAGGTCACCGGAGCTGTGCGACTGTGGCAGTAAACAGAACCGAACCCGGGTCACTGGAGCTGTGAGACTGTGGCAGTAAACAGAACCGAACCCGGGTCACTGGAGCTGTGAGACTGTGGCAGTAAACAGAACCGAACCCAGGACACTGGTGCTGTGAGGCTGTGGCAGTAAACAGAACCGAACCCGGTCACTGGAGCTGTGAGACTGTGGCAGTAAACAGAACCGAACCCAGGACACTGGAGCTGTGAGGCTGTGGCAGTAAACAGAACCGAACCCAGGACACTGGAGCTGTGAGGCTGTGGCAGTAAACAGAACCGAACCCGGGTCACTGAAGCTGTGAGACTGTGGCAAAAAACGGAACCGAACCCAGGACACTGGAGCTGTGAGGCTGTGGCTGTCCCCAGAACCGAACCCAGGTCACTGAAGCTGTGAGACTGTGGCACTCCCCAGAACCGAACCCGGGACACTGGAGCTGTGAGACTGTGGCAGTAAACAGAACCGAACCCAGGTCACTGGAGCTGTGAGACTGTGGCAGTAAACAGAACCGAACCCAGGTCACTGAAGCTGTGAGACTGTGGCAGTAAACAGAACCGAACCCGGAACACTGGAGCTGTGAGACTGTGGCAGTAAACAGAACCGAACCCGGGTCACTGGAGCTGTGAGACTGTGGCAGTAAACAGAACTGAACCCGGGACACTGGAGCTGTGAGACTGTGGCAGTAAACAGAATTGAACCCGGGTCACTGGAGCTGTGAGACTGTGGCAGTAAACAGAACCGAATCCAGGTCACTGGAGCTGTGAGACTGTGGCACTAAACAGAACCGAACCCGGGACACTGGAGCTGTGAGACTGTGGCAGTAAACAGAACCGACCCCAGGTCACTGGAGCTGTGAGACTGTGGCAGTAAACAGAACCGAACCCAGGTCACTGAAGATGTGAGACTGTGGCAGTAAACAGAACCGAACCCGGGACACTGGAGCTGTGAGACTGTGGCAGTAAACAGAACCGAACCCGGGTCACTGGAGCTGTGAGACTGTGGCAGTAAACAGAACCGAACCCAGGACACTGGAGCAGTGAGACTGTGGCAGTAAACAGAACCGAACCCGGGACACTGGAGCTGTGAGACTGTGGCAGTAAACAGAACCGAACCCGGGACACTGGAGCTGTGAGACTGTGGCAGTAAACAGAACCGAACCCGGGTCACTGGAGCTGTGAGACTGTGGCAGTAAACAGAACCGAACCCAAGACACTGGAGCTGTGAGACTGTGGCAGTCCCCAGAACCGAACCCAGGTCACTGAAGCTGTGAGACTGTGGCAGTAAACAGAACTGAACCCGGGTCACTGGAGCTGTGAGACTGTGGCAGTAAACAGAACCGAACCCAGGTCACTGGAGCTGTGCGACTGTGGCAGTAAACAGAACCGAACCCGGGTCACTGGAGCTGTGAGACTGTGGCAGTAAACAGAACCGAACCCAGGTCACTGAAGATGTGAGACTGTGGCAGTAAACAGAACCGAACCCGGGACACTGGAGCTGTGAGACTGTGGCAGTAAACAGAACCGAACCCGGGTCACTGGAGCTGTGAGACTGTGGCAGTAAACAGAACCGAACCCAGGACACTGGAGCAGTGAGACTGTGGCAGTAAACAGAACCGAACCCGGGACACTGGAGCTGTGAGACTGTGGCAGTAAACAGAACCGAACCCGGGACACTGGAGCTGTGAGACTGTGGCAGTAAACAGAACCGAACCCGGGTCACTGGAGCTGTGAGACTGTGGCAGTAAACAGAACCGAACCCGGGACACTGGAGCTGTGAGACTGTGGCAGTAAACAGAACCGAACCCGGGACACTGGAGCTGTGAGACTGTGGCAGTCCCCAGAACCGAACCCAGGTCACTGAAGCTGTGAGACTGTGGCAGTAAACAGAACCGAACCCAGGTCACTGGAGCTGTGAGGCTGTGGCAGTCCCCAGAACCGAACCCGGGACACTGGAGCTGTGAGACTGTGGCAGTAAACAGAACCGAACCCAGGTCACTGAAGCTGTGAGACTGTGGCAGTGAACAGAACCGAACCCGGGACACTGGAGCTGTGAGACTGTGGCAGTAAACAGAACCGAACCCGGGACACTGGAGCTGTGAGTCTGTGGCAGTAAACAGAACCGAACCCGGGTCACTGGAGCTGTGAGACTGTGGCAGTAAACAGAACTGAACCCGGGTCACTGGAACTGTGAGACTGTGGCAGTAAACAGAACCGAACCCAGGTCACTGGAGCTGTGAGACTGTGGCAGTAAACAGAACCGAACCCGGGACACTGGAGCTGTGAGACTGTGGCAGTAAACAGAACCGAACCCAGGTCACTGGAGCTGTGAGACTGTGGCAGTAAACAGAACCGAACCCAGGTCACTGAAGCTGTGAGACTGTGGCAGTAAACAGAACCGAACCCGGGACACTGGAGCTGTGAGACTGTGGCAGTAAACAGAACCGAACCCGGGACACTGGAGCAGTGAGACTGTGGCAGTAAACAGAACCGAACCCGGGTCACTGGAGCTGTGAGACTGTGGCAGTAAACAGAACCGAACCCGGGACACTGGAGCTGTGAGACTGTGGCAGTAAACAGAACTGAACCCGGGTCACTGGAGCTGTGAGGCTGTGGCAGTAAACAGAACCGAACTCAGGTCACTGGAGCTGTGAGACTGTGGCAGTAAACAGAACCGAACCCAGGTCACTGGAGCTGTGAGACTGTGGCAGTAAACAGAACCGAACCCAGGTCACTGGAGCTGTGAGACTGTGGCAGTAAACAGAACCGAACCCGGGACACTGGAGCTGTGAGACTGTGGCAGTAAACAGAACCGAACCCGGGTCACTGGAGCTGTGAGACTGTGGCAGTAAACAGAACCGAACCCATGTCACTGGAGCTGTGAGGCTGTGGCAGTATACAGAACTGAACCCAGGTCACTGAAGCTGTGAGACTGTGGCAGTAAACGGAACTGAACCCAGGTCACTGAAGCTGTGAGACTGTGGCAGTAAACAGAACCGAACCCGGGTCACTGGAGCTGTGAGACTGTGGCAGTAAACAGAACCGAACCCATGTCACTGGAGCTGTGAGACTGTGGCAGTAAACAGAACTGAACCCGGGTCACTGGAGCTGTGAGACTGTGGCAGTAAACAGAACCGAACCCAGGTCACCGGAGCTGTGCGACTGTGGCAGTAAACAGAACCGAACCCGGGTCACTGGAGCTGTGAGACTGTGGCAGTAAACAGAACCGAACCCGGGTCACTGGAGCTGTGAGACTGTGGCAGTAAACAGAACCGAACCCAGGACACTGGTGCTGTGAGGCTGTGGCAGTAAACAGAACCGAACCCGGTCACTGGAGCTGTGAGACTGTGGCAGTAAACAGAACCGAACCCGGGTCACTGGAGCTGTGAGACTGTGGCAGTAAACAGAACCGAACCCAGGACACTGGAGCTGTGAGGCTGTGGCAGTAAACAGAACCGAACCCAGGACACTGGAGCTGTGAGGCTGTGGCAGTAAACAGAACCGAACCCGGGTCACTGAAGCTGTGAGACTGTGGCAAAAAACGGAACCGAACCCAGGACACTGGAGCTGTGAGGCTGTGGCAGTAAACAGAACTGAACCCGGGTCACTGGAGCTGTGAGACTGTGGCAGTAAACAGAACCGAACCCGGGACACTGGAGCTGTGAGGCTGTGGCAGTCCCCAGAACCGAACCCAGGTCACTGAAGCTGTGAGACTGTGGCACTCCCCAGAACCGAACCCGGGACACTGGAGCTGTGAGACTGTGGCAGTAAACAGAACCGAACCCAGGTCACTGGAGCTGTGAGGCTGTGGCACTCCCCAGAACCGAACCCGGGACACTGGAGCTGTGAGACTGTGGCAGTAAACAGAACCGAACCCAGGTCACTGAAGCTGTGAGACTGTGGCAGTAAAGAGAACCGAACCCGGAACACTGGAGCTGTGAGACTGTGGCAGTAAACAGAACCGAACCCGGGTCACTGGAGCTGTGAGACTGTGGCAGTAAACAGAACTGAACCCGGGACACTGGAGCTGTGAGACTGTGGCAGTAAACAGAACCGAACCCGGGTCACTGGAGCTGTGAGACTGTGGCAGTAAACAGAACTGAACCCGGGTCACTGGAGCTGTGAGACTGTGGCAGTAAACAGAACCGAACCCGGGTCACTTGAGCTGTGAGACTGTGGCAGTAAACAGAACCGAACCCGGGTCACTGGAGCTGTGAGACTGTGGCAGTAAACAGAATTGAACCCGGGTCACTGGAGCTGTGAGACTGTGGCAGTAAACAGAACCGAATCCAGGTCACTGGAGCTGTGAGACTGTGGCAGTAAACAGAACCGAACCCAGGTCACTGGAGCTGTGAGACTGTGGCAGTAAACAGAACCGAACCTGGGTCACTGGAGTTGTGAGACTGTGGCAGTAAACAGAACCGAACCCGGGTCACTGGAGCTGTGAGACTGTGGCAGTAAACAGAATTGAACACGGGTCACTGGAGCTGTGAGACTGTGGCAGTAAACAGAACCGAATCCAGGTCACTGGAGCTGTGAGACTGTGGCAGTAAACAGAACCGAACCCGGGACACTGGAGCTGTGAGACTGTGGCAGTAAACAGAACCGACCCCAGGTCACTGGAGCTGTGAGACTGTGGCAGTAAACAGAACCGAACCCAGGTCACTGAAGATGTGAGACTGTGGCAGTAAACAGAACCGAACCCGTGACACTGGAGCTGTGAGACTGTGGCAGTAAACAGAACCGAACCCGGGTCACTGGAGCTGTGAGACTGTGGCAGTAAACAGAACCGAACCCAGGACACTGGAGCAGTGAGACTGTGGCAGTAAACAGAACCGAACCCGGGACACTGGAGCTGTGAGACTGTGGCAGTAAACAGAACCGAACCCGGGACACTGGAGCTGTGAGACTGTGGCAGTAAACAGAACCGAACCCGGGTCACTGGAGCTGTGAGACTGTGGCAGTAAACAGAACCGAACCCGGGACACTGGAGCTGTGAGACTGTGGCAGTAAACAGAACCGAACCCGGGACACTGGAGCTGTGAGACTGTGGCAGTCCCCAGAACCGAACCCAGGTCACTGAAGCTGTGAGACTGTGGCAGTAAACAGAACCGAACCCAGGTCACTGGAGCTGTGAGGCTGTGGCAGTCCCCAGAACCGAACCCGGGACACTGGAGCTGTGAGACTGTGGCAGTAAACAGAACCGAACCCAGGTCACTGAAGCTGTGAGACTGTGGCAGTGAATAGAACCGAACCCGGGACACTGGAGCTGTGAGACTGTGGCAGTAAACAGAACCGAACCCGGGACACTGGAGCTGTGAGTCTGTGGCAGTAAACAGAACCGAACCCGGGTCACTGGAGCTGTGAGACTGTGGCAGTAAACAGAACTGAACCCGGGTCACTGGAACTGTGAGACTGTGGCAGTAAACAGAACCGAACCCAGGTCACTGGAGCTGTGAGACTGTGGCAGTAAACAGAACCGAACCCGGGACACTGGAGCTGTGAGACTGTGGCAGTAAACAGAACCGAACCCAGGTCACTGGAGCTGTGAGACTGTGGCAGTAAACAGAACCGAACCCAGGTCACTGAAGCTGTGAGACTGTGGCAGTAAACAGAACCGAACCCGGGACACTGGAGCTGTGAGACTGTGGCAGTAAACAGAACCGAACCCGGGACACTGGAGCTGTGAGACTGTGGCAGTAAACAGAACCGAACCCGGGTCACTGGAGCTGTGAGACTGTGGCAGTAAACAGAACCGAACCCGGGACACTGGAGCTGTGAGACTGTGGCAGTAAACAGAACTGAACCCGGGTCACTGGAGCTGTGAGGCTGTGGCAGTAAACAGAACCGAACTCAGGTCACTGGAGCTGTGAGACTGTGGCAGTAAACAGAACCGAACCCGGGTCACTGGAGCTCTGAGACTGTGGCAGTAAACAGAACCGAACTCAGGTCACTGGAGCTGTGAGACTGTGGCAGTAAACAGAACCGAACCCGGGTCACTGGAGCTGTGAGACTGTGGCAGTAAACAGAACCGAACCCAGGTCACTGGAGCTGTGAGACTGTGGCAGTAAACAGAACCGAACCCAGGACACTGGAGCTGTGAGGCTGTGGCAGTAAACAGAACCGAACCCAGGACACTGGAGCTGTGAGGCTGTGGCAGTAAACAGAACCGAACCCGGGTCACTGAAGCTGTGAGACTGTGGCAAAAAACGGAACCGAACCCAGGACACTGGAGCTGTGAGGCTGTGGCAGTAAACAGAACTGAACCCGGGTCACTGGAGCTGTGAGACTGTGGCAGTAAACAGAACCGAACCCGGGACACTGGAGCTGTGAGGCTGTGGCAGTCCCCAGAACCGAACCCAGGTCACTGAAGCTGTGAGACTGTGGCACTCCCCAGAACCGAACCCGGGACACTGGAGCTGTGAGACTGTGGCAGTAAACAGAACCGAACCCAGGTCACTGGAGCTGTGAGGCTGTGGCACTCCCCAGAACCGAACCCGGGACACTGGAGCTGTGAGACTGTGGCAGTAAACAGAACCGAACCCAGGTCACTGAAGCTGTGAGACTGTGGCAGTAAAGAGAACCGAACCCGGAACACTGGAGCTGTGAGACTGTGGCAGTAAACAGAACCGAACCCGGGTCACTGGAGCTGTGAGACTGTGGCAGTAAACAGAACTGAACCCGGGACACTGGAGCTGTGAGACTGTGGCAGTAAACAGAACCGAACCCGGGTCACTGGAGCTGTGAGACTGTGGCAGTAAACAGAACTGAACCCGGGTCACTGGAGCTGTGAGACTGTGGCAGTAAACAGAACCGAACCCGGGTCACTGGAGCTGTGAGACTCTGGCAGTAAACAGAACCGAACCCGGGTCACTGGAGCTGTGAGACTGTGGCAGTAAACAGAATTGAACCCGGGTCACTGGAGCTGTGAGACTGTGGCAGTAAACAGAACCGAATCCAGGTCACTGGAGCTGTGAGACTGTGGCAGTAAACAGAACCGAACCCAGGTCACTGGAGCTGTGAGACTGTGGCAGTAAACAGAACCGAACCCGGGTCACTGGAGCTGTGAGACTGTGGCAGTAAACAGAACCGAACCCGGGTCACTGGAGCTGTGAGACTGTGGCAGTAAACAGAATTGAACCCGGGTCACTGGAGCTGTGAGACTGTGGCAGTAAACAGAACCGAATCCAGGTCACTGGAGCTGTGAGACTGTGGCAGTAAACAGAACCGAACCCGGGACACTGGAGCTGTGAGACTGTGGCAGTAAACAGAACCGACCCCAGGTCACTGGAGCTGTGAGACTGTGGCAGTAAACAGAACCGAACCCAGGTCACTGAAGATGTGAGACTGTGGCAGTAAACAGAACCGAACCCGGGACACTGGAGCTGTGAGACTGTGGCAGTAAACAGAACCGAACCCAGTACACTGGAGCAGTGAGACTGTGGCAGTAAACAGAACCGAACCCGGGACACTGGAGCTGTGAGACTGTGGCAGTAAACAGAACCGAACCCGGGACACTGGAGCTGTGAGACTGTGGCAGTAAACAGAACCGAACCCGGGTCACTGGAGCTGTGAGACTGTGGCAGTAAACAGAACCGAACCCGGGACACTGGAGCTGTGAGACTGTGGCAGTAAACAGAACCGAACCCGGGACACTGGAGCTGTGAGACTGTGGCAGTCCCCAGAACCGAACCCAGGTCACTGAAGCTGTGAGACTGTGGCAGTAAACAGAACCGAACCCAGGTCACTGGAGCTGTGAGGCTGTGGCAGTCCCCAGAACCGAACCCGGGACACTGGAGCTGTGAGACTGTGGCAGTAAACAGAACCGAACCCAGGTCACTGAAGCTGTGAGACTGTGGCAGTGAATAGAACCGAACCCGGGACACTGGAGCTGTGAGACTGTGGCAGTAAACAGAACCGAACCCGGGACACTGGAGCTGTGAGTCTGTGGCAGTAAACAGAAACGAACCCGGGTCACTGGAGCTGTGAGACTGTGGCAGTAAACAGAACTGAACCCGGGTCACTGGAACTGTGAGACTGTGGCAGTAAACAGAACCGAACCCAGGTCACTGGAGCTGTGAGACTGTGGCAGTAAACAGAACCGAACCCGGGACACTGGAGCTGTGAGACTGTGGCAGTAAACAGAACCGAACCCAGGTCACTGGAGCTGTGAGACTGTGGCAGTAAACAGAACCGAACCCAGGTCACTGAAGCTGTGAGACTGTGGCAGTAAACAGAACCGAACCCGGGACACTGGAGCTGTGAGACTGTGGCAGTAAACAGAACCGAACCCGGGACACTGGAGCTGTGAGACTGTGGCAGTAAACAGAACCGAACCCGGGTCACTGGAGCTGTGAGACTGTGGCAGTAAACAGAACCGAACCCGGGACACTGGAGCTGTGAGACTGTGGCAGTAAACAGAACTGAACCCGGGTCACTGGAGCTGTGAGGCTGTGGCAGTAAACAGAACCGAACTCAGGTCACTGGAGCTGTGAGACTGTGGCAGTAAACAGAACCGAACCCGGGTCACTGGAGCTCTGAGACTGTGGCAGTAAACAGAACCGAACTCAGGTCACTGGAGCTGTGAGACTGTGGCAGTAAACAGAACCGAACCCGGGTCACTGGAGCTGTGAGACTGTGGCAGTAAACAGAACCGAACCCAGGTCACTGGAGCTGTGAGACTGTGGCAGTAAACAGAACTGAACCCAGGTCACTGGAGCTGTGAGACTGTGGCAGTAAACAGAACCGAACCCAGGTCACTGGAGCTGTGAGACTGTGGCAGTAAACAGAACCGAACCCAGGTCACTGGAGCTGTGAGACTGTGGCAGTAAACAGAACTGAACCCGGGACACTGGAGCTGTGAGACTGTGGCAGTAAACAGAACTGAACCCAGGTCACTGGAGCTGTGAGACTGTGGCAGTAAACAGAACTGAACCCGGGTCACTGGAGCTGTGAGGCTGTGGCAGTAAACAGAACTGAACCCAGGTCACTGGAGCTGTGAGGCTGTGGCAGTAAACAGAACCGAACCCAGGTCACTGGAGCTGTGAGACTGTGGCAGTAAACAGAACCGAACCCAGGTCACTGGAGCTGTGAGACTGTGGCAGTAAACAGAACCGAACCCGGGACACTGGAGCTGTGAGACTGTGGCAGTAAACAGAACCGAACCCAGGTCACTGGAGCTGTGAGACTGTGGCAGTAAACAGAACCGAACCCGGGACACTGGAGCTGTGAGACTGTGGCAGTAAACAGAACTGAACCCGGGTCACTGGAGCTGTGAGACTGTGGCAGTTAGCAGAACCGAACCCGGGTCACTGGAGCTGTGAGGCTGTGGCAGTAAACAGAACTGAACCCAGGTCACTGGAGCTGTGAGGCTGTGGCAGTAAACAGAACCGAACCCAGGTCACTGGAGCTGTGAGACTGTGGCAGTAAACAGAACCGAACCCAGGTCACTGGAGCTGTGAGACTGTGGCAGTAAACAGAACCGAACCCAGGTCACTGGAGCTGTGAGGCTGTGGCAGTAAACAGAATCGAACCCGGTCACTGGAGCTGTGAGACTGTGGCAGTAAACAGAACCGAACCCAGGTCACTGGAGCTGTGAGACTGTGGCAGTAAACAGAACCGAACCCGGGACACTGGAGCTGTGAGACTGTGGCAGTAAACAGAACCGAACCCAGGACACTGGAGCTGTGAGGCTGTGGCAGTAAACAGAATCGAACCCGGTCACTGGAGCTGTGAGACTGTGGCAGTAAACAGAACCGAACCCAAGTCACTGGAGCTGTGAGACTGTGGCAGTAAACAGAACCGAACCCAAGACACTGGAGCTGTGAGGCTGTGGCAGTAAACAGAACCGAACCTGGGTCACTGAAGCTGTGAGACTGTGGCAAAAAACAGAACCGAACCCAGGACACTGGAGCTGTGAGGCTGTGGCTGTCCCCAGAACCGAACCCAGGTCACTGAAGCTGTGAGACTGTGGCAGTAAACAGAACCGAACCCAGGTCACTGGAGCTGTGAGGCTGTGGCAGTCCCCAGAACCGAACCCGGGACACTGGAGCTGCGAGACTGTGGCAGTAAACAGAACCGAACCCAGGTCACTGGAGCTGTGAGACTGTGGCAGTGAACAGAACCGAACCCGGGACACTGGAGCTGTGAGACTGTGGCAGTAAACAGAACCGAACCCGGGACACTGGAGCTGTGAGACTGTGGCAGTAAACAGAACCGAACCCGGGTCACTGGAGCTGTGAGACTGTGGCAGTAAACAGAACTGAACCCGGGTCACTGGAACTGTGAGACTGTGGCACTAAACAGAACCGAACCCAGGTCACTGGAGCTGTGAGACTGTGGCAGTAAACAGAACCGAACCCGGGACACTGGAGCTGTGAGACTGTGGCAGTAAACAGAACCGAACCCAGGTCACTGGAGCTGTGAGACTGTGTCAGTAAACAGAACCGAACCCAGGTCACTGAAGCTGTGAGACTGTGGCAGTAAACAGAACCGAACCCGGGACACTGGAGCTGTGAGACTGTGGCAGTAAACAGAACCGAACCCGGGACACTGGAGCTGTGAGACTGTGGCAGTAAACAGAACCGAACCCGGGTCACTGGAGCTGTGAGACTGTGGCAGTAAACAGAACCGAACCCGGGACACTGGAGCTGTGAGACTGTGGCAGTAAACAGAACTGAACCCGGGTCACTGGAGCTGTGAGGCTGTGGCAGTAAACAGAACCGAACTCAGGTCACTGGAGCTGTGAGAGTGTGGCAGTAAACAGAACCGAACCCGGGTCACTGGAGCTCTGAGACTGTGGCAGTAAACAGAACCGAACTCAGGTCACTGGAGCTGTGAGACTGTGGCAGTAAACAGAACCGAACCCGGGTCACTGGAGCTGTGAGACTGTGGCAGTAAACAGAACCGAACCCAGGTCACTGGAGCTGTGAGACTGTGGCAGTAAACAGAACTGAACCCAGGTCACTGGAGCTGTGAGGCTGTGGCAGTAAACAGAACTGAACCCAGGTCACTGGAGCTGTGAGACTGTGGCAGTAAACAGAACCGAACCCAGGTCACTGGAGCTGTGAGACTGTGGCAGTAAACAGAACCGAACCCGGGACACTGGAGCTGTGAGACTGTGGCAGTAAACAGAACTGAACCCGGGTCACTGGAGCTGTGAGACTGTGGCAGTAAACAGAACCGAACCCAGCTCACTGGAGCTGTGAGACTGTGGCAGTAAACAGAACCGAACCCAGGTCACTGGAGCTGTGAGACTGTGGCAGTAAACAGAACCGAACCCGGGACACTGGAGCTGTGAGACTGTGGCAGTAAACAGAACTGAACCCGGGTCACTGGAGCTGTGAGACTGTGGCAGTAAACAGAACCGAACCCAGGTCACTGGAGCTGTGAGACTGTGGCAGTAAACAGAACCGAACCCAGGTCACTGGAGCTGTGAGACTGTGGCAGTAAACAGAACCGAACCCAGGTCACTGGAGCTGTGAGACTGTGGCAGTAAACAGAACCGAACCCGGGACACTGGAGCTGTGAGACTGTGGCAGTAAACAGAACTGAACCCGGGTCACTGGAGCTGTGAGACTGTGGCAGTTAGCAGAACCGAACCCGGGTCACTGGAGCTGTGAGGCTGTGGCAGTAAACAGAACTGAACCCGGGTCACTGGAGCTGTGAGACTGTGGCAGTAAACAGAACCGAACCCAGGACACTGGAGCTGTGAGGCTGTGGCAGTAAACAGAATCGAACCCGGTCACTGGAGCTGTGAGACTGTGGCAGTAAACAGAACCGAACCCAGGTCACTGGAGCTGTGAGACTGTGGCAGTAAACAGAACCGAACCCAGGACACTGGAGCTATGAGGCTGTGGCAGTAAACAGAACCGAACCCGGGTCACTGGAGCTGTGAGACTGTGGCAGTAAACAGAACCGAACCCAGGTCACTGGAGCTGTGAGACTGTGGCAGTAAACAGAACTGAACCCAGGTCACTGGAGCTGTGAGGCTGTGGCAGTAAACAGAACTGAACCCAGGTCACTGGAGCTGTGAGACTGTGGCAGTAAACAGAACCGAACCCGGGACACTGGAGCTGTGAGACTGTGGCAGTAAACAGAACCGAACCCGGGACACTGGAGCTGTGAGACTGTGGCAGTAAACAGAACTGAACCCGGGTCACTGGAGCTGTGAGGCTGTGGCAGTAAACAGAACCGAACTCAGGTCACTGGAGCTGTGAGAGTGTGGCAGTAAACAGAACCGAACCCGGGTCACTGGAGCTCTGAGACTGTGGCAGTAAACAGAACCGAACTCAGGTCACTGGAGCTGTGAGACTGTGGCAGTAAACAGAACCGAACCCGGGTCACTGGAGCTGTGAGACTGTGGCAGTAAACAGAACCGAACCCAGGTCACTGGAGCTGTGAGACTGTGGCAGTAAACAGAACTGAACCCAGGTCACTGGAGCTGTGAGGCTGTGGCAGTAAACAGAACTGAACCCAGGTCACTGGAGCTGTGAGACTGTGGCAGTAAACAGAACCGAACCCAGGTCACTGGAGCTGTGAGACTGTGGCAGTAAACAGAACCGAACCCGGGACACTGGAGCTGTGAGACTGTGGCAGTAAACAGAACTGAACCCGGGTCACTGGAGCTGTGAGACTGTGGCAGTAAACAGAACCGAACCCAGCTCACTGGAGCTGTGAGACTGTGGCAGTAAACAGAACCGAACCCAGGTCACTGGAGCTGTGAGACTGTGGCAGTAAACAGAACCGAACCCGGGACACTGGAGCTGTGAGACTGTGGCAGTAAACAGAACTGAACCCGGGTCACTGGAGCTGTGAGACTGTGGCAGTAAACAGAACCGAACCCAGGTCACTGGAGCTGTGAGACTGTGGCAGTAAACAGAACCGAACCCAGGTCACTGGAGCTGTGAGACTGTGGCAGTAAACAGAACCGAACCCAGGTCACTGGAGCTGTGAGACTGTGGCAGTAAACAGAACCGAACCCGGGACACTGGAGCTGTGAGACTGTGGCAGTAAACAGAACTGAACCCGGGTCACTGGAGCTGTGAGACTGTGGCAGTTAGCAGAACCGAACCCGGGTCACTGGAGCTGTGAGGCTGTGGCAGTAAACAGAACTGAACCCGGGTCACTGGAGCTGTGAGACTGTGGCAGTAAACAGAACCGTACCCAGGTCACTGAAGCTGTGAGACTGTGGCAGTAAAGAGAACCGAACCCGGAACACTGGAGCTGTGAGACTGTGGCAGTAAACAGAACCGAACCCGGGTCACTGGAGCTGTGAGACTGTGGCAGTAAACAGAACTGAACCCGGGACACTGGAGCTGTGAGACTGTGGCAGTAAACAGAACCGAACCCGGGTCACTGGAGCTGTGAGACTGTGGCAGTAAACAGAACTGAACCCGGGTCACTGGAGCTGTGAGACTGTGGCAGTAAACAGAACCGAACCCGGGTCACTGGAGCTGTGAGACTGTGGCAGTAAACAGAACCGAACCCGGGACACTGGAGCTGTGAGACTGTGGCAGTAAACAGAACCGAACCCGGGTCACTGGAGCTGTGAGACTCTGGCAGTAAACAGAACCGAACCCGGGTCACTGGAGCTGTGAGACTGTGGCAGTAAACAGAATTGAACCCGGGTCACTGGAGCTGTGAGACTGTGGCAGTAAACAGAACCGAATCCAGGTCACTGGAGCTGTGAGACTGTGGCAGTAAACAGAACCGAACCCAGGTCACTGGAGCTGTGAGACTGTGGCAGTAAACAGAACCGAACCCGGGTCACTGGAGCTGTGAGACTGTGGCAGTAAACAGAACCGAACCCGGGTCACTGGAGCTGTGAGACTGTGGCAGTAAACAGAATTGAACCCGGGTCACTGGAGCTGTGAGACTGTGGCAGTAAACAGAACCGAATCCAGGTCACTGGAGCTGTGAGACTGTGGCAGTAAACAGAACCGAACCCGGGACACTGGAGCTGTGAGACTGTGGCAGTAAACAGAACCGACCCCAGGTCACTGGAGCTGTGAGACTGTGGCAGTAAACAGAACCGAACCCAGGTCACTGAAGATGTGAGACTGTGGCAGTAAACAGAACCGAACCCGGGACACTGGAGCTGTGAGACTGTGGCAGTAAACAGAACCGAACCCGGGTCACTGGAGCTGTGAGACTGTGGCAGTAAACAGAACCGAACCCAGTACACTGGAGCAGTGAGACTGTGGCAGTAAACAGAACCGAACCCGGGACACTGGAGCTGTGAGACTGTGGCAGTAAACAGAACCGAACCCGGGACACTGGAGCTGTGAGACTGTGGCAGTAAACAGAACCGAACCCGGGTCACTGGAGCTGTGAGACTGTGGCAGTAAACAGAACCGAACCCGGGACACTGGAGCTGTGAGACTGTGGCAGTAAACAGAACCGAACCCGGGACACTGGAGCTGTGAGACTGTGGCAGTCCCCAGAACCGAACCCAGGTCACTGAAGCTGTGAGACTGTGGCAGTAAACAGAACCGAACCCAGGTCACTGGAGCTGTGAGGCTGTGGCAGTCCCCAGAACCGAACCCGGGACACTGGAGCTGTGAGACTGTGGCAGTAAACAGAACCGAACCCAGGTCACTGAAGCTGTGAGACTGTGGCAGTGAATAGAACCGAACCCGGGACACTGGAGCTGTGAGACTGTGGCAGTAAACAGAACCGAACCCGGGACACTGGAGCTGTGAGTCTGTGGCAGTAAACAGAACCGAACCCGGGTCACTGGAGCTGTGAGACTGTGGCAGTAAACAGAACTGAACCCGGGTCACTGGAACTGTGAGACTGTGGCAGTAAACAGAACCGAACCCAGGTCACTGGAGCTGTGAGACTGTGGCAGTAAACAGAACCGAACCCGGGACACTGGAGCTGTGAGACTGTGGCAGTAAACAGAACCGAACCCAGGTCACTGGAGCTGTGAGACTGTGGCAGTAAACAGAACCGAACCCAGGTCACTGAAGCTGTGAGACTGTGGCAGTAAACAGAACCGAACCCGGGACACTGGAGCTGTGAGACTGTGGCAGTAAACAGAACCGAACCCGGGACACTGGAGCTGTGAGACTGTGGCAGTAAACAGAACCGAACCCGGGTCACTGGAGCTGTGAGACTGTGGCAGTAAACAGAACCGAACCCGGGACACTGGAGCTGTGAGACTGTGGCAGTAAACAGAACTGAACCCGGGTCACTGGAGCTGTGAGGCTGTGGCAGTAAACAGAACCGAACTCAGGTCACTGGAGCTGTGAGACTGTGGCAGTAAACAGAACCGAACCCGGGTCACTGGAGCTCTGAGACTGTGGCAGTAAACAGAACCGAACTCAGGTCACTGGAGCTGTGAGACTGTGGCAGTAAACAGAACCGAACCCGGGTCACTGGAGCTGTGAGACTGTGGCAGTAAACAGAACCGAACCCAGGTCACTTCAGCTGTGAGACTGTGGCAGTAAACAGAACTGAACCCAGGTCACTGGAGCTGTGAGACTGTGGCAGTAAACAGAACCGAACCCAGGTCACTGGAGCTGTGAGACTGTGGCAGTAAACAGAACCGAACCCAGGTCACTGGAGCTGTGAGACTGTGGCAGTAAACAGAACTGAACCCGGGACACTGGAGCTGTGAGACTGTGGCAGTAAACAGAACTGAACCCAGGTCACTGGAGCTGTGAGACTGTGGCAGTAAACAGAACTGAACCCGGGTCACTGGAGCTGTGAGGCTGTGGCAGTAAACAGAACTGAACCCAGGTCACTGGAGCTGTGAGGCTGTGGCAGTAAACAGAACCGAACCCAGGTCACTGGAGCTGTGAGACTGTGGCAGTAAACAGAACCGAACCCAGGTCACTGGAGCTGTGAGACTGTGGCAGTAAACAGAACCGAACCCGGGACACTGGAGCTGTGAGACTGTGGCAGTAAACAGAACCGAACCCAGGTCACTGGAGCTGTGAGACTGTGGCAGTAAACAGAACCGAACCCGGGACACTGGAGCTGTGAGACTGTGGCAGTAAACAGAACTGAACCCGGGTCACTGGAGCTGTGAGACTGTGGCAGTTAGCAGAACCGAACCCGGGTCACTGGAGCTGTGAGGCTGTGGCAGTAAACAGAACTGAACCCAGGTCACTGGAGCTGTGAGGCTGTGGCAGTAAACAGAACCGAACCCAGGTCACTGGAGCTGTGAGACTGTGGCAGTAAACAGAACCGAACCCAGGTCACTGGAGCTGTGAGACTGTGGCAGTAAACAGAACCGAACCCAGGTCACTGGAGCTGTGAGGCTGTGGCAGTAAACAGAATCGAACCCGGTCACTGGAGCTGTGAGACTGTGGCAGTAAACAGAACCGAACCCAGGTCACTGGAGCTGTGAGACTGTGGCAGTAAACAGAACCGAACCCGGGACACTGGAGCTGTGAGACTGTGGCAGTAAACAGAACCGAACCCAGGACACTGGAGCTGTGAGGCTGTGGCAGTAAACAGAATCGAACCCGGTCACTGGAGCTGTGAGACTGTGGCAGTAAACAGAACCGAACCCAAGTCACTGGAGCTGTGAGACTGTGGCAGTAAACAGAACCGAACCCAAGACACTGGAGCTGTGAGGCTGTGGCAGTAAACAGAACCGAACCTGGGTCACTGAAGCTGTGAGACTGTGGCAAAAAACAGAACCGAACCCAGGACACTGGAGCTGTGAGGCTGTGGCAGTAAACAGAACCGAACCTGGGTCACTGAAGCTGTGAGACTGTGGCAAAAAACAGAACCGAACCCAGGACACTGGAGCTGTGAGACTGTGGCAGTAAACTGAACCGAACCCAGCTCACTGGAGCTGTGAGACTGTGGCAGTAAACAGAACTGAACCCAGGTCACTGGAGCTGTGAGACTGTGGCAGTAAACAGAACCGAACCCAGGTCACTGGAGCTGTGAGACTGTGGCAGTAAACAGAACCGAACCCGGGACACTGGAGCTGTGAGACTGTGGCAGTAAACAGAACCGAACCCAGGTCACTGGAGCTGTGAGACTGTGGCAGTAAACAGAACCGAACCCAGGTCACTGAAGCTGTCAGACTGTGGCAGTAAACAGAACCGAACCCGGGACACTGGAGCTGTGAGACTGTGGCAGTAAACAGAACCGAACCCGGGACACTGGAGCTGTGAGACTGTGGCAGTAAACAGAACCGAACCCGGGTCACTGGAGCTGTGAGACTGTGGCAGTAAACAGAACCGAACCCGGGACACTGGAGCTGTGAGACTGTGGCAGTAAACAGAACTGAACCCGGGTCACTGGAGCTGTGAGGCTGTGGCAGTAAACAGAACCGAACTCAGGTCACTGGAGCTGTGAGACTGTGGCAGTAAACAGAACCGAACCCGGGTCACTGGAGCTCTGAGACTGTGGCAGTAAACAGAACCGAACTCAGGTCACTGGAGCTGTGAGACTGTGGCAGTAAACAGAACCGAACCCGGGTCACTGGAGCTGTGAGACTGTGGCAGTAAACAGAACCGAACCCAGGTCACTGGAGCTGTGAGACTGTGGCAGTAAACAGAACTGAACCCAGGTCACTGGAGCTGTGAGACTGTGGCAGTAAACAGAACCGAACCCAGGTCACTGGAGCTGTGAGACTGTGGCAGTAAACAGAACCGAACCCAGGTCACTGGAGCTGTGAGACTGTGGCAGTAAACAGAACTGAACCCGGGACACTGGAGCTGTGAGACTGTGGCAGTAAACAGAACTGAACCCAGGTCACTGGAGCTGTGAGACTGTGGCAGTAAACAGAACTGAACCCGGGTCACTGGAGCTGTGAGGCTGTGGCAGTAAACAGAACTGAACCCAGGTCACTGGAGCTGTGAGGCTGTGGCAGTAAACAGAACCGAACCCAGGTCACTGGAGCTGTGAGACTGTGGCAGTAAACAGAACCGAACCCAGGTCACTGGAGCTGTGAGACTGTGGCAGTAAACAGAACCGAACCCGGGACACTGGAGCTGTGAGACTGTGGCAGTAAACAGAACCGAACCCAGGTCACTGGAGCTGTGAGACTGTGGCAGTAAACAGAACCGAACCCGGGACACTGGAGCTGTGAGACTGTGGCAGTAAACAGAACTGAACCCGGGTCACTGGAGCTGTGAGACTGTGGCAGTTAGCAGAACCGAACCCGGGTCACTGGAGCTGTGAGGCTGTGGCAGTAAACAGAACTGAACCCAGGTCACTGGAGCTGTGAGGCTGTGGCAGTAAACAGAACCGAACCCAGGTCACTGGAGCTGTGAGACTGTGGCAGTAAACAGAACCGAACCCAGGTCACTGGAGCTGTGAGACTGTGGCAGTAAACAGAACCGAACCCAGGTCACTGGAGCTGTGAGGCTGTGGCAGTAAACAGAATCGAACCCGGTCACTGGAGCTGTGAGACTGTGGCAGTAAACAGAACCGAACCCAGGTCACTGGAGCTGTGAGACTGTGGCAGTAAACAGAACCGAACCCGGGACACTGGAGCTGTGAGACTGTGGCAGTAAACAGAACCGAACCCAGGACACTGGAGCTGTGAGGCTGTGGCAGTAAACAGAATCGAACCCGGTCACTGGAGCTGTGAGACTGTGGCAGTAAACAGAACCGAACCCAAGTCACTGGAGCTGTGAGACTGTGGCAGTAAACAGAACCGAACCCAAGACACTGGAGCTGTGAGGCTGTGGCAGTAAACAGAACCGAACCTGGGTCACTGAAGCTGTGAGACTGTGGCAAAAAACAGAACCGAACCCAGGACACTGGAGCTGTGAGGCTGTGGCTGTCCCCAGAACCGAACCCAGGTCACTGAAGCTGTGAGACTGTGGCAGTAAACAGAACCGAACCCAGGTCACTGGAGCTGTGAGGCTGTGGCAGTCCCCAGAACCGAACCCGGGACACTGGAGCTGCGAGACTGTGGCAGTAAACAGAACCGAACCCAGGTCACTGGAGCTGTGAGACTGTGGCAGTGAACAGAACCGAACCCGGGACACTGGAGCTGTGAGACTGTGGCAGTAAACAGAACCGAACCCGGGACACTGGAGCTGTGAGACTGTGGCAGTAAACAGAACCGAACCCGGGTCACTGGAGCTGTGAGACTGTGGCAGTAAACAGAACTGAACCCGGGTCACTGGAACTGTGAGACTGTGGCACTAAACAGAACCGAACCCAGGTCACTGGAGCTGTGAGACTGTGGCAGTAAACAGAACCGAACCCGGGACACTGGAGCTGTGAGACTGTGGCAGTAAACAGAACCGAACCCAGGTCACTGGAGCTGTGAGACTGTGTCAGTAAACAGAACCGAACCCAGGTCACTGAAGCTGTGAGACTGTGGCAGTAAACAGAACCGAACCCGGGACACTGGAGCTGTGAGACTGTGGCAGTAAACAGAACCGAACCCGGGACACTGGAGCTGTGAGACTGTGGCAGTAAACAGAACCGAACCCGGGTCACTGGAGCTGTGAGACTGTGGCAGTAAACAGAACCGAACCCGGGACACTGGAGCTGTGAGACTGTGGCAGTAAACAGAACTGAACCCGGGTCACTGGAGCTGTGAGGCTGTGGCAGTAAACAGAACCGAACTCAGGTCACTGGAGCTGTGAGAGTGTGGCAGTAAACAGAACCGAACCCGGGTCACTGGAGCTCTGAGACTGTGGCAGTAAACAGAACCGAACTCAGGTCACTGGAGCTGTGAGACTGTGGCAGTAAACAGAACCGAACCCGGGTCACTGGAGCTGTGAGACTGTGGCAGTAAACAGAACCGAACCCAGGTCACTGGAGCTGTGAGACTGTGGCAGTAAACAGAACTGAACCCAGGTCACTGGAGCTGTGAGGCTGTGGCAGTAAACAGAACTGAACCCAGGTCACTGGAGCTGTGAGACTGTGGCAGTAAACAGAACCGAACCCAGGTCACTGGAGCTGTGAGACTGTGGCAGTAAACAGAACCGAACCCGGGACACTGGAGCTGTGAGACTGTGGCAGTAAACAGAACTGAACCCGGGTCACTGGAGCTGTGAGACTGTGGCAGTAAACAGAACCGAACCCAGCTCACTGGAGCTGTGAGACTGTGGCAGTAAACAGAACCGAACCCAGGTCACTGGAGCTGTGAGACTGTGGCAGTAAACAGAACCGAACCCAGGTCACTGGAGCTGTGAGACTGTGGCAGTAAACAGAACCGAACCCAGGTCACTGGAGCTGTGAGACTGTGGCAGTAAACAGAACCGAACCCGGGACACTGGAGCTGTGAGACTGTGGCAGTAAACAGAACTGAACCCGGGTCACTGGAGCTGTGAGACTGTGGCAGTTAGCAGAACCGAACCCGGGTCACTGGAGCTGTGAGGCTGTGGCAGTAAACAGAACTGAACCCGGGTCACTGGAGCTGTGAGACTGTGGCAGTAAACAGAACCGAACCCAGGACACTGGAGCTGTGAGGCTGTGGCAGTAAACAGAATCGAACCCGGTCACTGGAGCTGTGAGACTGTGGCAGTAAACAGAACCGAACCCAGGTCACTGGAGCTGTGAGACTGTGGCAGTAAACAGAACCGAACCCAGGACACTGGAGCTATGAGGCTGTGGCAGTAAACAGAACCGAACCCGGGTCACTGGAGCTGTGAGACTGTGGCAGTAAACAGAACCGAACCCAGGTCACTGGAGCTGTGAGACTGTGGCAGTAAACAGAACTGAACCCAGGTCACTGGAGCTGTGAGGCTGTGGCAGTAAACAGAACTGAACCCAGGTCACTGGAGCTGTGAGACTGTGGCAGTAAACAGAACCGAACCCGGGACACTGGAGCTGTGAGACTGTGGCAGTAAACAGAACCGAACCCGGGACACTGGAGCTGTGAGACTGTGGCAGTAAACAGAACCGAACCCAGGTCACTGGAGCTGTGAGACTGTGTCAGTAAACAGAACCGAACCCAGGTCACTGAAGCTGTGAGACTGTGGCAGTAAACAGAACCGAACCCGGGACACTGGAGCTGTGAGACTGTGGCAGTAAACAGAACCGAACCCGGGACACTGGAGCTGTGAGACTGTGGCAGTAAACAGAACCGAACCCGGGTCACTGGAGCTGTGAGACTGTGGCAGTAAACAGAACCGAACCCGGGACACTGGAGCTGTGAGACTGTGGCAGTAAACAGAACTGAACCCGGGTCACTGGAGCTGTGAGGCTGTGGCAGTAAACAGAACCGAACTCAGGTCACTGGAGCTGTGAGAGTGTGGCAGTAAACAGAACCGAACCCGGGTCACTGGAGCTCTGAGACTGTGGCAGTAAACAGAACCGAACTCAGGTCACTGGAGCTGTGAGACTGTGGCAGTAAACAGAACCGAACCCGGGTCACTGGAGCTGTGAGACTGTGGCAGTAAACAGAACCGAACCCAGGTCACTGGAGCTGTGAGACTGTGGCAGTAAACAGAACTGAACCCAGGTCACTGGAGCTGTGAGGCTGTGGCAGTAAACAGAACTGAACCCAGGTCACTGGAGCTGTGAGACTGTGGCAGTAAACAGAACCGAACCCAGGTCACTGGAGCTGTGAGACTGTGGCAGTAAACAGAACCGAACCCGGGACACTGGAGCTGTGAGACTGTGGCAGTAAACAGAACTGAACCCGGGTCACTGGAGCTGTGAGACTGTGGCAGTAAACAGAACCGAACCCAGCTCACTGGAGCTGTGAGACTGTGGCAGTAAACAGAACCGAACCCAGGTCACTGGAGCTGTGAGACTGTGGCAGTAAACAGAACCGAACCCGGGAAACTGGAGCTGTGAGACTGTGGCAGTAAACAGAACTGAACCCGGGTCACTGGAGCTGTGAGACTGTGGCAGTAAACAGAACCGAACCCAGGTCACTGGAGCTGTGAGACTGTGGCAGTAAACAGAACCGAACCCAGGTCACTGGAGCTGTGAGACTGTGGCAGTAAACAGAACCGAACCCAGGTCACTGGAGCTGTGAGACTGTGGCAGTAAACAGAACCGAACCCGGGACACTGGAGCTGTGAGACTGTGGCAGTAAACAGAACTGAACCCGGGTCACTGGAGCTGTGAGACTGTGGCAGTTAGCAGAACCGAACCCGGGTCACTGGAGCTGTGAGGCTGTGGCAGTAAACAGAACTGAACCCGGGTCACTGGAGCTGTGAGACTGTGGCAGTAAACAGAACCGAACCCAGGACACTGGAGCTGTGAGGCTGTGGCAGTAAACAGAATCGAACCCGGTCACTGGAGCTGTGAGACTGTGGCAGTAAACAGAACCGAACCCAGGTCACTGGAGCTGTGAGACTGTGGCAGTAAACAGAACCGAACCCAGGACACTGGAGCTATGAGGCTGTGGCAGTAAACAGAACCGAACCCGGGTCACTGGAGCTGTGAGACTGTGGCAGTAAACAGAACCGAACCCAGGTCACTGGAGCTGTGAGACTGTGGCAGTAAACAGAACTGAACCCAGGTCACTGGAGCTGTGAGGCTGTGGCAGTAAACAGAACTGAACCCAGGTCACTGGAGCTGTGAGACTGTGGCAGTAAACAGAACCGAACCCAGGTCACTGGAGCTGTGAGACTGTGGCAGTAAACAGAACCGAACCCGGGACACTGGAGCTGTGAGACTGTGGCAGTAAACAGAACTGAACCCGGGTCACTGGAGCTGTGAGACTTTGGCAGTAAACAGAACCGAACCCAGCTCACTGGAGCTGTGAGACTGTGGCAGTAAACAGAACCGAACCCAGGTCACTGGAGCTGTGAGACTGTGGCAGTAAACAGAACCGAACCCGGGACACTGGAGCTGTGAGACTGTGGCAGTAAACAGAACTGAACCCGGGTCACTGGAGCTGTGAGACTGTGGCAGTAAACAGAACCGAACCCGGGTCACTGGAGCTGTGAGGCTGTGGCAGTAAACAGAACCGAACCCAGGTCACTGGAGCTGTGAGACTGTGGCAGTAAACAGAACCGAACCCAGGTCACTGGAGCTGTGAGACTGTGGCAGTAAACAGAACCGAACCCGGGACACTGGAGCTGTGAGACTGTGGCAGTAAACAGAACCGAACCCAGGTCACTGGAGCTGTGAGACTGTGGCAGTAAACAGAACCGAACCCGGGACACTGGAGCTGTGAGACTGTGGCAGTTAGCAGAACCGAACCCGGGTCACTGGAGCTGTGAGGCTGTGGCAGTAAACAGAACTGAACCCAGGTCACTGGAGCTGTGAGGCTGTGGCAGTAAACAGAACCGAACCCAGGTCACTGGAGCTGTGAGACTGTGGCAGTAAACAGAACCGAACCCAGGTCACTGGAGCTGTGAGACTGTGGCAGTAAACAGAACCGAACCCAGGTCACTGGAGCTGTGAGGCTGTGGCAGTAAACAGAATCGAACCCGGTCACTGGAGCTGTGAGACTGTGGCAGTAAACAGAACCGAACCCAGGTCACTGGAGCTGTGAGACTGTGGCAGTAAACAGAACTGAACCCGGGACACTGGAGCTGTGAGACTGTGGCAGTAAACAGAACCGAACCCAGGACACTCTAGCTGTGAGGCTGTGGCAGTAAACAGAATCGAACCCGGTCACTGGAGCTGTGAGACTGTGGCAGTAAACAGAACCGAACCCAAGTCACTGGAGCTGTGAGACTGTGGCAGTAAACAGAACCGAACCCAAGACACTGGAGCTGTGAGGCTGTGGCAGTAAACAGAACCGAACCTGGGTCACTGAAGCTGTGAGACTGTGGCAAAAAACAGAACCGAACCCAGGACACTGGAGCTGTGAGGCTGTGGCTGTCCCCAGAACCGAACCCAGGTCACTGAAGCTGTGAGACTGTGGCAGTAAACAGAACCGAACCCAGGTCACTGGAGCTGTGAGGCTGTGGCAGTCCCCAGAACCGAACCCGGGACACTGGAGCTGCGAGACTGTGGCAGTAAACAGAACCGAACCCAGGTCACTGGAGCTGTGAGAGTGTGGCAGTGAACAGAACCGAACCCGGGACACTGGAGCTGTGAGACTGTGGCAGTAAACAGAACCGAACCCGGGACACTGGAGCTGTGAGACTGTGGCAGTAAACAGAACCGAACCCGGGTCACTGGAGCTGTGAGACTGTGGCAGTAAACAGAACTGAACCCGGGTCACTGGAACTGTGAGACTGTGGCACTAAACAGAACCGAACCCAGGTCACTGGAGCTGTGAGACTGTGGCAGTAAACAGAACCGAACCCGGGACACTGGAGCTGTGAGACTGTGGCAGTAAACAGAACCGAACCCAGGTCACTGGAGCTGTGAGACTGTGTCAGTAAACAGAACCGAACCCAGGTCACTGAAGCTGTGAGACTGTGGCAGTAAACAGAACCGAACCCGGGACACTGGAGCTGTGAGACTGTGGCAGTAAACAGAACCGAACCCGGGACACTGGAGCTGTGAGACTGTGGCAGTAAACAGAACCGAACCCGGGTCACTGGAGCTGTGAGACTGTGGCAGTAAACAGAACCGAACCTGGGACACTGGAGCTGTGAGACTGTGGCAGTAAACAGAACTGAACCCGGGTCACTGGAGCTGTGAGGCTGTGGCAGTAAACAGAACCGAACTCAGGTCACTGGAGCTGTGAGAGTGTGGCAGTAAACAGAACCGAACCCGGGTCACTGGAGCTCTGAGACTGTGGCAGTAAACAGAACCGAACTCAGGTCACTGGAGCTGTGAGACTGTGGCAGTAAACAGAACCGAACCCGGGTCACTGGAGCTGTGAGACTGTGGCAGTAAACAGAACCGAACCCAGGTCACTGGAGCTGTGAGACTGTGGCAGTAAACAGAACTGAACCCAGGTCACTGGAGCTGTGAGGCTGTGGCAGTAAACAGAACTGAACCCAGGTCACTGGAGCTGTGAGACTGTGGCAGTAAACAGAACCGAACCCAGGTCACTGGAGCTGTGAGACTGTGGCAGTAAACAGAACCGAACCCGGGACACTGGAGCTGTGAGACTGTGGCAGTAAACAGAACTGAACCCGGGTCACTGGAGCTGTGAGACTGTGGCAGTAAACAGAACCGAACCCAGCTCACTGGAGCTGTGAGACTGTGGCAGTAAACAGAACCGAACCCAGGTCACTGGAGCTGTGAGACTGTGGCAGTAAACAGAACCGAACCCGGGACACTGGAGCTGTGAGACTGTGGCAGTAAACAGAACTGAACCCGGGTCACTGGAGCTGTGAGACTGTGGCAGTAAACAGAACCGAACCCAGGTCACTGGAGCTGTGAGACTGTGGCAGTAAACAGAACCGAACCCAGGTCACTGGAGCTGTGAGACTGTGGCAGTAAACAGAACCGAACCCAGGTCACTGGAGCTGTGAGACTGTGGCAGTAAACAGAACCGAACCCGGGACACTGGAGCTGTGAGACTGTGGCAGTAAACAGAACTGAACCCGGGTCACTGGAGCTGTGAGACTGTGGCAGTTAGCAGAACCGAACCCGGGTCACTGGAGCTGTGAGGCTGTGGCAGTAAACAGAACTGAACCCGGGTCACTGGAGCTGTGAGACTGTGGCAGTAAACAGAACCGAACCCAGGACACTGGAGCTGTGAGGCTGTGGCAGTAAACAGAATCGAACCCGGTCACTGGAGCTGTGAGACTGTGGCAGTAAACAGAACCGAACCCAGGTCACTGGAGCTGTGAGACTGTGGCAGTAAACAGAACCGAACCCAGGACACTGGAGCTATGAGGCTGTGGCAGTAAACAGAACCGAACCCGGGTCACTGGAGCTGTGAGACTGTGGCAGTAAACAGAACCGAACCCAGGTCACTGGAGCTGTGAGGCTGTGGCAGTAAACAGAACCGAACCCAGGTCACTGGAGCTGTGAGACTGTGGCAGTAAACAGAACTGAACCCAGGTCACTGGAGCTGTGAGGCTGTGGCAGTAAACAGAACTGAACCCAGGTCACTGGAGCTGTGAGGCTGTGGCAGTAAACAGAACTGAACCCAGGTCACTGGAGCTGTGCGACTGTGGCAGTAAACAGAACCGAACCCAGGTCACTGGAGCTGTGAGACTGTGGCAGTAAACAGAACCGAACCCGGGACACTGGAGCTGTTAGACTGTGGCAGTAAACAGAACTGAACCCGGGTCACTGGAGCTGTGAGACTTTGGCAGTAAACAGAACCGAACCCAGCTCACTGGAGCTGTGAGACTGTGGCAGTAAACAGAACCGAACCCAGGTCACTGGAGCTGTGAGACTGTGGCAGTAAACAGAACCGAACCCGGGACACTGGAGCTGTGAGACTGTGGCAGTAAACAGAACTGAACCCGGGTCACTGGAGCTGTGAGACTGTGGCAGTAAACAGAACCGAACCCGGGTCACTGGAGCTGTGAGACTGTGGCAGTAAACAGAACCGAACCCAGGACACTGGTGCTGTGAGGCTGTGGCAGTAAACAGAACCGAACCCGGTCACTGGAGCTGTGAGACTGTGGCAGTAAACAGAACCGAACCCGGGTCACTGGAGCTGTGAGACTGTGGCAGTAAACAGAACCGAACCCAGGACACTGGAGCTGTGAGGCTGTGGCAGTAAACAGAACCGAACCCAGGACACTGGAGCTGTGAGGCTGTGGCAGTAAACAGAACCGAACCCGGGTCACTGAAGCTGTGAGACTGTGGCAAAAAACGGAACCGAACACAGGACACTGGAGCTGTGAGGCTGTGGCAGTAAACAGAACTGAACCCGGGTCACTGGAGCTGTGAGACTGTGGCAGTAAACAGAACCGAACCCGGGACACTGGAGCTGTGAGGCTGTGGCACTCCCCAGAACCGAACCCGGGACACTGGAGCTGTGAGACTGTGGCAGTAAACAGAACCGAACCCAGGTCACTGGAGCTGTGAGGCTGTGGCACTCCCCAGAACCGAACCCGGGACACTGGAGCTGTGAGACTGTGGCAGTAAACAGAACCGAACCCAGGTCACTGAAGCTGTGAGACTGTGGCAGTAAAGAGAACCGAACCCGGAACACTGGAGCTGTGAGACTGTGGCAGTAAACAGAACCGAACCCGGGTCACTGGAGCTGTGAGACTGTGGCAGTAAACAGAACTGAACCCGGGACACTGGAGCTGTGAGACTGTGGCAGTAAACAGAACCGAACCCGGGTCACTGGAGCTGTGAGACTGTGGCAGTAAACAGAACTGAACCCGGGTCACTGGAGCTGTGAGACTGTGGCAGTAAACAGAACCGAACCCGGGTCACTGGAGCTGTGAGACTGTGGCAGTAAACAGAACCGAACCCGGGTCACTGGAGCTGTGAGACTGTGGCAGTAAACAGAATTGAACCCGGGTCACTGGAGCTGTGAGACTGTGGCAGTAAACAGAACCGAATCCAGGTCACTGGAGCTGTGAGACTGTGGCAGTAAACAGAACCGAACCCAGGTCACTGGAGCTGTGAGACTGTGGCAGTAAACAGAACCGAACCCGGGTCACTGGAGCTGTGAGACTGTGGCAGTAAACAGAACCGAACCCGGGTCACTGGAGCTGTGAGACTGTGGCAGTAAACAGAATTGAACCCGGGTCACTGGAGCTGTGAGACTGTGGCAGTAAACAGAACCGAATCCAGGTCACTGGAGCTGTGAGACTGTGGCAGTAAACAGAACCGAACCCGGGACACTGGAGCTGTGAGACTGTGGCAGTAAACAGAACCGACCCCAGGTCACTGGAGCTGTGAGACTGTGGCAGTAAACAGAACCGAACCCAGGTCACTGAAGATGTGAGACTGTGGCAGTAAACAGAACCGAACCCGGGACACTGGAGCTGTGAGACTGTGGCAGTAAACAGAACCGAACCCGGGTCACTGGAGCTGTGAGACTGTGGCAGTAAACAGAACCGAACCCAGGACACTGGAGCAGTGAGACTGTGGCAGTAAACAGAACCGAACCCGGGACACTGGAGCTGTGAGACTGTGGCAGTAAACAGAACCGAACCCGGGACACTGGAGCTGTGAGACTGTGGCAGTAAACAGAATCGAACCCGGGTCACTGGAGCTGTGAGACTGTGGCAGTAAACAGAACCGAACCCGGGACACTGGAGCTGTGAGACTGTGGCAGTAAACAGAACCGAACCCGGGACACTGGAGCTGTGAGACTGCGGCAGTCCCCAGAACCGAACCCAGGTCACTGAAGCTGTGAGACTGTGGCAGTAAACAGAACCGAACCCAGGTCACTGGAGCTGTGAGGCTGTGGCAGTCCCCAGAACCGAACCCGGGACACTGGAGCTGTGAGACTGTGGCAGTAAACAGAACCGAACCCAGGTCACTGAAGCTGTGAGACTGTGGCAGTGAATAGAACCGAACCCGGGACACTGGAGCTGTGAGACTGTGGCAGTAAACAGAACCGAACCCGGGACACTGGAGCTGTGAGTCTGTGGCAGTAAACAGAACCGAACCCGGGTCACTGGAGCTGTGAGACTGTGGCAGTAAACAGAACTGAACCCGGGTCACTGGAACTGTGAGACTGTGGCAGTAAACAGAACCGAACCCAGGTCACTGGAGCTGTGAGACTGTGGCAGTAAACAGAACCGAACCCGGGACACTGGAGCTGTGAGACTGTGGCAGTAAACAGAACCGAACCCAGGTCACTGGAGCTGTGAGACTGTGGCAGTAAACAGAACCGAACCCAGGTCACTGAAGCTGTGAGACTGTGGCAGTAAACAGAACCGAACCCGGGACACTGGAGCTGTGAGACTGTGGCAGTAAACAGAACCGAACCCGGGACACTGGAGCTGTGAGACTGTGGCAGTAAACAGAACCGAACCCGGGTCACTGGAGCTGTGAGACTGTGGCAGTAAACAGAACCGAACCCGGGACACTGGAGCTGTGAGACTGTGGCAGTAAACAGAACTGAACCCGGGTCACTGGAGCTGTGAGGCTGTGGCAGTAAACAGAACCGAACTCAGGTCACTGGAGCTGTGAGACTGTGGCAGTAAACAGAACCGAACCCGGGTCACTGGAGCTCTGAGACTGTGGCAGTAAACAGAACCGAACTCAGGTCACTGGAGCTGTGAGACTGTGGCAGTAAACAGAACCGAACCCGGGTCACTGGAGCTGTGAGACTGTGGCAGTAAACAGAACCGAACCCAGGTCACTGGAGCTGTGAGACTGTGGCAGTAAACAGAACTGAACCCAGGTCACTGGAGCTGTGAGACTGTGGCAGTAAACAGAACCGAACCCAGGTCACTGGAGCTGTGAGACTGTGGCAGTAAACAGAACCGAACCCAGGTCACTGGAGCTGTGAGACTGTGGCAGTAAACAGAACTGAACCCAGGTCACTGGAGCTGTGAGACTGTGGCAGTAAACAGAACTGAACCCGGGTCACTGGAGCTGTGAGGCTGTGGCAGTAAACAGAACTGAACCCAGTTCACTGGAGCTGTGAGGCTGTGGCAGTAAACAGAACCGAACCCAGGTCACTGGAGCTGTGAGACTGTGGCAGTAAACAGAACCGAACCCAGGTCACTGGAGCTGTGAGACTGTGGCAGTAAACAGAACCGAACCCGGGACACTGGAGCTGTGAGACTGTGGCAGTAAACAGAACCGAACCCAGGTCACTGGAGCTGTGAGACTGTGGCAGTAAACAGAACTGAACCCGGGTCACTGGAGCTGTGAGACTGTGGCAGTAAACAGAACCGAACCCGGGACACTGGAGCTGTGAGACTGTGGCAGTAAACAGAACTGAACCCGGGTCACTGGAGCTGTGAGACTGTGGCAGTTAGCAGAACCGAACCCGGGTCACTGGAGCTGTGAGGCTGTGGCAGTAAACAGAACTGAACCCAGGTCACTGGAGCTGTGAGGCTGTGGCAGTAAACAGAACCGAACCCAGGTCACTGGAGCTGTGAGACTGTGGCAGTAAACAGAACCGAACCCAGGTCACTGGAGCTGTGAGACTGTGGCAGTAAACAGAACCGAACCCAGGTCACTGGAGCTGTGAGGCTGTGGCAGTAAACAGAATCGAACCCGGTCACTGGAGCTGTGAGACTGTGGCAGTAAACAGAACCGAACCCAGGTCACTGGAGCTGTGAGACTGTGGCAGTAAACAGAACCGAACCCGGGACACTGGAGCTGTGAGAATGTGGCAGTAAACAGAACCGAACCCAGGACACTGGAGCTGTGAGACTGTGGCAGTAAACAGAATCGAACCCGGTCACTGGAGCTGTGAGACTGTGGCAGTAAACAGAACCGAACCCAGGACACTGGAGCTGTGAGACTGTGGCAGTAAACAGAACCGAACCCAAGACACTGGAGCTGTGAGGCTGTGGCAGTAAACAGAACCGAACCTGGGTCACTGAAGCTGTGAGACTGTGGCAAAAAACAGAACCGAACCCAGGACACTGGAGCTGTGAGGCTGTGGCTGTCCCCAGAACCGAACCCAGGTCACTGAAGCTGTGAGACTGTGGCAGTAAACAGAACCGAACCCAGGTCACTGGAGCTGTGAGGCTGTGGCAGTCCCCAGAACCGAACCCGGGACACTGGAGCTGCGAGACTGTGGCAGTAAACAGAACCGAACCCAGGTCACTGGAGCTGTGAGACTGTGGCAGTGAACAGAACCGAACCCGGGACACTGGAGCTGTGAGACTGTGGCAGTAAACAGAACCGAACCCGGGACACTGGAGCTGTGAGACTGTGGCAGTAAACAGAACCGAACCCGGGTCACTGGAGCTGTGAGACTGTGGCAGTAAACAGAACTGAACCCGGGTCACTGGAACTGTGAGACTGTGGCAGTAAACAGAACCGAACCCAGGTCACTGGAGCTGTGAGACTGTGTCAGTAAACAGAACCGAACCCAGGTCACTGAAGCTGTGAGACTGTGGCAGTAAACAGAACCGAACCCGGGACACTGGAGCTGTGAGACTGTGGCAGTAAACAGAACCGAACCCGGGACACTGGAGCTGTGAGACTGTGGCAGTAAACAGAACCGAACCCGGGTCACTGGAGCTGTGAGACTGTGGCAGTAAACAGAACCGAACCCGGGACACTGGAGCTGTGAGACTGTGGCAGTAAACAGAACTGAACCCGGGTCACTGGAGCTGTGAGGCTGTGGCAGTAAACAGAACCGAACTCAGGTCACTGGAGCTGTGAGAGTGTGGCAGTAAACAGAACCGAACCCGGGTCACTGGAGCTCTGAGACTGTGGCAGTAAACAGAACCGAACTCAGGTCACTGGAGCTGTGAGACTGTGGCAGTAAACAGAACCGAACCCGGGTCACTGGAGCTGTGAGACTGTGGCAGTAAACAGAACCGAACCCAGGTCACTGGAGCTGTGAGACTGTGGCAGTAAACAGAACTGAACCCAGGTCACTGGAGCTGTGAGGCTGTGGCAGTAAACAGAACTGAACCCAGGTCACTGGAGCTGTGAGACTGTGGCAGTAAACAGAACCGAACCCAGGTCACTGGAGCTGTGAGACTGTGGCAGTAAACAGAACCGAACCCGGGACACTGGAGCTGTGAGACTGTGGCAGTAAACAGAACTGAACCCGGGTCACTGGAGCTGTGAGGCTGTGGCAGTTAACAGAACCGAACCCGGGTCACTGGAGCTGTGAGACTGTGGCAGTAAACAGAACCGAACCCAGCTCACTGGAGCTGTGAGACTGTGGCAGTAAACAGAACCGAACCCAGGTCACTGGAGCTGTGAGACTGTGGCAGTAAACAGAACCGAACCCGGGACACTGGAGCTGTGAGACTGTGGCAGTAAACAGAACTGAACCCGGGTCACTGGAGCTGTGAGACTGTGGCAGTAAACAGAACCGAACCCAGGTCACTGGAGCTGTGAGACTGTGGCAGTAAACAGAACCGAACCCAGGTCACTGGAGCTGTGAGACTGTGGCAGTAAACAGAACCGAACCCAGGTCACTGGAGCTGTGAGACTGTGGCAGTAAACAGAACCGAACCCGGGACACTGGAGCTGTGAGACTGTGGCAGTAAACAGAACTGAACCCGGGTCACTGGAGCTGTGAGACTGTGGCAGTTAGCAGAACCGAACCCGGGTCACTGGAGCTGTGAGGCTGTGGCAGTAAACAGAACTGAACCCGGGTCACTGGAGCTGTGAGACTGTGGCAGTAAACAGAACCGAACCCAGGACACTGGAGCTGTGAGGCTGTGGCAGTAAACAGAATCGAACCCGGTCACTGGAGCTGTGAGACTGTGGCAGTAAACAGAACCGAACCCAGGTCACTGGAGCTGTGAGACTGTGGCAGTAAACAGAACCGAACCCAGGACACTGGAGCTATGAGGCTGTGGCAGTAAACAGAACCGAACCCGGGTCACTGGAGCTGTGAGACTGTGGCAGTAAACAGAACCGAACCCAGGTCACTGGAGCTGTGAGACTGTGGCAGTAAACAGAACTGAACCCAGGTCACTGGAGCTGTGAGGCTGTGGCAGTAAACAGAACTGAACCCAGGTCACTGGAGCTGTGAGACTGTGGCAGTAAACAGAACCGAACCCAGGTCACTGGAGCTGTGAGACTGTGGCACTAAACAGAACCGAACCCGGGACACTGGAGCTGTGAGACTGTGGCAGTAAACAGAACTGAACCCGGGTCACTGGAGCTGTGAGACTGTGGCAGTAAACAGAACCGAACCCAGCTCACTGGAGCTGTGAGACTGTGGCAGTAAACAGAACCGAACCCAGGTCACTGGAGCTGTGAGACTGTGGCAGTAAACAGAACCGAACCCGGGACACTGGAGCTGTGAGACTGTGGCAGTAAACAGAACTGAACCCGGGTCACTGGAGCTGTGAGACTGTGGCAGTAAACAGAACCGAACCCAGGTCACTGGAGCTGTGAGACTGTGGCAGTAAACAGAACCGAACCCAGGTCACTGGAGCTGTGAGACTGTGGCAGTAAACAGAACCGAACCCAGGTCACTGGAGCTGTGAGACTGTGGCAGTAAACAGAACCGAACCCGGGACACTGGAGCTGTGAGACTGTGGCAGTAAACAGAACTGAACCCGGGTCACTGGAGCTGTGAGACTGTGGCAGTTAGCAGAACCGAACCCGGGTCACTGGAGCTGTGAGGCTGTGGCAGTAAACAGAACCGAACCCAGGTCACTGGAGCTGTGAGACTGTGGCAGTAAACAGAACCGAACCCAGGACACTGGAGCTGTGAGGCTGTGGCAGTAAACAGAATCGAACCCGGTCACTGGAGCTGTGAGACTGTGGCAGTAAACAGAACCGAACCCAAGTCACTGGAGCTGTGAGACTGTGGCAGTAAACAGAACCGAACCCAAGACACTGGAGCTGTGAGGCTGTGGCAGTAAACAGAACCGAACCTGGGTCACTGAAGCTGTGAGACTGTGGCAAAAAACAGAACCGAACCCAGGACACTGGAGCTGTGAGGCTGTGGCTGTCCCCAGAACCGAACCCAGGTCACTGAAGCTGTGAGACTGTGGCAGTAAACAGAACCGAACCCAGGTCACTGGAGCTGTGAGGCTGTGGCAGTCCCCAGAACCGAACCCGGGACACTGGAGCTGCGAGACTGTGGCAGTAAACAGAACCGAACCCAGGTCACTGGAGCTGTGAGACTGTGGCAGTGAACAGAACCGAACCCGGGACACTGGAGCTGTGAGACTGTGGCAGTAAACAGAACCGAACCCGGGACACTGGAGCTGTGAGACTGTGGCAGTAAACAGAACTGAACCCAGGTCACTGGAGCTGTGAGACTGTGGCAGTGAACAGAACCGAACCCGGGACACTGGAGCTGTGAGACTGTGGCAGTAAACAGAACCGAACCCGGGACACTGGAGCTGTGAGACTGTGGCAGTAAACAGAACTGAACCCGGGTCACTGGAACTGTGAGACTGTGGCACTAAACAGAACCGAACCCAGGTCACTGGAGCTGTGAGACTGTGGCAGTAAACAGAACCGAACCCGGGACACTGGAGCTGTGAGACTGTGGCAGTAAACAGAACCGAACCCAGGTCACTGGAGCTGTGAGACTGTGTCAGTAAACAGAACCGAACCCAGGTCACTGAAGCTGTGAGACTGTGGCAGTAAACAGAACCGAACCCGGGACACTGGAGCTGTGAGACTGTGGCAGTAAACAGAACCGAACCCGGGACACTGGAGCTGTGAGACTGTGGCAGTAAACAGAACCGAACCCGGGTCACTGGAGCTGTGAGACTGTGGCAGTAAACAGAACCGAACCCGGGACACTGGAGCTGTGAGACTGTGGCAGTAAACAGAACTGAACCCGGGTCACTGGAGCTGTGAGGCTGTGGCAGTAAACAGAACCGAACTCAGGTCACTGGAGCTGTGAGAGTGTGGCAGTAAACAGAACCGAACCCGGGTCACTGGAGCTCTGAGACTGTGGCAGTAAACAGAACCGAACTCAGGTCACTGGAGCTGTGAGACTGTGGCAGTAAACAGAACCGAACCCGGGTCACTGGAGCTGTGAGACTGTGGCAGTAAACAGAACCGAACCCAGGTCACTGGAGCTGTGAGACTGTGGCAGTAAACAGAACTGAACCCAGGTCACTGGAGCTGTGAGGCTGTGGCAGTAAACAGAACTGAACCCAGGTCACTGGAGCTGTGAGACTGTGGCAGTAAACAGAACCGAACCCAGGTCACTGGAGCTGTGAGACTGTGGCAGTAAACAGAACCGAACCCGGGACACTGGAGCTGTGAGACTGTGGCAGTAAACAGAACTGAACCCGGGTCACTGGAGCTGTGAGACTGTGGCAGTAAACAGAACCGAACCCAGGTCACTGGAGCTGTGAGACTGTGGCAGTAAACAGAACCGAACCCAGGTCACTGGAGCTGTGAGACTGTGGCAGTAAACAGAACCGAACCCAGGTCACTGGAGCTGTGAGACTGTGGCAGTAAACAGAACCGAACCCGGGACACTGGAGCGGTGAGACTGTGGCAGTAAACAGAACTGAACCCGGGTCACTGGAGCTGTGAGACTGTGGCAGTTAGCAGAACCGAACCCGGGTCACTGGAGCTGTGAGGCTGTGGCAGTAAACAGAACTGAACCCGGGTCACTGGAGCTGTGAGACTGTGGCAGTAAACAGAACTGAACCCAGGTCACTGGAGCTGTGAGACTGTGGCAGTAAACAGAACCGAACCCAGGACACTGGAGCTGTGAGGCTGTGGCAGTAAACAGAATCGAACCCGGTCACTGGAGCTGTGAGACTGTGGCAGTAAACAGAACCGAACCCAGGTCACTGGAGCTGTGAGACTGTGGCAGTAAACAGAACTGAACCCGGGTCACTGGAGCTGTGAGACTGTGGCAGTTAGCAGAACCGAACCCGGGTCACTGGAGCTGTGAGGCTGTGGCAGTAAACAGAACTGAACCCGGGTCACTGGAGCTGTGAGACTGTGGCAGTAAACAGAACCGAACCCAGGACACTGGAGCTGTGAGGCTGTGGCAGTAAACAGAACCGAACCCAGGTCACTGGAGCTGTGAGACTGTGGCAGTAAACAGAACCGAACCCAGGACACTGGAGCTGTGAGGCTGTGGCAGTAAACAGAATCGAACCCGGTCACTGGAGCTGTGAGACTGTGGCAGTAAACAGAACCGAACCCAAGTCACTGGAGCTGTGAGACTGTGGCAGTAAACAGAACCGAACCCAAGACACTGGAGCTGTGAGGCTGTGGCAGTAAACAGAACCGAACCTGGGTCACTGAAGCTGTGAGACTGTGGCAAAAAACAGAACCGAACCCAGGACACTGGAGCTGTGAGGCTGTGGCTGTCCCCAGAACCGAACCCAGGTCACTGAAGCTGTGAGACTGTGGCAGTAAACAGAACCGAACCCAGGTCACTGGAGCTGTGAGGCTGTGGCAGTCCCCAGAACCGAACCCGGGACACTGGAGCTGCGAGACTGTGGCAGTAAACAGAACCGAACCCAGGTCACTGGAGCTGTGAGACTGTGGCAGTGAACAGAACCGAACCCGGGACACTGGAGCTGTGAGACTGTGGCAGTAAACAGAACCGAACCCGGGACACTGGAGCTGTGAGACTGTGGCAGTAAACAGAACCGAACCCGGGTCACTGGAGCTGTGAGACTGTGGCAGTAAACAGAACTGAACCCGGGTCACTGGAACTGTGAGACTGTGGCACTAAACAGAACCGAACCCAGGTCACTGGAGCTGTGAGACTGTGGCAGTAAACAGAACCGAACCCGGGACACTGGAGCTGTGAGACTGTGGCAGTAAACAGAACCGAACCCAGGTCACTGGAGCTGTGAGACTGTGTCAGTAAACAGAACCGAACCCAGGTCACTGAAGCTGTGAGACTGTGGCAGTAAACAGAACCGAACCCGGGACACTGGAGCTGTGAGACTGTGGCAGTAAACAGAACCGAACCCGGGACACTGGAGCTGTGAGACTGTGGCAGTAAACAGAACCGAACCCGGGTCACTGGAGCTGTGAGACTGTGGCAGTAAACAGAACCGAACCCGGGACACTGGAGCTGTGAGACTGTGGCAGTAAACAGAACTGAACCCGGGTCACTGGAGCTGTGAGGCTGTGGCAGTAAACAGAACCGAACTCAGGTCACTGGAGCTGTGAGAGTGTGGCAGTAAACAGAACCGAACCCGGGTCACTGGAGCTCTGAGACTGTGGCAGTAAACAGAACCGAACTCAGGTCACTGGAGCTGTGAGACTGTGGCAGTAAACAGAACCGAACCCGGGTCACTGGAGCTGTGAGACTGTGGCAGTAAACAGAACCGAACCCAGGTCACTGGAGCTGTGAGACTGTGGCAGTAAACAGAACTGAACCCAGGTCACTGGAGCTGTGAGGCTGTGGCAGTAAACAGAACTGAACCCAGGTCACTGGAGCTGTGAGACTGTGGCAGTAAACAGAACCGAACCCAGGTCACTGGAGCTGTGAGACTGTGGCAGTAAACAGAACCGAACCCGGGACACTGGAGCTGTGAGACTGTGGCAGTAAACAGAACTGAACCCGGGTCACTGGAGCTGTGAGACTGTGGCAGTAAACAGAACCGAACCCAGGTCACTGGAGCTGTGAGACTGTGGCAGTAAACAGAACCGAACCCAGGTCACTGGAGCTGTGAGACTGTGGCAGTAAACAGAACCGAACCCAGGTCACTGGAGCTGTGAGACTGTGGCAGTAAACAGAACCGAACCCGGGACACTGGAGCGGTGAGACTGTGGCAGTAAACAGAACTGAACCCGGGTCACTGGAGCTGTGAGACTGTGGCAGTTAGCAGAACCGAACCCGGGTCACTGGAGCTGTGAGGCTGTGGCAGTAAACAGAACTGAACCCGGGTCACTGGAGCTGTGAGACTGTGGCAGTAAACAGAACTGAACCCAGGTCACTGGAGCTGTGAGACTGTGGCAGTAAACAGAACCGAACCCAGGACACTGGAGCTGTGAGGCTGTGGCAGTAAACAGAATCGAACCCGGTCACTGGAGCTGTGAGACTGTGGCAGTAAACAGAACCGAACCCAGGTCACTGGAGCTGTGAGACTGTGGCAGTAAACAGAACTGAACCCGGGTCACTGGAGCTGTGAGACTGTGGCAGTTAGCAGAACCGAACCCGGGTCACTGGAGCTGTGAGGCTGTGGCAGTAAACAGAACTGAACCCGGGTCACTGGAGCTGTGAGACTGTGGCAGTAAACAGAACCGAACCCAGGACACTGGAGCTGTGAGGCTGTGGCAGTAAACAGAACCGAACCCAGGTCACTGGAGCTGTGAGACTGTGGCAGTAAACAGAACCGAACCCAGGACACTGGAGCTGTGAGGCTGTGGCAGTAAACAGAATCGAACCCGGTCACTGGAGCTGTGAGACTGTGGCAGTAAACAGAACCGAACCCAAGTCACTGGAGCTGTGAGACTGTGGCAGTAAACAGAACCGAACCCAAGTCACTGGAGCTGTGAGGCTGTGGCAGTAAACAGAACCGAACCTGGGTCACTGAAGCTGTGAGACTGTGGCAAAAAACAGAACCGAACCCAGGACACTGGAGCTGTGAGGCTGTGGCTGTCCCCAGAACCGAACCCAGGTCACTGAAGCTGTGAGACTGTGGCAGTAAACAGAACCGAACCCAGGTCACTGGAGCTGTGAGGCTGTGGCAGTCCCCAGAACCGAACCCGGGACACTGGAGCTGCGAGACTGTGGCAGTAAACAGAACCGAACCCAGGTCACTGGAGCTGTGAGACTGTGGCAGTGAACAGAACCGAACCCGGGACACTGGAGCTGTGAGACTGTGGCAGTAAACAGAACCGAACCCGGGACACTGGAGCTGTGAGACTGTGGCAGTAAACAGAACCGAACCCGGGTCACTGGAGCTGTGAGACTGTGGCAGTAAACAGAACTGAACCCGGGTCACTGGAACTGTGAGACTGTGGCACTAAACAGAACCGAACCCAGGTCACTGGAGCTGTGAGACTGTGGCAGTAAACAGAACCGAACCCGGGACACTGGAGCTGTGAGACTGTGGCAGTAAACAGAACCGAACCCAGGTCACTGGAGCTGTGAGGCTGTGGCAGTAAACAGAACTGAACCCAGGTCACTGAAGCTGTGAGACTGTGGCAGTAAACAGAACCGAACCCGGGACACTGGAGCTGTGAGACTGTGGCAGTAAACAGAACCGAACCCGGGACACTGGAGCTGTGAGACTGTGGCAGTAAACAGAACCGAACCCGGGTCACTGGAGCTGTGAGACTGTGGCAGTAAACAGAACCGAACCCAGGTCACTGGAGCTGTGAGACTGTGGCAGTAAACAGAACCGAACCCAGGTCACTGGAGCTGTGAGACTGTGGCAGTAAACAGAACCGAACCCAGGTCACTGGAGCTGTGAGACTGTGGCAGTAAACAGAACCGAACCCGGGACACTGGAGCGGTGAGACTGTGGCAGTAAACAGAACTGAACCCGGGTCACTGGAGCTGTGAGACTGTGGCAGTTAGCAGAACCGAACCCGGGTCACTGGAGCTGTGAGGCTGTGGCAGTAAACAGAACTGAACCCGGGTCACTGGAGCTGTGAGACTGTGGCAGTAAACAGAACTGAACCCAGGTCACTGGAGCTGTGAGACTGTGGCAGTAAACAGAACCGAACCCAGGACACTGGAGCTGTGAGGCTGTGGCAGTAAACAGAATCGAACCCGGTCACTGGAGCTGTGAGACTGTGGCAGTAAACAGAACCGAACCCAGGTCACTGGAGCTGTGAGACTGTGGCAGTAAACAGAACCGAACCCAGGACACTGGAGCTGTGAGGCTGTGGCAGTAAACAGAACCGAACCTGGGTCACTGAAGCTGTGAGACTGTGGCAAAAAACAGAACCGAACCCAGGACACTGGAGCTGTGAGACTGTGGCAGTAAACAGAACCGAACCCAGGACACTGGAGCTGTGAGGCTGTGGCTGTCCCCAGAACCGAACCCAGGTCACTGAAGCTGTGAGACTGTGGCAGTAAACGGAACCGAACCCAGGTCACTGGAGCTGTGAGACTGTGGCAGTCCCCAGAACCGAACCCGGGACACTGGAGCTGTGAGACTGTGGCAGTGAACAGAACCGAACCCAGGTCACTGAAGCTGTGAGACTGTGGCAGTAAACAGAACCGAACCTAGGTCACTGGAGCTGTGAGGCTGTGGCAGTCCCCAGAACCGAACCTGAGACACTGGAGCTGTGAGACTGTGGCAGTAAACAGAACCGAACCCAGGTCACTGAAGCTGTGAGACTGTGGCAGTAAACGGAACCGAACCCAGGTCACTGGAGCTGTGAGACTGTGGCAGTCCCCAGAACCGAACCCGGGACACTGGAGCTGTGAGACTGTGGCAGTAAACAGAACCGAACCCAGGTCACTGAAGCTGCGAGACTGTGGCAGTGAACAGAACCGAACCCGGGACACTGGAGCTGTGAGACTGTGGCAGTAAACAGAACTGAACCCGGGACACTGGAGCTGTGAGACTGTGGCAGTAAACAGAACCGAACCCGGGTCACTGGAGCTGTGAGACTGTGGCAGTAAACAGAACCGAACCCGGGACACTGGAGCTGTGAGACTGTGGCAGTAAACAGAACCGAACCCGGGACACTGGAGCTGTGAGACTGTGGCAGTGAACAGAACCGAACCCAGGTCACTGAAGCTGTGAGACTGTGGCAGTAAACAGAACCGAACCTAGGTCACTGGAGCTGTGAGGCTGTGGCAGTCCCCAGAACCGAACCTGAGACACTGGAGCTGTGAGACTGTGGCAGTAAACAGAACCGAACCCAGGTCACTGAAGCTGTGAGACTGTGGCAGTGAACAGAACCGAACCCGGGACACTGGAGCTGTGAGACTGTGGCAGTAAACAGAACCGAACCCAGGTCACTGGAGCTGTGAGACTGTGGCAGAAAACAGAATCGAACCCAGGTCACTGAAGCTGTGAGACTGTGGCAGTAAACAGAACCGAACCCAGGTCACTGGAGCTGTGAGACTGTGGCAGTAAACAGAACCGAACCCGGGACACTGGAGCTGTGAGACTGTGGCAGTAAACAGAACCGAACCCAGGTCACTGGAGCTGTGAGACTGTGGCAGAAAACAGAACCGAACCCAGGTCACTGGAGCTGTGAGACTGTGGCAGTAAACAGAACCGAACCCGGGTCACTGGAGCTGTGAGACTGTGGCAGTAAACAGAACCGAACCCGGGACACTGGAGCTGTGAGACTGTGGCAGTAAACAGAACCGAACCCGGGACACTGGAGCTGTGAGACTGTGGCAGTCCCCAGAACTGAACCCAGGACACTGGAGCTGTGAGGCTGTAGCAGTAAACAGAACCGAACCCAGGTCACTGGAGCTGTGAGACTGTGGCAGTAAACAGAACCGAACCCAGGTCACTGGAGCTGTGAGACTGTGGCAGTAAACAGAACCGAACCCGGGTGACTGGAGCTGTGAGACTGTGGCAGTGAACAGAACCGAACTCAGGTCACTGGAGCTGTGAGACTGTGGCAGTAAACAGAACCGAACCCGGGTCACTGGAGCTGTGAGACTGTGGCAGTAAACAGAACCGAACCCAGGTCACTGGAGCTGTGAGGCTGTGGCAGTAAACAGAACTGAACCCAGGTCACTGGAGCTGTGAGGCTGTGGCAGTAAACAGAACCGAACCCGGGACACTGGAGCTGTGAGACTGTGGCAGTAAACAGAACTGAACCCGGGTCACTGGAGCTGTGAGACTGTGGCAGTAAACAGAACCGAAACCCAGGTCACTGGAGCTGTGAGACTGTGGCAGTAAACAGAACCGAACCCAGGTCACTGGAGCTGTGAGACTGTGGCAGTAAACAGAACCGAACCCGGGACACTGGAGCTGTGAGACTGTGGCAGTAAACAGAACTTAACCCGGATCACTGGAGCTGTGAGACTGTGGCAGTAAACTGAACCGAACCCGGGTCACTGGAGCTGTGAGACTGTGGCAGTAAACAGAACCGAACCCAGGTCACTGGAGCTGTGAGACTGTGGCAGTAAACAGAACCGAACCCAGGTCACTGGAGCTGTGAGACTGTGGCAGTAAACAGAACCGAACCCAGGTCACTGGAGCTGTGAGACTGTGGCAGTAAACAGAACCGAACCCAGGTCACTGGAGCTGTGAGACTGTGGCAGTAAACAGAACCGAACCCGGGACACTGGAGCTGTGAGACTGTGGCAGTAAACAGAACCGAACCCAGGTCACTGGAGCTGTGAGACTGTGGCAGTAAACAGAACTGAACCCGGGTCACTGGAGCTGTGAGACTGTGGCAGTAAACAGAACCGAACCCAGGTCACTGGAGCTGTGAGACTGTGGCAGTAAACAGAACCGATCCCAGGTCACGGGAGCTGTGAGACTGTGGCAGTAAACAGAGCCGAACCCAGGTCACTGGAGCTGTGAGACTGTGGCAGTAAACAGAACCGAACCCAGGTCACTGGAGCTGTGAGACTGTGGCAGTAAACTGAACCGAACCCAGGTCACTGGAGCTGTGAGACTGTGGCAGAAAACAGAACCGAACCCGGGACACTGGAGCTGTGAGACTGTGGCAGTAAACAGAACTGAACCCAGGTCACTGGAGCTGTGAGACTGTGGCAGTAAACAGAACCGAACCAATGTCACTGGAGCTGTGAGGCTGTGGCAGTAAACAGAACTGAACCCAGGTCACTGAAGCTGTGAGACTGTGGCAGTAAACAGAACTGAACCCAGGTCACTGAAGCTGTGAGACTGTGGCAGTAAACTGAACCGAACCCGGGTCACTGGAGCTGTGAGACTGTGGCAGTAAACAGAACCGAACCCATGTCACTGGAGCTGTGAGACTGTGGCAGTAAACAGAACCGAACCCAGGTCACTGGAGCTGTGAGACTGTGGCAGTAAACAGAACCGAACCCGGGACACTGGAGCTGTGAGGCTGTGGCAGTAAACAGAACCGAACCCAGGTCACTGGAGCTGTGAGACTGTGGCAGTAAACAGAACCGAACCCAGGTCACTGGAGCTGTGAGACTGTGGCAGTAAACAGAACCGAACCCAGGTCACGGGAGCTGTGAGACTGTGGCAGTAAACAGAACCGAACCCAGGTCACTGGAGCTGTGAGACTGTGGCAGTAAACAGAACCGAACCCAGGTCACTGGAGCTGTGAGACTGTGGCAGTAAACAGAACCGAACCCAGGTCACTGGAGCTGTGAGACTGTGGCAGAAAACAGAACCGAACCCGGGACACTGGAGCTGTGAGACTGTGGCAGTAAACAGAACTGAACCCAGGTCACTGGAGCTGTGAGACTGTGGCAGTAAACAGAACCGAACCAATGTCACTGGAGCTGTGAGGCTGTGGCAGTAAACAGAACTGAACCCAGGTCACTGAAGCTGTGAGACTGTGGCAGTAAACAGAACTGAACCCAGGTCACTGAAGCTGTGAGACTGTGGCAGTAAACTGAACCGAACCCGGGTCACTGGAGCTGTGAGACTGTGGCAGTAAACAGAACCGAACCCATGTCACTGGAGCTGTGAGACTGTGGCAGTAAACAGAACTGAACCCGGGTCACTGGAGCTGTGAGACTGTGGCAGTAAACAGAACCGAACCCAGGTCACTGGAGCTGTGCGACTGTGGCAGTAAACAGAACCGAACCCGGGACACTGGAGCTGTGAGACTGTGGCAGTAAACAGAACTTAACCCGGATCACTGGAGCTGTGAGACTGTGGCAGTAAACAGAACCGAACCCGGGTCACTGGAGCGGTGAGACTGTGGCAGTAAACAGAACTGAACCCGGGTCACTGGAGCTGTGAGACTGTGGCAGTTAGCAGAACCGAACCCGGGTCACTGGAGCTGTGAGGCTGTGGCAGTAAACAGAACTGAACCCGGGTCACTGGAGCTGTGAGACTGTGGCAGTAAACAGAACTGAACCCAGGTCACTGGAGCTGTGAGACTGTGGCAGTAAACAGAACCGAACCCAGGACACTGGAGCTGTGAGGCTGTGGCAGTAAACAGAATCGAACCCGGTCACTGGAGCTGTGAGACTGTGGCAGTAAACAGAACCGAACCCAGGTCACTGGAGCTGTGAGACTGTGGCAGTAAACAGAACTGAACCCGGGTCACTGGAGCTGTGAGACTGTGGCAGTTAGCAGAACCGAACCCGGGTCACTGGAGCTGTGAGGCTGTGGCAGTAAACAGAACTGAACCCGGGTCACTGGAGCTGTGAGACTGTGGCAGTAAACAGAACCGAACCCAGGACACTGGAGCTGTGAGGCTGTGGCAGTAAACAGAACCGAACCCAGGTCACTGGAGCTGTGAGACTGTGGCAGTAAACAGAACCGAACCCAGGACACTGGAGCTGTGAGGCTGTGGCAGTAAACAGAATCGAACCCGGTCACTGGAGCTGTGAGACTGTGGCAGTAAACAGAACCGAACCCAAGTCACTGGAGCTGTGAGACTGTGGCAGTAAACAGAACCGAACCCAAGACACTGGAGCTGTGAGGCTGTGGCAGTAAACAGAACCGAACCTGGGTCACTGAAGCTGTGAGACTGTGGCAAAAAACAGAACCGAACCCAGGACACTGGAGCTGTGAGGCTGTGGCTGTCCCCAGAACCGAACCCAGGTCACTGAAGCTGTGAGACTGTGGCAGTAAACAGAACCGAACCCAGGTCACTGGAGCTGTGAGGCTGTGGCAGTCCCCAGAACCGAACCCGGGACACTGGAGCTGCGAGACTGTGGCAGTAAACAGAACCGAACCCAGGTCACTGGAGCTGTGAGACTGTGGCAGTGAACAGAACCGAACCCGGGACACTGGAGCTGTGAGACTGTGGCAGTAAACAGAACCGAACCCGGGACACTGGAGCTGTGAGACTGTGGCAGTAAACAGAACCGAACCCGGGTCACTGGAGCTGTGAGACTGTGGCAGTAAACAGAACTGAACCCGGGTCACTGGAACTGTGAGACTGTGGCACTAAACAGAACCGAACCCAGGTCACTGGAGCTGTGAGACTGTGGCAGTAAACAGAACCGAACCCGGGACACTGGAGCTGTGAGACTGTGGCAGTAAACAGAACCGAACCCAGGTCACTGGAGCTGTGAGGCTGTGGCAGTAAACAGAACTGAACCCAGGTCACTGAAGCTGTGAGACTGTGGCAGTAAACAGAACCGAACCCGGGACACTGGAGCTGTGAGACTGTGGCAGTAAACAGAACCGAACCCGGGACACTGGAGCTGTGAGACTGTGGCAGTAAACAGAACCGAACCCGGGTCACTGGAGCTGTGAGACTGTGGCAGTAAACAGAACCGAACCCAGGTCACTGGAGCTGTGAGACTGTGGCAGTAAACAGAACCGAACCCAGGTCACTGGAGCTGTGAGACTGTGGCAGTAAACAGAACCGAACCCAGGTCACTGGAGCTGTGAGACTGTGGCAGTAAACAGAACCGAACCCGGGACACTGGAGCGGTGAGACTGTGGCAGTAAACAGAACTGAACCCGGGTCACTGGAGCTGTGAGACTGTGGCAGTTAGCAGAACCGAACCCGGGTCACTGGAGCTGTGAGGCTGTGGCAGTAAACAGAACTGAACCCGGGTCACTGGAGCTGTGAGACTGTGGCAGTAAACAGAACTGAACCCAGGTCACTGGAGCTGTGAGACTGTGGCAGTAAACAGAACCGAACCCAGGACACTGGAGCTGTGAGGCTGTGGCAGTAAACAGAATCGAACCCGGTCACTGGAGCTGTGAGACTGTGGCAGTAAACAGAACCGAACCCAGGTCACTGGAGCTGTGAGACTGTGGCAGTAAACAGAACCGAACCCAGGACACTGGAGCTGTGAGGCTGTGGCAGTAAACAGAACCGAACCTGGGTCACTGAAGCTGTGAGACTGTGGCAAAAAACAGAACCGAACCCAGGACACTGGAGCTGTGAGACTGTGGCAGTAAACAGAACCGAACCCAGGACACTGGAGCTGTGAGGCTGTGGCTGTCCCCAGAACCGAACCCAGGTCACTGAAGCTGTGAGACTGTGGCAGTAAACGGAACCGAACCCAGGTCACTGGAGCTGTGAGACTGTGGCAGTCCCCAGAACCGAACCCGGGACACTGGAGCTGTGAGACTGTGGCAGTGAACAGAACCGAACCCAGGTCACTGAAGCTGTGAGACTGTGGCAGTAAACAGAACCGAACCTAGGTCACTGGAGCTGTGAGGCTGTGGCAGTCCCCAGAACCGAACCTGAGACACTGGAGCTGTGAGACTGTGGCAGTAAACAGAACCGAACCCAGGTCACTGAAGCTGTGAGACTGTGGCAGTAAACGGAACCGAACCCAGGTCACTGGAGCTGTGAGACTGTGGCAGTCCCCAGAACCGAACCCGGGACACTGGAGCTGTGAGACTGTGGCAGTAAACAGAACCGAACCCAGGTCACTGAAGCTGTGAGACTGTGGCAGTGAACAGAACCGAACCCGGGACACTGGAGCTGTGAGACTGTGGCAGTAAACAGAACTGAACCCGGGACACTGGAGCTGTGAGACTGTGGCAGTAAACAGAACCGAACCCGGGTCACTGGAGCTGTGAGACTGTGGCAGTAAACAGAACCGAACCCGGGACACTGGAGCTGTGAGACTGTGGCAGTAAACAGAACCGAACCCGGGACACTGGAGCTGTGAGACTGTGGCAGTGAACAGAACCGAACCCAGGTCACTGAAGCTGTGAGACTGTGGCAGTAAACAGAACCGAACCTAGGTCACTGGAGCTGTGAGGCTGTGGCAGTCCCCAGAACCGAACCTGAGACACTGGAGCTGTGAGACTGTGGCAGTAAACAGAACCGAACCCAGGTCACTGAAGCTGTGAGACTGTGGCAGTGAACAGAACCGAACCCGGGACACTGGAGCTGTGAGACTGTGGCAGTAAACAGAACCGAACCCAGGTCACTGGAGCTGTGAGACTGTGGCAGAAAACAGAATCGAACCCAGGTCACTGAAGCTGTGAGACTGTGGCAGTAAACAGAACCGAACCCAGGTCACTGGAGCTGTGAGACTGTGGCAGTAAACAGAACCGAACCCGGGACACTGGAGCTGTGAGACTGTGGCAGTAAACAGAACCGAACCCAGGTCACTGGAGCTGTGAGACTGTGGCAGAAAACAGAACCGAACCCAGGTCACTGGAGCTGTGAGACTGTGGCAGTAAACAGAACCGAACCCGGGTCACTGGAGCTGTGAGACTGTGGCAGTAAACAGAACCGAACCCGGGACACTGGAGCTGTGAGACTGTGGCAGTAAACAGAACCGAACCCGGGACACTGGAGCTGTGAGACTGTGGCAGTCCCCAGAACTGAACCCAGGACACTGGAGCTGTGAGGCTGTAGCAGTAAACAGAACCGAACCCAGGTCACTGGAGCTGTGAGACTGTGGCAGTAAACAGAACCGAACCCAGGTCACTGGAGCTGTGAGACTGTGGCAGTAAACAGAACCGAACCCGGGTGACTGGAGCTGTGAGACTGTGGCAGTGAACAGAACCGAACTCAGGTCACTGGAGCTGTGAGACTGTGGCAGTAAACAGAACCGAACCCGGGTCACTGGAGCTGTGAGACTGTGGCAGTAAACAGAACCGAACCCAGGTCACTGGAGCTGTGAGGCTGTGGCAGTAAACAGAACTGAACCCAGGTCACAGGAGCTGTGAGGCTGTGGCAGTAAACAGAACCGAACCCGGGACACTGGAGCTGTGAGACTGTGGCAGTAAACAGAACTGAACCCGGGTCACTGGAGCTGTGAGACTGTGGCAGTAAACAGAACCGAAACCCAGGTCACTGGAGCTGTGAGACTGTGGCAGTAAACAGAACCGAACCCAGGTCACTGGAGCTGTGAGACTGTGGCAGTAAACAGAACCGAACCCGGGACACTGGAGCTGTGAGACTGTGGCAGTAAACAGAACTTAACCCGGATCACTGGAGCTGTGAGACTGTGGCAGTAAACTGAACCGAACCCGGGTCACTGGAGCTGTGAGACTGTGGCAGTAAACAGAACCGAACCCAGGTCACTGGAGCTGTGAGACTGTGGCAGTAAACAGAACCGAACCCAGGTCACTGGAGCTGTGAGACTGTGGCAGTAAACAGAACCGAACCCAGGTCACTGGAGCTGTGAGACTGTGGCAGTAAACAGAACCGAACCCAGGTCACTGGAGCTGTGAGACTGTGGCAGTAAACAGAACCGAACCCGGGACACTGGAGCTGTGAGACTGTGGCAGTAAACAGAACCGAACCCAGGTCACTGGAGCTGTGAGACTGTGGCAGTAAACAGAACTGAACCCGGGTCACTGGAGCTGTGAGACTGTGGCAGTAAACAGAACCGAACCCAGGTCACTGGAGCTGTGAGACTGTGGCAGTAAACAGAACCGATCCCAGGTCACGGGAGCTGTGAGACTGTGGCAGTAAACAGAGCCGAACCCAGGTCACTGGAGCTGTGAGACTGTGGCAGTAAACAGAACCGAACCCAGGTCACTGGAGCTGTGAGACTGTGGCAGTAAACAGAACCGAACCCAGGTCACTGGAGCTGTGAGACTGTGGCAGAAAACAGAACCGAACCCGGGACACTGGAGCTGTGAGACTGTGGCAGTAAACAGAACTGAACCCAGGTCACTGGAGCTGTGAGACTGTGGCAGTAAACAGAACCGAACCAATGTCACTGGAGCTGTGAGGCTGTGGCAGTAAACAGAACTGAACCCAGGTCACTGAAGCTGTGAGACTGTGGCAGTAAACAGAACTGAACCCAGGTCACTGAAGCTGTGAGACTGTGGCAGTAAACTGAACCGAACCCGGGTCACTGGAGCTGTGAGACTGTGGCAGTAAACAGAACCGAACCCATGTCACTGGAGCTGTGAGACTGTGGCAGTAAACAGAACCGAACCCAGGTCACTGGAGCTGTGAGACTGTGGCAGTAAACAGAACCGAACCCGGGACACTGGAGCTGTGAGGCTGTGGCAGTAAACAGAACCGAACCCAGGTCACTGGAGCTGTGAGACTGTGGCAGTAAACAGAACCGAACCCAGGTCACTGGAGCTGTGAGACTGTGGCAGTAAACAGAACCGAACCCAGGTCACGGGAGCTGTGAGACTGTGGCAGTAAACAGAACCGAACCCAGGTCACTGGAGCTGTGAGACTGTGGCAGTAAACAGAACCGAACCCAGGTCACTGGAGCTGTGAGACTGTGGCAGTAAACAGAACCGAACCCAGGTCACTGGAGCTGTGAGACTGTGGCAGAAAACAGAACCGAACCCGGGACACTGGAGCTGTGAGACTGTGGCAGTAAACAGAACTGAACCCAGGTCACTGGAGCTGTGAGACTGTGGCAGTAAACAGAACCGAACCAATGTCACTGGAGCTGTGAGGCTGTGGCAGTAAACAGAACTGAACCCAGGTCACTGAAGCTGTGAGACTGTGGCAGTAAACAGAACTGAACCCAGGTCACTGAAGCTGTGAGACTGTGGCAGTAAACTGAACCGAACCCGGGTCACTGGAGCTGTGAGACTGTGGCAGTAAACAGAACCGAACCCATGTCACTGGAGCTGTGAGACTGTGGCAGTAAACAGAACTGAACCCGGGTCACTGGAGCTGTGAGACTGTGGCAGTAAACAGAACCGAACCCAGGTCACTGGAGCTGTGCGACTGTGGCAGTAAACAGAACCGAACCCGGGACACTGGAGCTGTGAGACTGTGGCAGTAAACAGAACTTAACCCGGATCACTGGAGCTGTGAGACTGTGGCAGTAAACAGAACCGAACCCGGGTCACTGGAGCTGTGAGACTGTGGCAGTAAACAGAACCGAACCCAGGTCACTGGAGCTATGAGACTGTGGCAGTAAACAGAACCGAACCCAGGTCACTGGAGCTGTGAGACTGTGGCAGTAAACAGAACCGAACCCAGGTCACTGGAGCTGTGAGACTGTGGCAGTAAACAGAACCGAACCCAGGTCACTGGAGCTGTGAGACTGTGGCAGTAAACAGAACCGAACCCGGGACACTGGAGCTGTGAGACTGTGGCAGTAAACAGAACCGAACCCAGGTCACTGGAGCTGTGAGACTGTGGCAGTAAACAGAACTGAACCCGGGTCACTGGAGCTGTGAGACTGTGGCAGTAAACAGAACCGAACCCAGGTCACTGGAGCTGTGAGACTGTGGCAGTAAACAGAACCGAACCCAGGTCACTGGAGCTGTGAGACTGTGGCAGTAAACAGAACCGAACCCAGGTCACGGGAGCTGTGAGACTGTGGCAGTAAACAGAACCGAACCCAGGTCACTGGAGCTGTGAGACTGTGGCAGTAAACAGAACCGAACCCAGGTCACTGGAGCTGTGAGACTGTGGCAGTAAACAGAACCGAACCCAGGTCACTGGAGCTGTGAGACTGTGGCAGAAAACAGAACCGAACCCGGGACACTGGAGCTGTGAGACTGTGGCAGTAAACAGAACTGAACCCAGGTCACTGGAGCTGTGAGACTGTGGCAGTAAACAGAACCGAACCAATGTCACTGGAGCTGTGAGGCTGTGGCAGTAAACAGAACTGAACCCAGGTCACTGAAGCTGTGAGACTGTGGCAGTAAACAGAACTGAACCCAGGTCACTGAAGCTGTGAGACTGTGGCAGTAAACAGAACCGAACCCAGGTCACTGGAGCTGTGCGACTGTGGCAGTAAACAGAACCGAACCCGGGTCACTGGAGCTGTGAGACTGTGGCAGTACGCAGAACCGAACCCGGGTCACTGGAGCTGTGAGACTGTGGCAGTAAACAGAACTGAACCCAGGACACTGGAGCTGTGAGACTGTGGCAGTAAACAGAACTGAACCCGGGTCACTGGAGCTGTGAGACTGTGGCAGTAAACAGAACCGAACCCAGGTCACTGGAGCTGTGCGACTGTGGCAGTAAACAGAACCGAACCCGGGTCACTGGAGCTGTGAGACTGTGGCAGTACGCAGAACCGAACCCGGGTCACTGGAGCTGTGAGACTGTGGCAGTAAACAGAACCGAACCCGGGTCACTGGAGCTGTGAGACTGTGGCAGTAAACAGAACCGAACCCGGGTCACTGGAGCTGTGAGACTGTGGCAGTAAACAGAACTGAACCCAGGTCACTGGAGCTGTGAGACTGTGACAGTAAACAGAACCGAACCCGGGACACTGGAGCTGTGAGACTGTGGCAGTAAACAGAACCGAACCCAGGTCACTGGAGCTGTGAGACTGTGGCAGTAAACAGAACCGAACCCAGGACACTGGAGCTGTGAGACTGTGGCAGTAAACAGAACCGAACCCAGGACACTGGAGCTGTGAGGCTGTGGCAGTAAACAGAACCGAACCCGGGACACTGGAGCTGTGAGGCTGTGGCAGTAAACAGAACCGAACCCGGTCACTGGAGCTGTGAGACTGTGGCTGTCCCCAGAACCGAACCCAGGTCACTGAAGCTGTGAGACTGTGGCAGTAAACAGAACCGAACCCGGGTCACTGGAGATGTGAGACTGTGGCATTAAACAGAACCGAACCCAGGTCACTGGAGCTGTGAGGCTGTGGCACTCCCCAGAACCGAACCCGGGACACTGGAGCTGTGAGACTGTGGCAGTAAACAGAACCGAACCCAGGTCACTGAAGCTGTGAGACTGTGGCAGTAAACAGAACCGAACCCGGGACACTGGAGCTGTGAGACTGTGGCAGTAAACAGAACCGAACCCGGGACACTGGAGCTGTGAGACTGTGGCAGTAAACAGAACCGAACCCGGGTCACTGGAGCTGTGAGACTGTGGCAGTAAACAGAACTGAACCCGGGTCACAGGAGCTGTGAGACTGTGGCAGTAAACAGAACCGAACCCAGGTCACTGGAGCTGTGAGACTGTGGCAGTAAACAGAACCGAACCCAGGTCACTGGAGCTGTGAGACTGTGGCAGTAAACAGAACCGAACCCGGGACACTGGAGCTGTGAGACTGTGGCAGTAAACAGAACCGAACCCAGGTCACTGGAGCTGTGAGACTGTGGCAGTAAACAGAACCGAACCCAGGTCACTGAAGCTGTGAGACTGTGGCAGTAAACAGAACCGAACCCGGGACACTGGAGCTGTGAGACTGTGGCAGTAAATAGAACCGAACCCGGGTCACTGGAGCTGTGAGGCTGTGGCAGTCCCCAGAACCGAACCCGGGACACTGGAGCTGTGAGACTGTGGCAGTAAACAGAACCGAACCCAGGTCACTGGAGCTGTGAGGCTGTGGCAGTCCCCTGAACCGAACCCGGGACACTGGAGCTGTGAGACTGTGGCAGTAAACAGAACCGAACCCAGGTCACTGGAGCTGTGAGACTGTGGCAGTGAACAGAACCGAACCCGGGACACTGGAGCTGTGAGACTGTGGCAGTAAACAGAACCGAACCCGGGACACTGGAGCTGTGAGACTGTGGCAGTAAACAGAACCGAACCCGGGTCACTGGAGCTGTGAGACTGTGGCAGTAAACAGAACTGAACCCGGGTCACTGGAACTGTGAGACTGTGGCAGTAAACAGAACCGAACCCAGGTCACTGGAGCTGTGAGACTGTGGCAGTAAACAGAACCGAACCCGGGACACTGGAGCTGTGAGACTGTGGCAGTAAACAGAACCGAACCCAGGTCACTGGAGCTGTGAGACTGTGGCAGTAAACAGAACCGAACCCAGGTCACTGAAGCTGTGAGACTGTGGCAGTAAACAGAACCGAACCCGGGACACTGGAGCTGTGAGACTGTGGCAGTAAACAGAACCGAACCCGGGACACTGGAGCTGTGAGACTGTGGCAGTAAACAGAACCGAACCCGGGTCACTGGAGCTGTGAGACTGTGGCAGTAAACAGAACCGAACCCGGGACACTGGAGCTGTGAGACTGTGGCAGTAAACAGAACCGAACCCGGGACACTTGAGCTGTGAGACTGTGGCAGTAAACAGAACCGAACCCAGGTCACTGGAAGCTTTTCTGACTCAGTATGTAGACTGCCCGACCAGAGGGGAGGCAATATTGGATTTGGTACTAGGTAATGAACCAGGGCAAGTGATAGAGCTGTTGGTGGGCGAGCACTTTGGAGATAGTGATCACAATTCTGTAGCATTCACTGTGGTAATGGAGAGGGATAGGTATGTGCAACAGGGCAAGGTTTACAATTGGGGGAAGGATAGATATGATGCTGTCAGGCAGGAACTGAGGAGCATAAGTTGGGAGCATATGCTGGCAGGGAAGGGCACGGTCGAAATGTGGAACTTTTTCAAGGAGCAGATAGTAGGGGCCATTGATAAGCATGTCCCTGTCAGACAGGGAAGGGATGGTCATGTGAGGGAACCGTGGTTGACAAGAGAGGTTGAGAGTCTTGTTAGGAAGAAGAAGGATGCGTATATAAAGTTGAGGAAAAAGGGCACAGGCATAGCTCTGGAGGGATACAAGATGGCCAGGAAGGATCTGAAGAAAGGGATTAGGAGAGCTAAGAGAGGGCATGAAAAATGCTTGGCGGGTAGGATAAAAGAAAACCCCAAGGCCTTTTACGCGTATGTCAGAAATATGAGGATGACCAGGGGGACCATAGGTCCGGTCAAGGACAATAGCGGGAGACTGTGTGTTGAGCCGGAAGAGATAAGTGAGGTTTTGAATGAGTACTTCTCTTCGGTATTTACGAATGAGAAGGGGTGTATTACTGAAGAGGACGGTGTGAAACAGACTGGTAAGCTCGAGGAAGTGCTCGTTAGGAGGGAAGATGTGTTGGGGTTTTTGAATAACTTGAAGATAGACAAGTCTCCCGGGCCTGACGGGGTATATCCAAGGATGTTATGGGAAGCAAGGGATGAAATTGCAGAGCCGCTGGCAATGATCTTTTCATCTTCTCTGCTGACGGGGGTGGTACCAGGTGATTGGAGGGTGGCAAATGTTGTGCCCCTGTTCAAGAAAGGGAATAGGAACAACCCTGGGAATTACAGGCCAGTTAGTCTTACTTCGGTGGTAGGCAAGTTGATGGAAAAGGTGCTGAGGGATAGGATTTCTGAGCATCTGGAAAGACACTGCTTGATTCGGGACAGTCAGCACGGTTTTGTGAGGGGTAGGTCTTGCCTCACAAGCCTGATTGAATTCTTTGAGCAGGTGACCAAGCAAGTGGATGAGGGTAAACCAGTGGATGTGGTGTACATGGATTTTAGTAAGGCATTTGATAAGGTCCCCCATGGTAGACTTATGGAGAAAGTCAGGAGGCATGGGATAGTGGGGAATGTGGCCAGTTGGATTAAGAATTGGCTAACTGATAGAAGGCAGAGAGTGGTCTTAGATGGTAAATACTCAGCCTGGAGCCCAGTTACCAGTGGCGTGCCGCAGGGATCAGTTCTGGGTCCTCTCCTGTTTGTGATTTTTATTAACGACTTGGATGAGGAAGTCGAAGGGTGGGTCAGTAAATTTGCAGATGATACAAAGGTTGGTGGAGTTGTGGATACCGAGGAGGGCTATTGTCGTCTGCAAAGGGACTTGGATAGGTTGCAGTGCTGGGCTGAAAAGTGGCAGATGGAGTTTAACCCTGAAAAGTGTGAGGTCGTCCATTTTGGAAGGACAAACATGAATGCAAAATACTGGGTTAACGGTAGGGTTCTTGGGCATGTGGAGGAGCAGAGAGACCTTGGGGTCTATGTGCATAGATCATTGAAAGTTGCAACTCAAGTGGATAGGGCTGTGAAGAAGGCATATGGGGTGTTAGCGTTCATTAGCAGAGGGATTGAATTTAAGAGCCGTGAGGTGATGATGCAGCTGTACAGGACCTTGGTAAGGCCTCATTTGGAGTACTGTGTGCAGTTCTGGTCGCCTCATTTTAGGAAGGATGTGGAAGCCTTGGAGAGGGTGCAGAGGAGATTTACCAGGATGTTGCCTGGAATGGAGAATAAGTCTTACGAGGAAAGGCTGAACATTCTAGGCCTCTTCTCATTAGAAAGGAGAAGGATGAGGGGTGACATGATAGAGGTTTATAAGATGATCAGGGGAATAGATAGGGTAGACAGTCAGAAACTTTTTCCCCGGGTGGAGCAAAGCGTTACAAGGGGTCATAAATTTAAGGTGAAGGGTGGGAGATATAAGGGGGATGTCAGGGGATGGTTCTTTACCCAGAGAGTGGTCGAGGCATGGAATGCCTTGCCCGGGGAAGTTGTTGAGTCAGAAACTTTAGGGACTTTCAAAAGGCTTTTGGATAGGTATATGGATAAAGGAGAATGATGGGGTATAGATTAAATTGTCCTTGACAGAGGACAAAGGATCGGCACAACATTGTGGGCCGAAGGGCCTGTTCTGTGCTGTATGTTCTATGTTCTATGTAAACAGAAACGAACCCAGGACACTGGAGCTGTGAGACTGTGGCAGTCCCCAGAACCGAACCCAGGACACTGGAGCTGTGAGACTGTGGCAGTAAACAGAACCGAACCCAGGTCACTGGAGCTGTGAGACTGTGGCAGTAAACAGAACCGAACCCAGGTCACTGGAGCTGTGAGACTGTGGCAGTAAACAGAACCGAACCCGGGACACTGGAGCTGTGAGACTGTGGCAGTAAACAGAACCGAACCCGGGTCACTGGAGCTGTGAGGCTGTGGCAGTAAACAGAACTGAACCCGGGTCACTGGAGCTGTGAGACTGTGGCAGTAAACAGAACCGAACCCAGGTCACTGGAGCTGTGAGACTGTGGCAGTAAACAGAACCGAACCCGGGACACTGGAGCTGTGAGACTGTGGCAGTAAACAGAACCGAACCCAGGTCACTGGAGCTGTGAGACTGTGGCAGAAAACAGAACCGAACCCAGGTCACTGAAGCTGTGAGACTGTGGCAGTAAACAGAACCGAACCCGGGACATTGGAGCTGTGAGACTGTGGCAGTAAACAGAACCGAACCCGGGTCACTGGAGCTGTGAGACTGTGGCAGTAAACAGAACCGAACCCGGGACACTGGAGCTGTGAGACTGTGGCAGTAAACAGAATCGAACCCGGGACACTGGAGCTGTGAGGCTGTGGCAGTAAACAGAACCGAACCCGGGACACTGGAGCTGTGAGGCTGTGGCAGTAAACAGAACCGAACCCGGTCACTGGAGCTGTGAGACTGTGGCTGTCCCCAGAACCGAACCCAGGTCACTGAAGCTGTGAGACTGTGGCAGTAAACAGAACCGAACCCGGGTCACTGGAGATGTGAGACTGTGGCAGTAAACAGAACCGAACCCAGGTCACTGGAGCTGTGAGGCTGTGGCACTCCCCAGAACCGAACCCGGGACACTGGAGCTGTGAGACTGTGGCAGTAAACAGAACCGAACCCAGGTCACTGAAGCTGTGAGACTGTGGCAGTAAACAGAACCGAACCCGGGACACTGGAGCTGTGAGACTGTGGCAGTAAACAGAACCGAACCCGGGACACTGGAGCTGTGAGACTGTGGCAGTAAACAGAACCGAACCCGGGTCACTGGAGCTGTGAGACTGTGGCAGTAAACAGAACTGAACCCGGGTCACTGGAGCTGTGAGACTGTGGCAGTAAACAGAACCGAACCCAGGTCACTGGAGCTGTGAGACTGTGGCAGTAAACAGAACCGAACCCAGGTCACTGGAGCTGTGAGACTGTGGCAGTAAACAGAACCGAACCCGGGACACTGGAGCTGTGAGACTGTGGCAGTAAACAGAACCGAACCCAGGTCACTGGAGCTGTGAGACTGTGGCAGTAAACAGAACCGAACCCAGGTCACTGAAGCTGTGAGACTGTGGCAGTAAACAGAACCGAACCCGGGACACTGGAGCTGTGAGACTGTGGCAGTAAATAGAACTGAACCCAGGTCACTGAAGCTGTGAGACTGTGGCAGTAAACAGAACTGAACCCAGGTCACTGAAGCTGTGAGACTGTGGCAGTAAACTGAACCGAACCCGGGTCACTGGAGCTGTGAGACTGTGGCAGTAAACAGAACCGAACCCATGTCACTGGAGCTGTGAGACTGTGGCAGTAAACAGAACTGAACCCGGGTCACTGGAGCTGTGAGACTGTGGCAGTAAACAGAACCGAACCCAGGTCACTGGAGCTGTGCGACTGTGGCAGTAAACAGAACCGAACCCGGGTCACTGGAGCTGTGAGACTGTGGCAGTACGCAGAACCGAACCCGGGTCACTGGAGCTGTGAGACTGTGGCAGTAAACAGAACCGAACCCGGGTCACTGGAGCTGTGAGACTGTGGCAGTAAACAGAACCGAACCCGGGTCACTGGAGCTGTGAGACTGTGGCAGTAAACAGAACTGAACCCAGGTCACTGGAGCTGTGAGACTGTGACAGTAAACAGAACCGAACCCGGGACACTGGAGCTGTGAGACTGTGGCAGTAAACAGAACCGAACCCAGGTCACTGGAGCTGTGAGACTGTGGCAGTAAACAGAACCGAACCCAGGACACTGGAGCTGTGAGGCTGTGGCAGTAAACAGAACCGAACCCAGGACACTGGAGCTGTGAGGCTGTGGCAGTAAACAGAACCGAACCCGGTCACTGGAGCTGTGAGACTGTGGCAGTAAACAGAACCGAACCCAGGTCACTGGAGCTGTGAGACTGTGGCAGTAAACAGAACCGAACCCAGGACACTGGAGCTGTGAGACTGTGGCAGTAAACAGAACCGAACCCAGGACACTGGAGCTGTGAGGCTGTGGCAGTAAACAGAACCGAACCCGGGACACTGGAGCTGTGAGGCTGTGGCAGTAGACAGAACCGAACCCGGTCACTGGAGCTGTGAGACTGTGGCTGTCCCCAGAACCGAACCCAGGTCACTGAAGCTGTGAGACTGTGGCAGTAAACAGAACCGAACCCGGGTCACTGGAGATGTGAGACTGTGGCAGTAAACAGAACCGAACACAGGTCACTGGAGCTGTGAGGCTGTGGCACTCCCCAGAACCGAACCCGGGACACTGGAGCTGTGAGACTGTGGCAGTAAACAGAACCGAACCCAGGTCACTGAAGCTGTGAGACTGTGGCAGTAAACAGAACCGAACCCGGGACACTGGAGCTGTGAGACTGTGGCAGTAAACAGAACCGAACCCGGGACACTGGAGCTGTGAGACTGTGGCAGTAAACAGAACCGAACCCGGGTCACTGGAGCTGTGAGACTGTGGCAGTAAACAGAACTGAACCCGGGTCACTGGAGCTGTGAGACTGTGGCAGTAAACAGAACCGAACCCAGGTCACTGGAGCTGTGAGACTGTGGCAGTAAACAGAACCGAACCCAGGTCACTGGAGCTGTGAGACTGTGGCAGTAAACAGAACCGAACCCGGGACACTGGAGCTGTGAGACTGTGGCAGTAAACAGAACCGAACCCAGGTCACTGGAGCTGTGAGACTGTGGCAGTAAACAGAACCGAACCCAGGTCACTGAAGCTGTGAGACTGTGGCAGTAAACAGAACCGAACCCGGGACACTGGAGCTGTGAGACTGTGGCAGTAAATAGAACCGAACCCGGGTCACTGGAGCTGTGAGGCTGTGGCAGTCCCCAGAACCGAACCCGGGACACTGGAGCTGTGAGACTGTGGCAGTAAACAGAACCGAACCCAGGTCACTGGAGCTGTGAGGCTGTGGCAGTCCCCAGAACCGAACCCGGGACACTGGAGCTGTGAGACTGTGGCAGTAAACAGAACCGAACCCAGGTCACTGAAGCTGTGAGACTGTGGCAGTGAACAGAACCGAACCCGGGACACTGGAGCTGTGAGACTGTGGCAGTAAACAGAACCGAACCCGGGACACTGGAGCTGTGAGACTGTGGCAGTAAACAGAACCGAACCCGGGTCACTGGAGCTGTGAGACTGTGGCAGTAAACAGAACTGAACCCGGGTCACTGGAACTGTGAGACTGTGGCAGTAAACAGAACCGAACCCAGGTCACTGGAGCTGTGAGACTGTGGCAGTAAACAGAACCGAACCCATGTCACTGAAGCTGTGAGACTGTGGCAGTAAACAGAACCGAACCCGGGACACTGGAGCTGTGAGACTGTGGCAGTAAACAGAACCGAACCCGGGACACTGGAGCTGTGAGACTGTGGCAGTAAACAGAACCGAACCCGGGTCACTGGAGCTGTGAGACTGTGGCAGTAAACAGAACCGAACCCGGGACACTGGAGCTGTGAGACTGTGGCAGTAAACAGAACCGAACCCGGGACACTTGAGCTGTGAGACTGTGGCAGTAAACAGAAACGAACCCAAGACACTGGAGCTGTGAGACTGTGGCAGTCCCCAGAACCGAACCCAGGACACTGGAGCTGTGAGGCTGTGGCAGTAAACAGAACCGAACTCAGGTCACTGGAGCTGTGAGACTGTGGCAGTAAACAGAACCGAACCCGGGTCACTGGAGCTCTGAGACTGTGGCAGTAAACAGAACCGAACTCAGGTCACTGGAGCTGTGAGACTGTGGCAGTAAACAGAACCGAACCCGGGTCACTGGAGCTGTGAGACTGTGGCAGTAAACAGAACTGAACCCAGGTCACTGGAGCTGTGAGGCTGTGGCAGTAAACAGAACCGAACCCAGGTCACTGGAGCTGTGAGACTGTGGCAGTAAACAGAACCGAACCCAGGTCACTGGAGCTGTGAGACTGTGGCAGTAAACAGAACCGAACCCGGGACACTGGAGCTGTGAGACTGTGGCAGTAAACAGAACTGAACCCGGGTCACTGGAGCTGTGAGACTGTGGCAGTAAACAGAACCGAACCCAGGTCACTGGAGCTGTGAGACTGTGGCAGTAAACAGAACCGAACCCAGGTCACTGGAGCTGTGAGACTGTGGCAGTAAACAGAACCGAACCCAGGTCACTGGAGCTGTGAGACTGTGGCAGTAAACAGAACCGAACCCGGGACACTGGAGCTGTGAGACTGCGGCAGTAAACAGAACCGAACCCGGGTCACTGGAGCTGTGAGGCTGTGGCAGTAAACAGAACTGAACCCGGGTCACTGGAGCTGTGAGACTGTGGCAGTAAACAGAACCGAACCCAGGTCACTGGAGCTGTGAGACTGTGGCAGTAAACAGAACCGAACCCGGGACACTGGAGCTGTGAGACTGTGGCAGTAAACAGAACCGAACCCAGGTCACTGGAGCTGTGAGACTGTGGCAGAAAACAGAACCGAACCCAGGTCACTGAAGCTGTGAGACTGTGGCAGTAAACAGAACCGAACCCGGGACATTGGAGCTGTGAGACTGTGGCAGTAAACAGAACCGAACCCAGGTCACTGGAGCTGTGAGACTGTGGCAGTAAACAGAACCGAACCCGGGACACTGGAGCTGTGAGACTGTGGCAGTAAACAGAACCGAACCCAGGTCACTGAAGCTGTGAGACTGTGGCAGTAAACAGAACCGAACCCAGGTCACTGGAGCTGTGAGACTGTGGCAGTAAACAGAACCGAACCCGGGTCACTGGAGCTGTAAGACTGTGGCAGTAAACAGAACTGAACCCAGGTCACTGGAGCTGTGAGACGGTGGCAGTAAACAGAACCGAACCCGGGACACTGGAGCTGTGAGACTGTGGCAGTAAACAGAACCGAACCCAGGTCACTGAAGCTGTGAGACTGTGGCAGTAAACAGAACCGAACCCAGGTCACTGGAGCTGTGAGACTGTGGCAGTAAACAGAACCGAGCCCAGGTCACTGGAGCTGTGAGACTGTGGCAGTAAACAGAACTGAACTCGGGTCACTGGAGCTGTGAGACTGTGACAGTAAACAGAACCGAACCCAGGTCACTGGAGCTGTGAGACTGTGGCAGTAAACAGAACCGAACCCAGGTCACTGGAGCTGTGAGACTGTGGCAGTAAACAGAACCGAACCCGGGACACTGGAGCTGTGAGACTGTGGCAGTAAACAGAACCGAACCCGGGTCACTGGAGCTGTGAGACTGTGGCAGTAAACGGAACCGAACCCAGGTCACTGGAGCTGTGAGACTGTGGCAGTAAACAGAACCGAACCCAGGTCACTGGAGCTGTGAGACTGTGGCAGTAAACAGAACCGAACCCGGGACACTGGAGCTGTGAGACTGTGGCAGTAAACAGAACCGAACCCGGGTCACTGGAGCTGTGTGACTGTGGCAGTAAACAGAACCGAACCCGGGACACTGGAGCTGTGAGACTGTGGCAGTAAACAGAACCGAACCCAGGTCACTGGAGCTGTGAGACTGTGGCAGTAAACAGAACCGAACCCGGGACACTGGAGCTGTGAGACTGTGGCAGTAAACAGAACCGAACCCGGGTCACTGGAGCTGTGAGACTGTGGCAGTAAACAGAACCGAACCCGGGACACTGGATCTGTGAGACTGTGGCAGTAAACAGAACCAAACCCAGGTCACTGGAGCTGTGAGACTGTGGCAGTAAACAGAACCGAACCCGGGACACTGGAGCTGTGAGACTGTGGCAGTAAACAGAACCGAACCCGGGTCACTGGTGCTGTGAGACTGTGGCAGTAAACAGAACCGAACCCGGGACACTGGAGCTGTGAGACTGTGGCAGTAAACAGAACCGAACCCGGGTCACTGGAGCTGTGAGACTGTGGCAGTAAACAGAACCGAACCCGGGTCACTGGAGCTGTGAGGCTGTGGCAGTAAACAGAACCGAACCCAGGACACTGGAGCTGTGAGGCTGTGGCAGTAAACAGAACCGAACCCATGTCACTGGAGCTGTGAGACTGTGGCAGTAAACAGAACCGAACCCGGGACACTGGAGCTGTGAGACTGTGGCAGTAAACAGAACCGAAACCGGGTCACTGGAGCTGTGAGACTGTGGCAGTAAACAGAACCGAACCCGGGACACTGGAGCTGTGAGACTGTGGCAGTAAACAGAACTGAACCCGGGACACTGGAGCTGTGAGACTGTGGCAGTAAACAGAACCGATCCCAGGACACTGGAGCTGTGAGACTGTGGCAGTAAACAGAACCGATCCCAGGACACTGGAGCTGTGAGACTGTGGCAGTAAACAGAACCGAACCCAGGTCACTGGAGCTGTGAGACTGTGGCAGTAAACAGAACCGAACCCAGGTCACTGGAGCTGTGAGACTGTGGCAGTAAACAGAACCGAACCCGGGACACTGGAGCTGTGAGACTGTGACAGTAAACAGAACCGAACCCGGGACACTTAAGCTGTGAGACTGTGGCAGTAAACAGAACTGAACCCAGGACACTGGAGCTGTGAGACTGTGGCAGTAAACAGAACCGAACCCAGGTCACTGGAGCTGTGAGACTGTGGCAGTAAACAGAACCGAACCCGGGACACTGGAGCTGTGAGACTGTGGCAGTAAACAGAACCGAACCCAGGTCACTGGAGCTGTGAGACTGTGGCAGTAAACAGAACCGAACCCGGGACACTGGAGCTGTGAGACTGTGACAGTAAACAGAACCGAACCCGGGACACTTAAGCTGTGAGACTGTGGCAGTAAACAGAACTGAACCCGGGTCACTGGAGCTGTGAGACTGTGGCAAAAAACAGAACTGAACCCGGGTCACTGAAGCTGTGAAACTGTGGCAGTAAACAGAACTGAACCCAGGTCACTGAAGCTGTGAGACTGTGGCAGTAAACAGAACCGAACCCGGGTCACTGGAGCTGTGAGACTGTGGCAGTAAACAGAACCGAACCCATGTCACTGGAGCTGTGAGACTGTGGCAGTAAACAAAACTGGACCCGGGTCACTGGAGCTGTGAGACTGTGGCAGTAAACAGAACCGAACCCAGGTCACTGGAGCTGTGAGACTGTGGCAGTAAACAGAACCGAACCCGGGTCACTGGAGCTGTGAGACTGTGGCAGTAAACAGAACCGAACCCAGGTCACTGGAGCTGTGAGACTGTGGCAGTAAACAGAACTGAACCCAGGTCACTGGAGCTGTGAGGCTGCGGCAGTAAACAGAACTGAACCCAGGTCACTGGAGCTGTGAGGCTGTGGCAGTAAACAGAACTGAACCCAGGTCACTGGAGCTGTGAGACTGTGGCAGTAAACAGAACCGAACCCAGGTCACTGGAGCTGTGAGACTGTGGCAGTAAACAGAACCGAACCCGGGACACTGGAGCTGTGAGACTGTGGCAGTAAACAGAACTGAACCCGGGTCACTGGAGCTGTGAGACTGTGGCAGTAAACAGAACCGAACCCAGGTCACTGGAGCCGTGAGACTGTGGCAGTAAACAGAACCGAACCCAGGTCACTGGAGCTGTGAGACTGTGGCAGTAAACAGAACCGAACCCAGGTCACTGGAGCTGTGAGACTGTGGCAGTAAACAGAACTGAACCCGGGTCACTGGAGCTGTGAGACTGTGGCAGTAAACAGAACCGAACCCGGGTCACTGGAGCTGTGAGACTGTGGCAGTAAACAGAACCGAACCCAGGTCACTGGAGCTGTGAGACTGTGGCAGTAAACAGAACCGAACCCGGGACACTGGAGCTGTGAGACTGTGGCAGTAAACAGAACTGAACCCGGGTCACTGGAGCTGTGAGACTGTGGCAGTAAACAGAACCGAACCCAGGTCACGGGAGCTGTGAGACTGTGGCAGTAAACAGAACCGAACCCGGGACACTGGAGCTGTGAGACTGTGGCAGTAAACAGAACCGAACCCAGGTCACTGGAGCTGTGAGACTGTGGCAGTAAACAGAACTGAACCCGGGACACTGGAGCTGTGAGACTGTGGCAGTAAACAGAACTGAACCCGGGTCACTGGAGCTGTGAGACTGTGGCAGTAAACAGAACCGAACCCAGGTCACTGGAGCTGTGAGACTGTGGCAGTAAACAGAACCGAACCCAGGTCACTGGAGCTGTGAGACTGTGGCAGTAAACAGAACCGAACCCGGGACACTGGAGCTGTGAGACTGTGGCAGTAAACAGAACTGAACCCGGGTCACTGGAGCTGTGAGACTGTGGCAGTAAACAGAACCGAACACAGGTCACTGGAGCTGTGAGACTGTGGCAGTAAACAGAACCGAACCCGGGACACTGGAGCTGTGAGACTGTGGCAGTAAACAGAACTGAACCCGGGTCACTGGAGCTGTGAGACTGTGGCAGTAAACAGAACCGAACCCAGGTCACTGGAGCTGTGAGACTGTGGCAGTAAACAGAACTGAACCCGGATCACTGGAGCTGTGAGACTGTGGCAGTAAACAGAACTGAACCCGGGTCACTGGAGCTGTGAGACTGTGGCAGTAAACAGAACCGAGCCCAGGTCACTGGAGCTGTGAGACTGTGGCAGTAAACAGAACTGAACTCGGGTCACTGGAGCTGTGAGACTGTGACAGTAAACAGAACCGAACCCAGGTCACTGGAGCTGTGAGACTGTGGCAGTAAACAGAACCGAACCCAGGTCACTGGAGCTGTGAGACTGTGGCAGTAAACAGAACCGAACCCGGGACACTGGAGCTGTGAGACTGTGGCAGTAAACAGAACCGAACCCGGGTCACTGGAGCTGTGAGACTGTGGCAGTAAACGGAACCGAACCCAGGTCACTGGAGCTGTGAGACTGTGGCAGTAAACAGAACCGAACCCGGGACACTGGAGCTGTGAGACTGTGGCAGTAAACAGAACCGAACCCGGGACACTGGAGCTGTGAGACTGTGGCAGTAAACAGAACCGAACCCAGGTCACTGGAGCTGTGAGACTGTGGCAGTAAACAGAACCGAACCCAGGTCACTGGAGCTGTGAGACTGTGGCAGTAAACAGAACCGAACCCGGGACACTGGAGCTGTGAGACTGTGGCAGTAAACAGAACCGAACCCGGGACACTGGAGCTGTGAGACTGTGGCAGTAAACAGAACCGAACCCGGGACACTGGAGCTGTGAGACTGTGGCAGTAAACAGAACTGAACCCGGGTCACTGGAGCTGTGAGACTGTGGCAGTAAACAGAACCGAACCCAGGTCACTGGAGCTGTGAGACTGTGGCAGTAAACAGAACCGAACCCGGGTCACTGGAGCTGTGTGACTGTGGCAGTAAACAGAACCGAACCCGGGACACTGGAGCTGTGAGACTGTGGCAGTAAACAGAACCGAACCCAGGTCACTGGAGCTGTGAGACTGTGGCAGTAAACAGAACCGAACCCGGGACACTGGAGCTGTGAGACTGTGGCAGTAAACAGAACCGAACCCGGGTCACTGGAGCTGTGAGACTGTGGCAGTAAACAGAACCGAACCCGGGACACTGGAGCTGTGAGACTGTGGCAGTAAACAGAACCAAACCCAGGTCACTGGAGCTGTGAGACTGTGGCAGTAAACAGAACCGAACCCGGGACACTGGAGCTGTGAGACTGTGGCAGTAAACAGAACCGAACCCGGGTCACTGGTGCTGTGAGACTGTGGCAGTAAACAGAACCGAACCCGGGACACTGGAGCTGTGAGACTGTGGCAGTAAACAGAACCGAACCCGGGTCACTGGAGCTGTGAGACTGTGGCAGTAAACAGAACCGAACCCGGGTCACTGGAGCTGTGAGGCTGTGGCAGTAAACAGAACCGAACCCAGGACACTGGAGCTGTGAGACTGTGGCAGTAAACAGAACCGAACCCAGGTCACTGGAGCTGTGAGACTGTGGCAGTAAACAGAACCGAACCCGGGACACTGGAGCTGTGAGACTGTGGCAGTAAACAGAACTGAACCCGGGACACTGGAGCTGTGAGACTGTGGCAGTAAACAGAACCGAACCCAGGTCACTGGAGCTGTGAGACTGTGGCAGTAAACAGAACCGATCCCAGGACACTGGAGCTGTGAGACTGTGGCAGTAAACAGAACCGAACCCGGTCACTGGAGCTGTGAGACTGTGGCAGTAAACAGAACTGAACCCGGGACACTGGAGCTGTGAGACTGTGGCAGTAAACAGAACCGAACCCGGGTCACTGGAGCTGTGAGACTGTGGCAGTAAACAGAACTGAACCCGGGACACTGGAGCTGTGAGACTGTGACAGTAAACAGAACCGAACCCGGTCACTGGAGCTGTGAGACTGTGGCAGTAAACAGAACTGAACCCGGGACACTGGAGCTGTGAGACTGTGGCAGTAAACAGAACCGAACCCGGGACACTGGAGCTGTGAGACTGTGACAGTAAACAGAACCGAACCCGGTCACTGGAGCTGTGAGACTGTGGCAGTAAACAGAACTGAACCCGGGACACTGGAGCTGTGAGACTGTGGCAGTAAACAGAACCGAACCCGGGACACTGGAGCTGTGAGACTGTGGCAGTAAACAGAACCGATCCCAGGACACTGGAGCTGTGAGACTGTGGCAGTAAACAGAACCGAACCCAGGTCACTGGAGCTGTGAGACTGTGGCAGTAAACAGAACTGAACCCAGGTCACTGGAGCTGTGAGACTGTGGCAGTAAACAGAACTGAACCCGGGTCACTGGAGCAGTGAGACTGTGGCAGTAAACAGAACCGAACCCAGGTCACTGGAGCTGTGAGACTGTGGCAGTAAACAGAACCGAACCCGGGTCACTGGAGCTGTGAGACTGTGGCAGTAAACAGAACCGAACTCAGGTCACTGGAGCTGTGAGACTGTGGCAGTAAACAGAACCGAACCCGGGTCACTGGAGCTGTGAGACTGTGGCAGTACGCAGAACCGAACCCAGGTCACTGGAGCTGTGAGACTGTGACAGTAAACAGAACCGAACCCGGGTCACTGGAGCTGTGAGACTGTGGCAGTAAACAGAACCGAACCCGGGACACTTAAGCTGTGAGACTGTGGCAGTAAACAGAACTGAACCCGGGTCACTGGAGCTGTGAGACTGTGGCAGTAAACAGAACTGAACCCAGGTCACTGAAGCTGTGAGACTGTGGCAGTAAACAGAACCGAACCCGGGTCACTGGAGCTGTGAGACTGTGGCAGTAAACAGAACCGAACCCATGTCACTGGAGCTGTGAGACTGTGGCAGTAAACAAAACTGAACCCGGGTCACTGGAGCTGTGAGACTGTGGCAGTAAACAGAACCGAACCCAGGTCACTGGAGCTGTGAGACTGTGGCAGTAAACAGAACCGAACCCGGGTCACTGGAGCTGTGAGACTGTGGCAGTACGCAGAACCGAACCCGGGTCACTGGAGCTGTGAGACTGTGGCAGTAAACAGAACTGAACCCAGGTCACTGGAGCTGTGAGGCTGTGGCAGTAAACAGAACTGAACCCAGGTCACTGGAGCTGTGAGGCTGTGGCAGTAAACAGAACTGAACCCAGGTCACTGGAGCTGTGAGACAGTGGCAGTAAACAGAACCGAACCCGGGACACTGGAGCTGTGAGACTGTGGCAGTAAACAGAACTGAACCCGGGTCACTGGAGCTGTGAGACTGTGGCAGTAAACAGAACCGAACCCAGGTCACTGGAGCCGTGAGACTGTGGCAGTAAACAGAACCGAACCCAGGTCACTGGAGCTGTGAGACTGTGGCAGTAATCAGAACCGAACCCAGGTCACTGGATCTGTGAGACTGTGGCAGTAAACAGATCTGAACCCGGGTCACTGGAGCTGTGAGACTGTGGCAGTAAACAGAACCGAACCCGGGTCACTGGAGCTGTGAGACTGTGGCAGTAAACAGAACCGAACCCAGGTCACTGGAGCTGTGAGACTGTGGCAGTAAACAGAACCGAACCCGGGACACTGGAGCTGTGAGACTGTGGCAGTAAACAGAACTGAACCCGGGTCACTGGAGCTGTGAGACTGTGGCAGTAAACAGAACCGAACCCAGGTCACGGGAGCTGTGAGACTGTGGCAGTAAACAGAACCGAACCCGGGACACTGGAGCTGTGAGACTGTGGCAGTAAACAGAACCGAACCCAGGTCACTGGAGCTGTGAGACTGTGGCAGTAAACAGAACCGAACCCAGGTCACTGGAGCTGTGAGACTGTGGCAGTAAACAGAACCGAACCCAGGTCACTGGAGCTGTGAGACTGTGGCAGTAAACAGAACCGAACCCGGGACACTGGAGCTGTGAGACTGTGGCAGTAAACAGAACTGAACCCGGGTCACTGGAGCTGTGAGACTGTGGCAGTAAACAGAACCGAACCCAGGTCACTGGAGCTGTGAGACTGTGGCAGTAAACAGAACCGATCCCAGGTCACGGGAGCTGTGAGACTGTGGCAGTAAACAGAACTGAACCCGGGACACTGGAGCTGTGAGACTGTGGCAGTAAACAGAACCGAACCCAGGTCACTGGAGCTGTGAGACTGTGGCAGTAAACAGAACCGAACCCGGGTCACTGGAGCTGTGAGACTGTGGCAGTAAACAGAACTGAACCCGGGTCACTGGAGCTGTGAGACTGTGGCAGTAAACAGAACCGAACACAGGTCACTGGAGCTGTGAGACTGTGGCAGTAAACAGAACCGAACCCAGGTCACGGGAGCTGTGAGACTGTGGCAGTAAACAGAACCGAACCCAGGTCACTGGAGCTGTGAGACTGTGGCAGTAAACAGAACCGAACCCGGGACACTGGAGCTGTGAGACTGTGGCAGTAAACAGAACCGAACCCGGGACACTGGAGCTGTGAGACTGTGGCAGTCCCCAGAACCGAACCCGGGACACTGGAGCTGTGAGACTGTGGCAGTAAACAGAACTGAACCCGGGTCACTGGAGCTGTGAGACTGTGGCAGTGAACAGAACCGAACCCAGGTTACTGGAGCTGTGAGACTGTGGCAGTAAACAGAACCGAGCCCAGGTCACTGGAGCTGTGAGACTGTGGCAGTAAACAGAACTGAACTCGGGTCACTGGAGCTGTGAGACTGTGACAGTAAACAGAACCGAACCCAGGTCACTGGAGCTGTGAGACTGTGGCAGTAAACAGAACCGAACCCAGGTCACTGGAGCTGTGAGACTGTGGCAGTAAACAGAACCGAACCCAGGTCACTGGAGCTGTGAGACTGTGGCAGTAAACAGAACCGAACCCGGGACACTGGAGCTGTGAGACTGTGGCAGTAAACAGAACTGAACCCGGGTCACTGGAGCTGTGAGACTGTGGCAGTAAACAGAACCGAACCCAGGTCACTGGAGCTGTGAGACTGTGGCAGTAAACAGAACCGAACCCAGGTCACGGGAGCTGTGAGACTGTGGCAGTAAACAGAACCGAACCCAGGTCACTGGAGCTGTGAGACTGTGGCAGTAAACAGAACCGAACCCGGGTCACTGGAGCTGTGAGACTGTGGCAGTAAACAGAACTGAACCCGGGTCACTGGAGCTGTGAGACTGTGGCAGTAAACAGAACCGAACACAGGTCACTGGAGCTGTGAGACTGTGGCAGTAAACAGAACCGAACCCAGGTCACGGGAGCTGTGAGACTGTGGCAGTAAACAGAACCGAACCCAGGTCACTGGAGCTGTGAGACTGTGGCAGTAAACAGAACCGAACCCGGGACACTGGAGCTGTGAGACTCTGGCAGTAAACAGAACTGAACCCGGGTCACTGGAGCTGTGAGACTGTGGCAGTAAACAGAACCGAACCCAGGTCACTGGAGCTGTGAGACTGTGGCAGTAAACAGAACCGAGCCCAGGTCACTGGAGCTGTGAGACTGTGGCAGTAAACAGAACTGAACTCGGGTCACTGGAGCTGTGAGACTGTGACAGTAAACAGAACCGAACCCAGGTCACTGGAGCTGTGAGACTGTGGCAGTAAACAGAACCGAACCCAGGTCACTGGAGCTGTGAGACTGTGGCAGTAAACAGAACCGAACCCGGGACACTGGAGCTGTGAGACTGTGGCAGTAAACAGAACCGAACCCGGGTCACTGGAGCTGTGAGACTGTGGCAGTAAACGGAACCGAACCCAGGTCACTGGAGCTGTGAGACTGTGGCAGTAAACAGAACCGAACCCAGGTCACTGGAGCTGTGAGACTGTGGCAGTAAACAGAACCGAACCCGGGTCACTGGAGCTGTGTGACTGTGGCAGTAAACAGAACCGAACCCGGGACACTGGAGCTGTGAGACTGTGGCAGTAAACAGAACCGAACCCAGGTCACTGGAGCTGTGAGACTGTGGCAGTAAACAGAACCGAACCCGGGACACTGGAGCTGTGAGACTGTGGCAGTAAACAGAACCGAACCCGGGTCACTGGAGCTGTGAGACTGTGGCAGTAAACAGAACCGAACCCGGGACACTGGAGCTGTGAGACTGTGGCAGTAAAAAGAACCAAACCCAGGTCACTGGAGCTGTGAGACTGTGGCAGTAAACAGAACCGAACCCGGGACACTGGAGCTGTGAGACTGTGGCAGTAAACAGAACCGAACCCGGGTCACTGGTGCTGTGAGACTGTGGCAGTAAACAGAACCGAACCCGGGACACTGGAGCTGTGAGACTGTGGCAGTAAACAGAACCGAACCCGGGTCACTGGAGCTGTGAGGCTGTGGCAGTAAACAGAACCGAACCCAGGACACTGGAGCTGTGAGACTGTGGCAGTAAACAGAACCGAAACCGGGTCACTGGAGCTGTGAGACTGTGGCAGTAAACAGAACCGAACCCGGCACACTGGAGCTGTGAGACTGTGGCAGTAAACAGAACTGAACCCGGGACACTGGAGCTGTGAGACTGTGGCAGTAAACAGAACCGATCCCAGGACACTGGAGCTGTGAGACTGTGGCAGTAAACAGAACCGAACCCAGGACACTGGAGCTGTGAGACTGTGGCAGTAAACAGAACCGAACCCGGGACACTGGAGCTGTGAGACTGTGACAGTAAACAGAACCGATCCCAGGACACTGGAGCTGTGAGACTGTGGCAGTAAACAGAACCGAACCCGGGACACTTAAGCTGTGAGACTGTGGCAGTAAACAGAACTGAACCCGGGTCACTGGAGCTGTGAGACTGTGGCAAAAAACAGAACTGAACCCGGGTCACTGAAGCTGTGAAACTGTGGCAGTAAACAGAACTGAACCCAGGTCACTGAAGCTGTGAGACTGTGGCAGTAAACAGAACCGAACCCGGGTCACTGGAGCTGTGAGACTGTGGCAGTAAACAGAACCGAACCCGGGTCACTGGAGCTGTGAGACTGTGGCAGTAAACAGAACCGAACCCGGGTCACTGGAGCTGTGAGACTGTGGCAGTAAACAGAACTGAACCCGGGACACTGGAGCTGTGAGACTGTGGCAGTAAACAGAACCGAACCCGGGTCACTGGAGCTGTGAGACTGTGGCAGTAAACAAAACTGGACCCGGGTCACTGGAGCTGTGAGACTGTGGCAGTAAACAGAACCGAACCCGGGACACTGGAGCTGTGAGACTGTGACAGTAAACAGAACCGAACCCGGGACACTTAAGCTGTGAGACTGTGGCAGTAAACAGAACTGAACCCGGGTCACTGGAGCTGTGAGACTGTGGCAAAAAACAGAACTGAACCCGGGTCACTGAAGCTGTGAAACTGTGGCAGTAAACAGAACTGAACCCAGGTCACTGAAGCTGTGAGACTGTGGCAGTAAACAGAACCGAACCCGGGTCACTGGAGCTGTGAGACTGTGGCAGTAAACAAAACTGGACCCGGGTCACTGGAGCTGTGAGACTGTGGCAGTAAACAGAACCGAACCCAGGTCACTGGAGCTGTGAGACTGTGGCAGTAAACAGAACCGAACCCGGGTCACTGGAGCTGTGAGACTGTGGCAGTACGCAGAACCGAACCCGGGTCACTGGAGCTGTGAGACTGTGGCAGTAAACAGAACCGAACCCGGGACACTGGAGCTGTGAGACTGTGGCAGTAAACAGAACCGAACCCGGGTCACTGGAGCAGTGAGACTGTGGCAGTAAACAGAACCGAACCCAGGACACTGGAGCTGTGAGGCTGTGGCAGTATACAGAACCGAACCCGGTCACTGGAGCTGTGAGACTGTGGCAGTAAACAGAACCGAACCCAGGTCACTGGAGCTGTGAGACTGTGGCAGTAAACAGAACCGAACCCGGTCACTGGAGCTGTGAGACTGTGGCAGTAAACAAAACCGAACCCAGGACACTGGAGCTGTGAGGCTGTGGCAGTAAACAGAACCGAACCCAGGTCACTGGAGCTGTGAGACTGTGGCAGTAAACAGAACCGAACCCGGGTCACTGGAGCTGTGAGGCTGTGGCAGTAAACAGAACCGAACCCAGGTCACTGGAGCTGTGAGACTGTGGCAGTAAACAGAACTGAACCCGGGTCACTGGAGCTGTGAGACTGTGGCAGTAAACAGAACCGAACCCGGGTCACTGGAGCTGTGAGACTGTGGCAGTAAACAGAACCGAACCCAGGTCACTGAAGCTGTGAGACGGTGGCAAAAAACAGAACCGAACCCAGGACACTGGAGCTGTGAGGCTGTGGCTGTCCCCAGAACCGAACCCAGGTCACTGAAGCTGTGAGACTGTGGCAGTAAACAGAACCGAACCCAGGTCACTGGAGCTGTGAGGCTGTGGCAGTCCCCAGAACCGAACCCGGGACACTGGAGCTGTGAGAATGTGGCAGTAAACAGAACCGAACCCAGGTCACTGAAGCTGTGAGACTGTGGCAGTGAACAGAACCGAACCCGGGACACTGGAGATGTGAGACTGTGGCAGTAAACAGAACCGAACCCGGGTCACTGGAGCTGTGAGACTGTGGCAGTAAACAGAACTGAACCCGGGTCACTGGAGCTGTGAGACTGTGGCAGTAAACAGAACTGAACCCGGGTCACTGGAGCTGTGAGACTGTGGCAGTAAACAGAACCGAACCCAGGTCACTGGAGATGTGAGACTGTGGCAGTAAACAGAACCGAACCCGGGTCACTGGAGCTGTGAGACTGTGGCAGTAAACAGAACCGAACCCGGGACACTGGAGCTGTGAGACTGTGACAGTAAACAGAACCGAACCCGGGACACTGGAGCTGTGAGACTGTGGCAGTAAACAGAACTGAACCCGGGTCACTGGAGCTGTGAGACTGCGGCAAAAAACAGAACTGAACCCGGGTCACTGAAGCTGTGAAACTGTGGCAGTAAACAGAACCGAACCCGGGTCACTGGAGCTGTGAGACTGTGGCAGTAAACAGAACCGAACCCGGGTCACTGGAGCTGTGAGACTGTGGCAGTAAACAGAACTGGACCTGGGTCACTGGAGCTGTGAGACTGTGGCAGTAAACAGAACCGAACCCAGGTCACTGGAGCTGTGAGACTGTGGCAGTAAACAGAACCGAACCCGGGTCACTGGAGCTGTGAGACTGTGGCAGTACGCAGAACCGAACCCGGGTCACTGGAGCTGTGAGACTGTGGCAGTAAACAGAACCGAACCCGGGACACTGGAGCTGTGAGACTGTGGCAGTAAACAGAACCGAACCCGGGTCACTGGAGCTGTGAGACTGTGGCAGTAAACAGAACCGAACCCAGGACACTGGAGCTGTGAGGCTGTGGCAGTAAACAGAACCGAACCCGGTCACTGGAGCTGTGAGACTGTGGCAGTAAACAGAACCGAACCCAGGTCACTGGAGCTGTGAGACTGTGGCAGTAAACAGAACCGAACCCAGGACACTGGAGCTGTGAGGCTGTGGCAGTAAACAGAACCGAACCCGGGTCACTGAAGCTGTGAGACTGTGGCAAAAAACAGAACCGAAGCCAGGACACTGGAGCTGTGAGGCTGTGGCTGTCCCCAGAACCGAACCCAGGTCACTGAAGCTGTGAGACTGTGGCAGTAAACAGAACCGAACCCGGGTCACTGAAGCTGTGAGACTGTGGCAAAAAACAGAACCGAAGCCAGGACACTGGAGCTGTGAGGCTGTGGCTGTCCCCAGAACCGAACCCAGGTCACTGAAGCTGTGAGACTGTGGCAGTAAACAGAACCGAAGCCAGGACACTGGAGCTGTGAGTCTGTGGCAGTAAACAGAACCGAACCCAGGTCACTGGAGCTGTGAGGCTGTGGCAGTCCCCAGAACCGAACCCGGGACACTGGAGCTCTGAGACTGTGGCAGTAAACAGAACCGAACCCGGGTCACTGAAGCTGTGAGACTGTGGCAGTGAATAGAACCGAACCCGGGACACTGGAGCTGTGAGACTGTGGCAGTAAACAGAACCGAACCCGGGACACTGGAGCTGTGAGACTGTGGCAGTAAACAGAACCGAACCCGGGTCACTGGAGCTGTGAGACTGTGGCAGTAAACTGAACTGAACCCGGGTCACTGGAGCTGTGAGACTGTGGCAGTAAACAGAACTGAACCCGGGTCACTGGAGCTGTGAGACTGTGGCAGTAAACAGAACCGAACCCGGGACACTGGAGCTGTGAGACTGTGGCAGTAAACAGAACCGAACCAAGGTCACTGAAGCTGTGAGACTGTGGCAGTAAACAGAACCGAACTCAGGTCACTGGAGCTGTGAGACTGTGGCAGTAAACAGAACCGAACCCAGGTCACTGGAGCTGTGAGACTGTGGCAGTAAACAGAACCGAACCCGGGTCACTGGAGCTGTGAGACTGTGGCAGTAAACAGAACCGAACCCGAGACACTGGAGCTGTGAGACTGTGGCTGTAAACAGAACCGAACCCGGGTCACTGGAGCTGTGAGACTGTGGCAGTAAACAGAACCGAACCCGGTCACTGGAGCTGTGAGACTGTGGCAGTAAACAGAACCGAACCCAGGTCACTGGAGCTGTGAGACTGTGGCAGTAAACAGAACCGAACCCGGGACACTGGAGCTGTGAGACTGTGGCAGTAAACAGAACCGAACCCAGGTCACTGGAGCTGTGAGACTGTGGCAGTAAACAGAACCGAACCCAGGTCACTGGAGCTGTGAGACTGTGGCAGTAAACAGAACCGAACCCGGGTCACTGGAGCTGTGAGACTGTGGCAGTAAACAGAACCGAACCCGGGACACTGGAGCTGTGAGACTGTGGCTGTAAACAGAACCGAACCCGGGTCACTGGAGCTGTGAGACTGTGGCAGTAAACAGATCCGAACCCGGTCACTGGAGCTGTGAGACTGTGGCAGTAAACAGAACTGAACCCAGGTCACTGGAGCTGTGAGACTGTGGCAGTAAACAGAACCGAACCCGGGACACTGGAGCTGTGAGACTGTGGCAGTAAACAGAACCGAACCCAGGTCACTGGAGATGTGAGACTGTGGCAGTAAACAGAACCGAACCCGGGACACTGGAGCTGTGAGACTGTGGCAGTAAACAGAACCGAACCAAGGTCACTGAAGCTGTGAGACTGTGGCAGTAAACAGAACCGAACTCAGGTCACTGGAGCTGTGAGACTGTGGCAGTAAACAGAACCGAACCCAGGTCACTGGAGCTGTGAGACTGTGGCAGTAAACAGAACCGAACCCGGGTCACTGGAGCTGTGAGACTGTGGCAGTAAACAGAACCGAACCCGGGACACTGGAGCTGTGAGACTGTGGCTGTAAACAGAACCGAACCCGGGTCACTGGAGCTGTGAGACTGTGGCAGTAAACAGAACCGAACCCGGTCACTGGAGCTGTGAGACTGTGGCAGTAAACAGAACCGAACCCAGGTCACTGGAGCTGTGAGACTGTGGCAGTAAACAGAACCGAACCCGGGACACTGGAGCTGTGAGACTGTGGCAGTAAACAGAACCGAACCCAGGTCACTGGAGCTGTGAGACTGTGGCAGTAAACAGAACCGAACCCAGGTCACTGGAGCTGTGAGACTGTGGCAGTAAACAGAACCGAACCCAGGTCACTGGAGCTGTGAGACTGTGGCAGTAAACAGAACCGAACCCGGGACACTGGAGCTGTGAGACTGTGGCAGTAAACAGAACCGAACCCAGGTCACTGGAGATGTGAGACTGTGGCAGTAAACAGAACCGAACCCGGGACACTGGAGCTGTGAGACTGTGGCAGTAAACAGAACCGAACCCGGGACACTGGAGCTGTGAGACTGTGGCAGTAAACAGAACCGAACCAAGGTCACTGAAGCTGTGAGACTGTGGCAGTAAACAGAACCGAACTCAGGTCACTGGAGCTGTGAGACTGTGGCAGTAAACAGAACCGAACCCAGGTCACTGGAGCTGTGAGACTGTGGCAGTAAACAGAACCGAACCCGGGTCACTGGAGCTGTGAGACTGTGGCAGTAAACAGAACCGAACCCGGGACACTGGAGCTGTGAGACTGTGGCTGTAAACAGAACCGAACCCGGGTCACTGGAGCTGTGAGACTGTGGCAGTAAACAGAACCGAACCCGGTCACTGGAGCTGTGAGACTGTGGCAGTAAACAGAACCGAACCCAGGTCACTGGAGCTGTGAGACTGTGGCAGTAAACAGAACCGAACCCGGGACACTGGAGCTGTGAGACTGTGGCAGTAAACAGAACCGAACCCAGGTCACTGGAGCTGTGAGACTGTGGCAGTAAACAGAACCGAACCCAGGTCACTGGAGCTGTGAGACTGTGGCAGTAAACAGAACCGAACCCAGGTCACTGGAGCTGTGAGACTGTGGCAGTAAACAGAACCGAACCCGGGACACTGGAGCTGTGAGACTGTGGCAGTAAACAGAACCGAACCCAGGTCACTGGAGATGTGAGACTGTGGCAGTAAACAGAACCGAACCCGGGACACTGGAGCTGTGAGACTGTGGCAGTAAACAGAACCGAACCAAGGTCACTGAAGCTGTGAGACTGTGGCAGTAAACAGAACCGAACTCAGGTCACTGGAGCTGTGAGACTGTGGCAGTAAACAGAACCGAACCCAGGTCACTGGAGCTGTGAGACTGTGGCAGTAAACAGAACCGAACCCGGGTCACTGGAGCTGTGAGACTGTGGCAGTAAACAGAACCGAACCCGGGACACTGGAGCTGTGAGACTGTGGCTGTAAACAGAACCGAACCCGGGTCACTGGAGCTGTGAGACTGTGGCAGTAAACAGAACCGAACCCGGTCACTGGAGCTGTGAGACTGTGGCAGTAAACAGAACCGAACCCAGGTCACTGGAGCTGTGAGACTGTGGCAGTAAACAGAACCGAACCCGGGACACTGGAGCTGTGAGACTGTGGCAGTAAACAGAACCGAACCCAGGTCACTGGAGCTGTGAGACTGTGGCAGTAAACAGAACCGAACCCAGGTCACTGGAGCTGTGAGACTGTGGCAGTAAACAGAACCGAACCCAGGTCACTGGAGCTGTGAGACTGTGGCAGTAAACAGAACCGAACCCGGGTCACTGGAGCTGTGAGACTGTGGCAGTAAACAGAACCGAACCCGGGACACTGGAGCTGTGAGACTGTGGCTGTAAACAGAACCGAACCCGGGTCACTGGAGCTGTGAGACTGTGGCAGTAAACAGAACCGAACCCGGTCACTGGAGCTGTGAGACTGTGGCAGTAAACAGAACCGAACCCAGGTCACTGGAGCTGTGTGACTGTGGCAGTAAACAGAACCGAACCCGGGACACTGGAGCTGTGAGACTGTGGCAGTAAACAGAACCGAACCCGGGACACTGGAGCTGTGAGACTGTGGCTGTAAACAGAACCGAACCCAGGTCACTGGAGCTGTGAGACTGTGGCAGTAAACAGAACCGAACCCAGGACACTGGAGCTGTGAGGCTGTGGCAGTAAACAGAACCGAACCCGGGTCACTGAAGCTGTGAGACTGTGGCAAAAAAATGAACCGAAGCCAGGACACTGGAGCTGTGAGGCTGTGGCTGTCCCCAGAACCGAACCCAGGTCACTGAAGCTGTGAGACTGTGGCAGTAAACAGAACCGAACCCAGGTCACTGGAGCTGTGAGGCTGTGGCAGTGAACAGAACCGAACCCGGGACACTGGAGCTGTGAGACTGTGGCAGTAAACAGAACCGAACGCGGGACACTGGAGCTGTGAGACTGTGGCAGTAAACAGAACCGAACCCAGGTCACTGGAGCTGTGAGACTGTGGCAGTAAACAGAACTGAACCCGGGTCACTGGAGCTGTGAGACTGTGGCAGTAAACAGAACTGAACCCGGGTCACTGGAGCTGTGAGACTGTGGCAGTAAACAGAACCGAACCCAAGTCACTGGAGATGTGAGACTGTGGCAGTAAACAGAACCGAACCCGGGACACTGGAGCTGTGAGACTGTGGCAGTAAACAGAACCGAACCAAGGTCACTGAAGCTGTGAGACTGTGGCAGTAAACAGAACCGAACTCAGGTCACTGGAGCTGTGAGACTGTGGCAGTAAACAGAACCGAACCCAGGTCACTGGAGCTGTGAGACTGTGGCAGTAAACAGAACTGAACCCGGGACACTGGAGCTGTGAGACTGTGGCAGTAAACAGAACAGAACCCGGGTCACTGGAGCTGTGAGACTGTGGCAGTAAACAGAACCGAACCAAGGTCACTGAAGCTGTGAGACTGTGGCAGTAAACAGAACCGAACCAAGGTCACTGAAGCTGTGAGACTGTGGCAGTAAACAGAACCGAAAACGGGACACTGGAGCTGTGAGACTGTGGCAGTAAACAGTACCGAACCCGGGTCACTGGAGCTGTGAGACTGTGGCAGTAAACAGAACCGAACCCGGGACACTGGAGCTGTGAGACTGTGGCAGTAAACAGAACCGAACCCGGGACACTGGAGCTGTGAGACAGTGGCAGTAAACAGAACCGAACCCAGGTCACTGGAGCTGTGAGGCTGTGGCAGTAAACTGAACCGAACCCGGGTCACTGGAGCTGTGAGACTGTGGCAGTCCCAAGAACCGAACCCAGGTCACTGAAGCTGTGAGACTGTGGCAGTAAACAGAACCGAACCCAGGTCACTGGAGCTGTGAGGCTGTGGCAGTAAACAGAACCGAACCCGGGTCACTGGAGCTGTGAGACTGTGGCAGTAAACAGAACCGAACCCAGGTCACTGGAGCTGTGAGGCTGTGGCAGTAAACTGAACCGAACCCGGGTCACTGGAGCTGTGAGACTGTGGCAGTCCTCAGAACCGAACCCAGGTCACTGAAGCTGTGAGACTGTGGCAGTAAACAGAACCGAACCCAGGTCACTGGAGCTGTGAGGCTGTGGCAGTAAACAGAACCGAACCCGGGTCACTGGAGCTGTGAGACTGTGGCAGTAAACAGAACCGAACCCGGGTCACTGGAGCTGTGAGACTGTGGCAGTAAACAGAACCGAACCCAGGTCACTGGAGCTGTGAGACTGTGGCAGTAAACAGAACCGAACCCAGGTCACTGAAGCTGTGAGACTGTGGCAGTAAACAGAACCGAACCCGGGACACTGGAGCTGTGAGACTGTGGCAGTAAACAGAACCGAACCCGGGACACTGGAGCTGTGAGACTGTGGCAGTAAACAGAACCGAACCCGGGTCACTGGAGCTGTGAGACTGTGGCAGTAAACAGAACCGAACCCGGGACACTGGAGCTGTGAGACTGTGGCAGTAAACAGAACCGAACCCGGGACACTGGAGCTGTGAGGCTGTGGCAGTAAACAGAAACGAACTCAGGTCACTGGAGCTGTGAGACTGTGGCAGTAAACAGAACCGAACCCGGGTCACTGGAGCTGTGAGACTGTGGCAGTAAACAGAACCGAACTCAGGTCACTGGAGCTGTGAGACTGTGGCAGTAAACAGAACCGAACCCGGGTCACTGGAGCTGTGAGACTGTGGCAGTAAACAGAACCGAACCCGGGTCACTGGAGCTGTGAGACTGTGGCAGTAAACAGAACCGAACCCAGGTCACGGGAGCTGTGAGACTGTGGCAGTAAACAGAACCGAACCCAGGTCACTGGAGCTGTGAGACTGTGGCAGTAAACAGAACCGAACCCAGGTCACTGGAGCTGTGAGACTGTGGCAGTAAACAGAACCGAACCCAGGTCACTGGAGCTGTGAGACTGTGGCAGTAAACAGAACCGAACCCGGGACACTGGAGCTGTGAGACTGTGGCAGTAAACAGAACTGAACCCGGGTCACTGGAGCTGTGAGACTGTGGCAGTAAACAGAACCGAACCCAGGTCACTGGAGCTGTGAGACTGTGGCAGTAAACAGAACCGAACCCAGGTCACTGGAGCTGTGAGACTGTGGCAGTAAACAGAACCGAACCCTGGTCACTGGAGCTGTGAGACTGTGGCAGTAAACAGAACCGAACCCGGGACACTGGAGCTGTGAGACTGTGGCAGTAAACAGAACCGAACCCGGGTCACTGGAGCTGTGAGACTGTGGCAGTAAACAGAACCGAACCCTGGTCACTGGAGCTGTGAGACAGTGGCAGTAAACAGAACCGAAGCCAGGTCACTGGAGCTGTGAGACTGTGGCAGTAAACAGAACCGAACCCTGGTCACTGGAGCTGTGAGACTGTGGCAGTAAACAGAACCGAACCCAGGTCACTGGAGCTGTGAGACTGTGGCAGTAAACAGAACCGAACCCGGGACACTGGAGCTGTGAGACTGTGACAGTAAACAGAACCGAACCCAGGTCACTGGAGCTGTGAGACTGTGGCAGTAAACAGAACCGAACCCGGGACACTGGAGCTGTGAGACTGTGGCAGTAAACAGAAACGAACCCGGGTCACTGGAGCTGTGAGGCTGTGGCAGTAAACAGAACCGAACCCAGGACACTGGAGCTGTGAGACTGTGGCAGTAAACAGAACCGAAACCGGGTCACTGGAGCTGTGAGACTGTGGCAGTGAACAGAACCGAACCCGGGACACTGGAGCTGTGAGACTGTGGCAGTAAACACAACTGAACCCGGGACACTGGAGCTGTGAGTCTGTGGCAGTAAACAGAACCGAACCCGGGTCACTGGAGCTGTGAGACTGTGGCAGTAAACAGATCCGAACCCGGGACACTGGAGCTGTGAGACTGTGACAGTAAACAGAACCGAACCCGGGACACTGGAGCTGTGAGACTGTGGCAGTAAACAGAACCGAACCCGGGTCACTGGAGCTGTGAGACTGTGACAGTAAACAGAACCGAACCCGGGACACTGGAGCTGTGAGACTGTGGCAGTAAACAGAACTGAACCCGGGTCACTGGAGCTGTGAGACTGTGGCAGTAAACAGAACCGAACCCGGGACAATGGAGCTGTGAGACTGTGGCAGTAAACAGAACCGTACCCAGGTCACTGGAGCTGTGAGACTGTGGCAGTAAACAGAACCGAACCCGGGACACTGGAGCTGTGAGACTGTGGCAGTAAACAGAACCGAACCCGGGACACTGGAGCTGTGAGACTGTGGCAGTAAACAGAACCGAACCCAGGTCACTGGAGCTGTCAGACTGTGGCAGTAAACAGAACCGAACCTGGGTCACTGGAGCTGTGAGACTGTGGCAGTAAACAGAACCGAACCCGGGTCACTGGAGCTGTGAGACTGTGGCAGTTAACAGAACCGAACCCGGGACACTGAAGCTGTGAGACTGTGGCAGTAAACAGAACCGAACCCAGGTCTCTGGAGCTGTGAGACTGTGGCAGTAAACAGAACCGAAAACGGATCACTGGAGCTGTGAGACTGTGGCAGTAAACAGAACCGAACCCGGGACACTGGAGCTGTGAGACTGTGGCAGTAAACAGAACTGAACCCGGGACACTGGAGCTGTGAGACTGTGGCAGTAAACAGAACCGAACCCGGGACACTGGAGCTGTGAGACTGTGGCAGTAAACAGAACGGAACCCGGGTCCCTGGAGCTGTGAGACTGTGGCAGTAAACAGAACCGAACCCGGGACACTGGAGCTGTGAGACTGTGACAGTAAACAGAACCGAACCCGGGACACTGGAGCTGTGAGACTGTGGCAGTAAACAGAACTGAACCCGGGTCACTGGAGCTGTGAGACTGTGACAGTAAACAGAACTGAACCCGGGACACTGGAGCTGTGAGACTGTGGCAGTAAACAGAACTGAACCCGGGTCACTGGAGCTGTGAGACTGTGGCAGTAAACAGAACCGAACCCGGGACACTGGAGCTGTGAGACTGTGGCAGTAAACAGAACCGAACCCAGGTCACTGGAGCTGTGAGACTGTGGCAGTAAACAGAACCGAACCCGGGACACTGGAGCTGTGAGACTGTGGCAGTAAACAGAACCGAACTCGGGTCACTGGAGCTGTGAGACTGTGGCAGTAAACAGAACCGAACCCGGGACACTGAAGCTGTGAGACTGTGGCAGTAAACAGAACCGAACCCGGGTCACTGGAGCTGTGAGACTGTGGCAGTAAACAGAACCGAACCCGGGTCACTGGAGCTGTGAGGCTGTGGCAGTAAACAGAACCGAACCCAGGACACTGGAGCTGTGAGACTGTGGCAGTAAACAGAACCGAAACCGGGTCACTGGAGCTGTGAGACTGTGGCAGTAAACAGAACCGAACCCGGGACACTGGAGCTGTGAGACTGTGGCAGTAAACAGAACTGAACCCGGGACACTGGAGCTGTGAGACTGTGGCAGTAAACAGAACCGAACCCGGGTCACTGGAGCTGTGAGACTGTGGCAGTAAACAGAACCGAACCCGGGACACTGGAGCTGTGAGACTGTGGCAGTAAACAGAACCGAACCCGGGACACTGGAGCTGTGAGACTGTGGCAGTAAACAGAACCGAACCCGGGTCACTGGAGCTGTGAGACTGTGGCAGTAAACAGAACTGAACCCGGGACACTGGAGCTGTGAGACTGTGGCAGTAAACAGAACCGAACCCGGGTCACTGGAGCTGTGAGACTGTGGCAGTCCCCAGAACCGAACCCAGGACACTGGAGCTGTGAGCCTGTGGCAGTAAACAGAACCGAACCCGGGACACTGGAGCTGTGAGACTGTGGCAGTAAACAGAACTGAACCCGGGACACTGGACCTGTGAGACTGTGGCAGTAAACAGAACCGAACCCAGGACACTGGAGCTGTGAGACTGTGGCAGTAAACAGAACCGAACCCGGGTCACTGGCTCTGTGAGACTGTGGCAGTAAACAGAACCGAACCCAGGTCACTGGAGCTGTGAGACTGTGGCAGTAAACAGAACCGAACCCGGGACACTGGAGCTGTGAGACTGTGGCAGTAAACAGAACTGAACCCGGGTCACTGGAGCTGTGAGACTGTGGCAGTAAACAGAACCGAACCCGGGACACTGGGCTTGTGAGACTGTGGCAGTGAACAGAACCGAACCCAGGTCACTGGAGCTGTGAGACTGTGGCAGTAAACAGAACCGAACCCGGGACACTGGAGCTGTGAGACTGTGGCAGTGAACAGAACCGAACCCAGGTCACTGGAGCTGTGAGACTGTGGCAGTAAACAGAATGGAACCCGGGACACTGCAGCTGTGAGACTGTGGCAGTAAACAGAACCGAACCCGGGTCACTGGAGCTGTGAGACTGTGGCAGTAAACAGAACCGATGCCGGGTCACTGGAGCTGTGAGACTGTGGCAGTAAACAGAACTGAACCCGGGACACTGGAGCTGTGAGACTGTGGCAGAAAACAGAACCGAACCCAGGACACTGGAGCTGTGAGACTGTGGCAGTAAACAGAACCGAACCCGGGACACTGGAGCTGTGAGACTGTGGCAGTAAACAGAACCGAACCCATGTCACTGGAGCTGTGAGACTGTGGCAGTAAACAGAACCGAACCCGGGACACTGGAGCTGTGAGGCTGTGGCAGTAAACAGAACCGAACCCGGGTCACTGGAGCTCTGAGACTGTGGCAGTAAACAGAACCGAACCCAGGTCGCTGGAGCTGTGAGACTGTGGCAGTAAACAGAACCGAACCCGGGACACTGGAGCTGTGAGACTGTGGCAGTAAACAGAACTGAACCCGGGTCACTGGAGCTGTGAGACTGTGGCAGTAAACAGAACCGAACCCAGGTCACTGGAGCTGTGAGACTGTGGCAGTAAACAGAACCGAACCCAGGTCACTGGAGCTGTGAGACTGTGGCAGTAAACAGAACCGAACCCGGGACACTGGAGCTGTGAGACTGTGGCAGTAAACAGAACCGAACCCGGGACACTGGAGCTGTGAGACTGTGGCAGTAAACAGAACTGAACCCGGGTCACTGGAGCTGTGAGACTGTGGCAGTAAACAGAACCGAACCCAGGTCACTGGAGCTGTGAGACTGTGGCAGTAAACAGAACCGAACCCAGGTCACTGGAGCTGTGAGACTGTGGCAGTAAACAGAACCAAACCCAGGTCACTGGAGCTGTGAGACTGTGGCAGTAAACAGAACCAAACCCAGGTCACTGGAGCTGTGAGACTGTGGCAGTAAACAGAACCGAACCCGGGACACTGGAGCTGTGAGACTGTGGCAGTAAACAGAACCGAACCCAGGTCACTGGAGCTGTGAGACTGTGGCAGTAAACAGAACCGAACCCAGGACACTGGAGCTGTGAGACTGTGGCAGTAAACAGAACCAAACCCGGGACATTGGAGCTGTGAGTCTGTGGCAGTAAACAGAACCGAACCCAGGTCACTGGAGCTGTGAGGCTGTGGCAGTAAACAGAACCGAACCCAGGACACTGGAGCTGTGAGTCTGTGGCAGTAAACAGAACCGAACCCAGGACACTGGAGCTGTGAGGCTGTGGCAGTAAACAGAACCGAACCCAGGTCACTGGAGCTGTGAGACTGTGACAGTAAACAGAACCGAACCCAGGTCACTGGAGCTGTGAGACTGTGGCAGTAAACAGAACCGAACCCAGGTCACTGGAGCTGTGAGACTGTGGCAGTAAACAGAACCGAACCCGGGTCACTGGAGCTGTGAGACTGTGGCAGTAAACAGAACCGAACCCAGGTCACTGGAGCTGTGAGACTGTGGCAGTAAACAGAACCGAACCCAGGTCACTGGAGCTGTGAGACTGTGGCAGTAAACAGAACCGAACCCAGGTCACTGGAGCTGTGAGTCTGTGGCAGTAAACAGAACCGAACCCAGGTCACTGGAGCTGTGAGTCTGTGGCAGTAAACAGAACCGAACCCAGGTCACTGGAGCTGTGAGACTGTGGCAGTAAACAGAACCGAACCCAGGTCACTGGAGCTGTGAGACTGTGGCAGTAAACAGAACCGAACCCAGGTCACTGGAGCTGTGAGACTGTGGCAGTAAACAGAACCGAACCCAGGTCACTGGAGCTGTGAGACTGTGGCAGTAAACAGAACCGAACCCAGGTCACTGGAGCTGTGAGACTGTGGCAGTAAACAGAACCGAACCCAGGTCACTGGAGCTGTGAGACTGTGGCAGTAAACAGAACCGAACCCAGGTCACTGGAGCTGTGAGTCTGTGGCAGTAAACAGAACCGAACCCAGGTCACTGGAGCTGTGAGACTGTGGCAGTAAACAGAACCGAACCCAGGTCACTGGAGCTGTGAGGCTGTGGCAGTAAACAGAACCGAACCCGGGACACTGGAGCTGTGAGACTGTGACAGTAAACAGAACCGAACCCGGGTCACTGGAGCTGTGAGACTGTGGCAGTAAACAGAACCGAACCCAGGTCACTGGAGCTGTGAGACTGTGGCAGTAAACAGAACTGAACCCGGGTCACTGGAGCTGTGAGACTGTGGCAGTAAACAGAACCGAACCCGGGTCACTGGAGCTGTGAGGCTGTGGCAGTAAACAGAACCGAACCCAGGACACTGGAGCTGTGAGACTGTGGCAGTAAACAGAACCGAACCCGGGACACTGGAGCTGTGAGACTGTGGCAGTAAATAGAACCGAACCTGGGACACTGGAGCTGTGAGACTGTGGCAGTAAACAGAACCGAACCCGGGTCACTGGAGCTGTGAGACTGTGGCAGTAAACAGAACTGAACCCGGGACACTGGAGCTGTGAGACTGTGGCAGTAAACAGAACCGAACCCGGGTCACTGGAGCTGTGAGACTGTGGCAGTCCCCAGAACCGAACCCAGGACACTGGAGCTGTGAGACTGTGGCAGTAAACAGAACCGAACCCGGGACACTGGAGCTGTGAGACTGTGGCAGTAAACAGAACCGAACCCAGGTCACTGGAGCTGTGAGACTGTGGCAGTAAACAGAACTGAACCCGGGACACTGGAGCTGTGAGACTGTGGCAGTAAACAGAACCGAACCCAGGACACTGGAGCTGTGAGACTGTGGCAGTAAACAGAACCGAACCCGGGTCACGGGAGCTGTGAGACTGTGGCAGTAAACAGAACCGAACCCGGGACACTGGAGCTGTGAGACTGTGGCAGTAAACAGAACCGAACCCAGGTCACTGGAGCTGTGAGACTGTGGCAGTAAACAGAACTGAACCCGGGTCACTGGAGCTCTGAGACTGTGGCAGTAAACAGAACCGAACCGGGACACTGGAGCTGTGAGACTGTGGCAGTAAATAGAACCGAACCTGGGACACTGGAGCTGTGAGACTGTGGCAGTAAACAGAACCGAACCCGGGTCACTGGAGCTGTGAGACTGTGGCAGTCCCCAGAACCGAACCCAGGACACTGGAGCTGTGAGACTGTGGCAGTAAACAGAACCGAACCCTGGACACTGGAGCTGTGAGACTGTGGCAGTAAACAGAACCGAACCCAGGTCACTGGAGCTGTGAGACTGTGGCAGTAAACAGAACTGAACCCGGGACACTGGAGCTGTGAGACTGTGGCAGTAAACAGAACCGAACCCAGGACACTGGAGCTGTGAGACTGTGGCAGTAAACAGAACCGAACCCGGGTCACGGGAGCTGTGAGACTGTGGCAGTAAACAGAACCGAACCCGGGACACTGGAGCTGTGAGACTGTGGCAGTAAACAGAACCGAACCCAGGTCACTGGAGCTGTGAGACTGTGGCAGTAAACAGAACCGAACCCGGGTCACTGGAGCTCTGAGACTGTGGCAGTAAACAGAACCGAACCGGGACACTGGAGCTGTGAGACTGTGGCAGAAAACAGAACAGAACCCGGGACACTGGAGCTGTGAGACTGTGGCAGTAAACAGAACCGAACCGGGACACTGGAGCTGTGAGACTGTGGCAGTAAACAGAACCGAACCCAGGTCACTGGAGCTGTGAGGTTGCGGCAGTAAACAGAACCGAACCCAGGTCACTGGAGCTGTGAGACTGTGGCAGTAAACAGAACTGAACACGGGACACTGGAGCAGTGAGACTGTGGCAGTAAACAGAACCGAACCCGGGACACTGGAGCTGTGAGACTGTGGCAGTAAACAGAACCGAACCCAGGTCATTGGAGCTGTGAGACTGTGGCAGTAAACAGAACCGAACCCGGGACACTGGAGCTGTGAGACTGTGGCAGTAAACAGAACCGAACCCGGGTCACTGGAGCTGTGAGACTGTGGCAGTAAACAGAACCGAACCCAGGTCACTGGAGCTGTGAGGCTGTGGCAGTAAACAGAACCGAACCCAGGTCACTGGAGCTGTGAGACTGTGGCAGTACGCAGAACCGAACCCGGGACACTGGAGCTGTGAGACTGTGGCAGTAAACAGAACCGAACCCGGGACACTGGAGCTGTGAGACTGTGGCAGTAAACAGAACCGAACCCAGGTCACTGGAGCTGTGAGACTGTGGCAGTAAACAGAACTGAACCCGGGACACTGGAGCTGTGAGACTGTGGCAGTAAACAGAACCGAACCCGGGTCACTGGAGCTGTGAGACTGTGGCAGTAAACAGAACCGAACCCGGGACACTGGAGCTGTGAGACTGTGGCAGTAAACAGAACCGAACCCGGGTCACTGGAGCTGTGAGACTGTGGCAGTAAACAGAACCGAACCGAGGTCACTGGAGCTGTGAGACTGTGGCAGTAAACAGAACCAAACCCGGGTCACTGGAGCTGTGAGACTGTGGCAGTAAACAGAACCGAACCTAGGTCACTGGAGCTGTGAGACTGTGGCAGTAAACAGAACTGAACCCGGGACACTGGAGCTGTGAGACTGTGGCAGTAAACAGAACCGAACCTGGGTCACTGGAGCTGTGAGGCTGTGGCAGTAAACAGAACCGAACCCGGGTCACTGGAGCTGTGAGACTGTGGCAGTAAACAGAACCGAACCCGGGTCACTGGAGCTGTGAGACTGTGGCAGTAAACAGAACAGAACCCGGGTCACTGGAGCTGTGAGACTGTGGCAGTAAACAGAACTGAACCCGGGTCACTGGAGCTGTGAGACTGTGGCAGTAAACAGAACCGAACGCAGGTCACTGGAGCTGTGAGTCTGTGGCAGTAAACAGAACCGAACCTGGGTCACTGGAGCTGTGAGGCTGTGGCAGTAAACAGAACCGAACCCGGGACACTGGAGCTGTGAGACTGTGGCAGTAAACAGAACCGAACCCGGGACACTGGAGCTGTGAGACTGTGGCAGTAAACAGAACCGAACCCAGGACACTGGAGCTGTGAGGCTGTGGCAGTAAACAGAACTGAACCCGGGTCACTGGAGCTGTGAGACTGTGGCAGTAAACAGAACCGAACCCAGGACACTGGAGCTGTGAGACTGTGGCAGTAAACAGAACCGAACCTGGGTCACTGGAGCTGTGAGGCTGTGGCAGTAAACAGAACCGAACCAATGTCACTGGAGCTGTGAGACTGTGGCAGTAAACAGAACTGAACCCGGGTCAGTGGAGCTGTGAGGCTGTGGCAGTAAACAGAACTGAACCCGGGTCACTGGAGCTGTGAGAATGTGGCAGTAAACAGAACTTAACCCGGGTCACTGGAGCTGTGAGGCTGTTTCAGTAAACAGAACCGAACCCAGTTCACTGGAGCTGTGAGACTGTGGCAGTAAACAGAACCGAACCCAGGTCACTGGAGCTGTGAGGCTGTTTCAGTAAACAGAACCGAACCCAGTTCACTGGAGCTGTGAGACTGTGGCAGTAAACAGAACCGAACCCAGGTCACTGGAGCTGTGAGGCTGTTTCAGTAAACAGAACCGAACCCAGTTCACTGGAGCTGTGAGACTGTGGCAGTAAACAGAACCGAACCCGGGTCACTGGAGCTGTGAGACTGTGGCATTAAACAGAACTGAACCCAGGACACTGGAGCTGTGAGGCTGTGGCAGTAAACAGAACCGAACCCAGGACACTGGAGCTGTGAGACTGTGGCAGTAAACAGAACTGAACCCAGGACACTGGAGCTGTGAGGCTGTGGCAGCAAACAGAACCGAACCCAGGACACTGGAGCTGTGAGACTGTGGCAGTAAACAGAACCGAAACCGGGTCACTGGAGCTGTGAGACTGTGGCAGTAAACAGAACCGAACCCGGGTCACTGGAGCTGTGAGACTGTGGCAGTAAACAGAACTGAACCCAGGACACTGGAGCTGTGAGGCTGTGGCAGTAAACAGAACCGAACCCAGGACACTGGAGCTGTGAGACTGTGGCAGTAAACAGAACCGAAACCGGGTCACTGGAGCTGTGAGACTGTGGCAGTAAACAGAACCGAACCCGGGACACTGGAGCTGTGAGACTGTGGCAGTAAACAGAACTGAACCCGGGACACTGGAGCTGTGAGACTGTGGCAGTAAACAGAACCGAACCCGGGTCACTGGAGCTGTGAGACTGTGACAGTAAACAGAACCGAACCCAGGTCACTGGAGCTGTGAGACTGTGGCAGTAAACAGAACAGAACCCAGGTCACTGGAGCTGTGAGACTGTGGCAGTAAACAGAACCGAACCCAGGTCACTGGAGCTGTGAGACTGTGGCAGTAAACAGAACCGAACCCGGGTCACTGGAGCTGTGAGACTGTGGCAGTAAACAGAACCGAACCCAGGTCACTGGAGCTGTGAGACTGTGGCAATAAACAGAACCGAACCCGGGACACTGGAGCTGTGAGGCTGTGGCAGTAAACAGAACCGAACCCGGGACACTGGAGCTGTGAGACTGTGGCAGTAAACAGAACCGAACCCGGGTCACTGGAGCTGTGAGACTGTGGCAGTAAACAGAACCGAACCCGGGACACTGGAGCTGTGAGACTGTGGCAGTAAACAGAACCGAACCCGGGTCACTGGAGCTGTGAGACTGTGGCAGTAAACAGAACTGAACCCGGGACACTGGAGCTGTGAGACTGTGGCAGTAAACAGAACCGAACCCGGGTCACTGGAGCTGTGAGACTGTGGCAGTCCCCAGAACCGAACCCAGGACACTGGAGCTGTGAGGCTGTGGCAGTAAACAGAACCGAACCCGGGACACTGGAGCTGTGAGACTGTGGCAGTAAACAGAACCGAACCCAGGACACTGGAGCTGTGAGACTGTGGCAGTAAACAGAACTGAACCCGGGACACTGGAGCTGTGAGACTGTGGCAGTAAACAGAACTGAACCCAGGTCACTGGAGCTGTGAGACTGTGGCAGTAAACAGAACTGAACCCAGGTCACTGGAGCTGTGAGACTGTGGCAGTAAACAGAACCGAACCCAGGTCACTGGAGCTGTGAGACTGTGGCAGTAAACAGAACCGAACCCAGGTCACTGGAGCTGTGAGACTGTGGCAGTAAACAGAACCGAACCCAGGTCACTGGAGCTGTGAGACTGTGGCAGTAAACAGAACTGAACCTGGGTCACTGGAGCTGTGAGACTGTGGCAGTAAACAGAACCGAACCCAGGTCACTGGAGCTGTGAGACTGTGGCAGTGAACAGAACCGAACCCGGGACGCTGGAGCTGTGAGACTGTGGCAGTAAACAGAACTGAACCCAGGTCACTGGAGCTGTGAGACTGTGGCAGTAAACAGAACCGAACTCTGGTCACTGGAGCTGTGAGACTGTGGCAGTGAACAGAACCGAACCCGGGACACTGGAGCTGTGAGACTGTGGCAGTAAACAGAACCGAACCCGGGTCACTGGAGCTGTGAGACTGTGGCAGTAAACAGAACCGAACCCGGGACACTGGAGCTGTGAGACTGTGGCAGTAAACAGAACCGAACCCAGGTCACTGGAGCTGTGAGGCTGTGGCAGTAAACAGAACCGAACCCAGGACACTGGAGCTGTGAGACTGTGGCAGTAAACAGAACCGAACCCGTGTCACTGGAGCTGTGAGACTGTGGCAGTAAACAGAACCGAACCCGGGACACTGGAGCTGTGAGACTGTGGCAGTAAACAGAACCGAACCCGGGTCACTGGAGCTGTGAGACTGTGGCAGTAAACAGAACCGAACCCGGGACACTGGAGCTGTGAGACTGTGGCAGTAAACAGAACCGAACCCGGGACACTGGAGCTGTGAGACTGTGGCAGTAAACAGAACCGAACCCGGGTCACTGGAGCTGTGAGGCTGTGGCAGTTAACAGAACCGAACCCAGGACACTGGAGCTGTGAGACTGTGGCAGTAAACAGAACCGAACCCGATCACTGGAGCTGTGAGACTGTGGCAGTAAACAGAACCGAACCCGGGACACTGGAGCTGTGAGACTGTGGCAGTAAACAGAACCGAACCCGGGACACTGGAGCTGTGAGACTGTGGCAGTAAACAGAACCGAACCCGGGTCACTGGAGCTGTGAGACTGTGGCAGTAAACAGAACTGAACCCGGGACACTGGAGCTGTGAGACTGTGGCAGTAAACAGAACCGAACCCGGGTCACTGGAGCTGTGAGACTGTGGCAGTCCCCAGAACCGAACCCAGGACACTGGAGCTGTGAGACTGTGGCAGTAAACAGAACCGAACCCGGGACACTGGAGCTGTGAGACTGTGGCAGTAAACAGAACTGAACCCGGGACACTGGAGCTGTGAGACTGTGGCAGTACGCAGAACCGAACCCAGGTCACTGGAGCTGTGAGACTGTGGCAGTACGCAGAACCGAACCCGGGACACTGGAGCTGTGAGACTGTGGCAGTAAACAGAACCGAACCCAGGTCACTGGAGCTGTGAGACTGTGGCAGTAAACAGAACCGAACCCGGGTCACTGGAGCTGTGAGACTGTGGCAGTAAACAGAACCGAACCCAGGTCACTGGAGCTGTGAGACTGTGGCAGTAAACAGAACCGAACCCGGGTCACTGGAGCTGTGAGGCTGTGGCAGTAAACTGAACCGAACCCGGGTCACTGGAGCTGTGAGGCTGTGGCAGTAAACAGAACCGAACCCATGTCACTGGAGCTGTGAGACTGTGGCAGTAAACAGAACCGAACCCGGGTCACTGGAGCTGTGAGACTGTGGCAGTAAACAGAACCGAACCCAGGTCACTGGAGCTGTGAGAGTGTGGCAGTAAACAGAACCGAACCCGGGTCACTGGAGCTGTGAGACTGTGGCAGTAAACAGAACCGAACCCGGGTCACTGGAGCTGTGAGACTGTGACACTAAACAGAACCGAACCCGGGTCACTGGAGCTGTGAGACTGTGGCAGTAAACAGAACTGAACCCAGGTCACTGGAGCTGTGAGGCTGTGGCAGTAAACAGAACCGAACCCAGGTCACTGGAGCTGTGAGACTGTGGCAGTAAAGAGAACCGAACCCGGGTCACTGGAGCAGTGAGACTGTGGCAGTAAACAGAACCGAACCCAGGTCACTGGAGCTGTGAGGCTGTGGCAGTAAACAGAACCGAACCCAGGTCACTGGAGCTGTGAGACTGTGGCAGTAAAGAGAACCGAACCCGGGTCACTGGAGCTGTGAGACTGTGGCAGTAAACAGAACCGAACCCAGGTCACTGGAGCTGTGAGAGTGTGGCAGTAAACAGAACCGAACCCGGGTCACTGGAGCTGTGAGACTGTGGCAGTAAACAGAACCGAACCCGGGTCACTGGAGCTGTGAGACTGTGACACTAAACAGAACCGAACCCGGGTCACTGGAGCTGTGAGACTGTGGCAGTAAACAGAACTGAACCCAGGTCACTGGAGCTGTGAGGCTGTGGCAGTAAACAGAACCGAACCCAGGTCACTGGAGCTGTGAGACTGTGGCAGTAAAGAGAACCGAACCCGGGTCACTGGAGCAGTGAGACTGTGGCAGTAAACAGAACCGAACCCAGGTCACTGGAGCTGTGAGGCTGTGGCAGTAAACAGAACCGAACCCAGGTCACTGGAGCTGTGAGACTGTGGCAGTAAACAGAACCGAACCCGGGTCACTGGAGCTGTGAGGCTGTGGCAGTAAACAGAACCGAACCCGGGTCACTGGAGCTGTGAGGCTGTGGCAGTAAACAGAACCGAACCCATGTCACTGGAGCTGTGAGACTGTGGCAGTAAACAGAACTGAACCCATGTCACTGGAGCTGTGAGACTGTGGCAGTAAACAGAACCGAAACCGGGTCACTGGAGCTGTGAGACTGTGGCAGTCCCCAGAACCGAACCCAGGACACTGGAGCTGTGAGACTGTGGCAGTAAACAGAACCGAACCCGGGACACTGGAGCTGTGAGACTGTGGCAGTAAACAGAACCGAACCCAGGTCACTGGAGCTGTGAGACTGTGGCAGTAAACAGAACTGAACCCGGGACACTGGAGCTGTGAGACTGTGGCAGTAAACAGAACCGAACCCAGGACACTGGAGCTGTGAGACTGTGGCAGTAAACAGAACCGAACCCGGGTCACGGGAGCTGTGAGACTGTGGCAGTAAACAGAACCGAACCCGGGACACTGGAGCTGTGAGACTGTGGCAGTAAACAGAACCGAACCCAGGTCACTGGAGCTGTGAGACTGTGGCAGTAAACAGAACCGAACCCGGGTCACTGGAGCTCTGAGACTGTGGCAGTAAACAGAACCGAACCGGGACACTGGAGCTGTGAGACTGTGGCAGAAAACAGAACAGAACCCGGGACACTGGAGCTGTGAGACTGTGGCAGTAAACAGAACCGAACCGGGACACTGGAGCTGTGAGACTGTGGCAGTAAACAGAACCGAACCCAGGTCACTGGAGCTGTGAGGTTGCGGCAGTAAACAGAACCGAACCCAGGTCACTGGAGCTGTGAGACTGTGGCAGTAAACAGAACTGAACACGGGACACTGGAGCAGTGAGACTGTGGCAGTAAACAGAACCGAACCCGGGACACTGGAGCTGTGAGACTGTGGCAGTAAACAGAACCGAACCCAGGTCATTGGAGCTGTGAGACTGTGGCAGTAAACAGAACCGAACCCGGGACACTGGAGCTGTGAGACTGTGGCAGTAAACAGAACCGAACCCGGGTCACTGGAGCTGTGAGACTGTGGCAGTAAACAGAACCGAACCCAGGTCACTGGAGCTGTGAGGCTGTGGCAGTAAACAGAACCGAACCCAGGTCACTGGAGCTGTGAGACTGTGGCAGTACGCAGAACCGAACCCGGGACACTGGAGCTGTGAGACTGTGGCAGTAAACAGAACCGAACCCGGGACACTGGAGCTGTGAGACTGTGGCAGTAAACAGAACCGAACCCAGGTCACTGGAGCTGTGAGACTGTGGCAGTAAACAGAACTGAACCCGGGACACTGGAGCTGTGAGACTGTGGCAGTAAACAGAACCGAACCCGGGTCACTGGAGCTGTGAGACTGTGGCAGTAAACAGAACCGAACCCGGGACACTGGAGCTGTGAGACTGTGGCAGTAAACAGAACCGAACCCGGGTCACTGGAGCTGTGAGACTGTGGCAGTAAACAGAACCGAACCGAGGTCACTGGAGCTGTGAGACTGTGGCAGTAAACAGAACCAAACCCGGGTCACTGGAGCTGTGAGACTGTGGCAGTAAACAGAACCGAACCCAGGTCACTGGAGCTGTGAGACTGTGGCAGTAAACAGAACTGAACCCGGGACACTGGAGCTGTGAGACTGTGGCAGTAAACAGAACCGAACCTGGGTCACTGGAGCTGTGAGGCTGTGGCAGTAAACAGAACCGAACCCGGGTCACTGGAGCTGTGAGACTGTGGCAGTAAACAGAACCGAACCCGGGTCACTGGAGCTGTGAGACTGTGGCAGTAAACAGAACAGAACCCGGGTCACTGGAGCTGTGAGACTGTGGCAGTAAACAGAACTGAACCCGGGTCACTGGAGCTGTGAGACTGTGGCAGTAAACAGAACCGAACGCAGGTCACTGGAGCTGTGAGTCTGTGGCAGTAAACAGAACCGAACCTGGGTCACTGGAGCTGTGAGGCTGTGGCAGTAAACAGAACCGAACCCGGGACACTGGAGCTGTGAGACTGTGGCAGTAAACAGAACCGAACCCGGGACACTGGAGCTGTGAGACTGTGGCAGTAAACAGAACCGAACCCAGGACACTGGAGCTGTGAGGCTGTGGCAGTAAACAGAACTGAACCCGGGTCACTGGAGCTGTGAGACTGTGGCAGTAAACAGAACTGAACCCGGGTCACTGGAGCTGTGAGACTGTGGCAGTAAACAGAACCGAACCCGGGTCACTGGAGCTGTGAGACTGTGGCAGTAAACAGAACCGAACCCATGTCACTGGAGCTGTGAGGCTGTGGCAGTAAACAGAACTGAACCCGGGTCACTGGAGCTGTGAGACTGTGGCAGTAAACAGAACTGAACCCGGGTCACTGGAGCTGTGAGACTGTGGCAGTAAACAGAACCGAACCTGGGTCACTGGAGCTGTGAGGCTGTGGCAGTAAACAGAACCGAACCAATGTCACTGGAGCTGTGAGACTGTGGCAGTAAACAGAACTGAACCCGGGTCAGTGGAGCTGTGAGGCTGTGGCAGTAAACAGAACTGAACCCGGGTCACTGGAGCTGTGAGAATGTGGCAGTAAACAGAACTTAACCCGGGTCACTGGAGCTGTGAGACTGTGGCAGTAAACAGAACCGAACCCGGGTCACTGGAGCTGTGAGACTGTGGCAGTAAACAGAACCGAACCCAGGTCACTGGAGCTGTGAGGCTGTTTCAGTAAACAGAACCGAACCCAGTTCACTGGAGCTGTGAGACTGTGGCAGTAAACAGAACCGAACCCGGGTCACTGGAGCTGTGAGACTGTGGCATTAAACAGAACTGAACCCAGGACACTGGAGCTGTGAGGCTGTGGCAGTAAACAGAACCGAACCCAGGACACTGGAGCTGTGAGACTGTGGCAGTAAACAGAACTGAACCCAGGACACTGGAGCTGTGAGGCTGTGGCAGTAAACAGAACCGAACCCAGGACACTGGAGCTGTGAGACTGTGGCAGTAAACAGAACCGAAACCGGGTCACTGGAGCTGTGAGACTGTGGCAGTAAACAGAACCGAACCCGGGTCACTGGAGCTGTGAGACTGTGGCAGTAAACAGAACTGAACCCAGGACACTGGAGCTGTGAGGCTGTGGCAGTAAACAGAACCGAACCCAGGACACTGGAGCTGTGAGACTGTGGCAGTAAACAGAACCGAAACCGGGTCACTGGAGCTGTGAGACTGTGGCAGTAAACAGAACCGAACCCGGGACACTGGAGCTGTGAGACTGTGGCAGTAAACAGAACTGAACCCGGGACACTGGAGCTGTGAGACTGTGGCAGTAAACAGAACCGAACCCGGGTCACTGGAGCTGTGAGACTGTGACAGTAAACAGAACCGAACCCAGGTCACTGGAGCTGTGAGACTGTGGCAGTAAACAGAACAGAACCCAGGTCACTGGAGCTGTGAGACTGTGGCAGTAAACAGAACCGAACCCAGGTCACTGGAGCTGTGAGACTGTGGCAGTAAACAGAACCGAACCCGGGTCACTGGAGCTGTGAGACTGTGGCAGTAAACAGAACCGAACCCAGGTCACTGGAGCTGTGAGACTGTGGCAATAAACAGAACCGAACCCGGGACACTGGAGCTGTGAGGCTGTGGCAGTAAACAGAACCGAACCCGGGACACTGGAGCTGTGAGACTGTGGCAGTAAACAGAACCGAACCCGGGTCACTGGAGCTGTGAGACTGTGGCAGTAAACAGAACCGAACCCGGGACACTGGAGCTGTGAGACTGTGGCAGTAAACAGAACCGAACCCGGGTCACTGGAGCTGTGAGACTGTGGCAGTAAACAGAACTGAACCCGGGACACTGGAGCTGTGAGACTGTGGCAGTAAACAGAACCGAACCCGGGTCACTGGAGCTGTGAGACTGTGGCAGTCCCCAGAACCGAACCCGGGACACTGGAGCTGTGAGACTGTGGCAGTAAACAGAACCGAACCCAGGACACTGGAGCTGTGAGACTGTGGCAGTAAACAGAACTGAACCCGGGACACTGGAGCTGTGAGACTGTGGCAGTAAACAGAACTGAACCCAGGTCACTGGAGCTGTGAGACTGTGGCAGTAAACAGAACTGAACCCAGGTCACTGGAGCTGTGAGACTGTGGCAGTAAACAGAACCGAACCCAGGTCACTGGAGCTGTGAGACTGTGGCAGTAAACAGAACCGAACCCAGGTCACTGGAGCTGTGAGACTGTGGCAGTAAACAGAACCGAACCCAGGTCACTGGAGCTGTGAGACTGTGGCAGTAAACAGAACTGAACCTGGGTCACTGGAGCTGTGAGACTGTGGCAGTAAACTGAACCGAACCCAGGTCACTGGAGCTGTGAGACTGTGGCAGTGAACAGAACCGAACCCGGGACGCTGGAGCTGTGAGACTGTGGCAGTAAACAGAACTGAACCCAGGTCACTGGAGCTGTGAGACTGTGGCAGTAAACAGAACCGAACTCTGGTCACTGGAGCTGTGAGACTGTGGCAGTGAACAGAACCGAACCCGGGACACTGGAGCTGTGAGACTGTGGCAGTAAACAGAACCGAACCCGGGTCACTGGAGCTGTGAGACTGTGGCAGTAAACAGAACCGAACCCGGGACACTGGAGCTGTGAGACTGTGGCAGTAAACAGAACCGAACCCAGGTCACTGGAGCTGTGAGGCTGTGGCAGTAAACAGAACCGAACCCAGGACACTGGAGCTGTGAGACTGTGGCAGTAAACAGAACCGAACCCGTGTCACTGGAGCTGTGAGACTGTGGCAGTAAACAGAACCGAACCCGGGACACTGGAGCTGTGAGACTGTGGCAGTAAACAGAACCGAACCCGGGTCACTGGAGCTGTGAGACTGTGGCAGTAAACAGAACCGAACCCGGGACACTGGAGCTGTGAGACTGTGGCAGTAAACAGAACCGAACCCGGGACACTGGAGCTGTGAGACTGTGGCAGTAAACAGAACCGAACCCGGGTCACTGGAGCTGTGAGGCTGTGGCAGTTAACAGAACCGAACCCAGGACACTGGAGCTGTGAGACTGTGGCAGTAAACAGAACCGAACCCGATCACTGGAGCTGTGAGACTGTGGCAGTAAACAGAACCGAACCCGGGACACTGGAGCTGTGAGACTGTGGCAGTAAACAGAACCGAACCCGGGACACTGGAGCTGTGAGACTGTGGCAGTAAACAGAACCGAACCCGGGTCACTGGAGCTGTGAGACTGTGGCAGTAAACAGAACTGAACCCGGGACACTGGAGCTGTGAGACTGTGGCAGTAAACAGAACCGAACCCGGGTCACTGGAGCTGTGAGACTGTGGCAGTCCCCAGAACCGAACCCAGGACACTGGAGCTGTGAGACTGTGGCAGTAAACAGAACCGAACCCGGGACACTGGAGCTGTGAGACTGTGGCAGTAAACAGAACTGAACCCGGGACACTGGAGCTGTGAGACTGTGGCAGTACGCAGAACCGAACCCAGGTCACTGGAGCTGTGAGACTGTGGCAGTACGCAGAACCGAACCCGGGACACTGGAGCTGTGAGACTGTGGCAGTAAACAGAACCGAACCCAGGTCACTGGAGCTGTGAGACTGTGGCAGTAAACAGAACCGAACCCGGGTCACTGGAGCTGTGAGACTGTGGCAGTAAACAGAACCGAACCCAGGTCACTGGAGCTGTGAGACTGTGGCAGTAAACAGAACCGAACCCGGGTCACTGGAGCTGTGAGGCTGTGGCAGTAAACTGAACCGAACCCGGGTCACTGGAGCTGTGAGGCTGTGGCAGTAAACAGAACCGAACCCATGTCACTGGAGCTGTGAGACTGTGGCAGTAAACAGAACCGAACCCGGGTCACTGGAGCTGTGAGACTGTGGCAGTAAACAGAACCGAACCCAGGTCACTGGAGCTGTGAGAGTGTGGCAGTAAACAGAACCGAACCCGGGTCACTGGAGCTGTGAGACTGTGGCAGTAAACAGAACCGAACCCGGGTCACTGGAGCTGTGAGACTGTGACACTAAACAGAACCGAACCCGGGTCACTGGAGCTGTGAGACTGTGGCAGTAAACAGAACTGAACCCAGGTCACTGGAGCTGTGAGGCTGTGGCAGTAAACAGAACCGAACCCAGGTCACTGGAGCTGTGAGACTGTGGCAGTAAAGAGAACCGAACCCGGGTCACTGGAGCAGTGAGACTGTGGCAGTAAACAGAACCGAACCCAGGTCACTGGAGCTGTGAGGCTGTGGCAGTAAACAGAACCGAACCCAGGTCACTGGAGCTGTGAGACTGTGGCAGTAAACAGAACCGAACCCGGGTCACTGGAGCTGTGAGGCTGTGGCAGTAAACAGAACCGAACCCGGGTCACTGGAGCTGTGAGGCTGTGGCAGTAAACAGAACCGAACCCATGTCACTGGAGCTGTGAGACTGTGGCAGTAAACAGAACTGAACCCATGTCACTGGAGCTGTGAGACTGTGGCAGTAAACAGAACCGAAACCGGGTCACTGGAGCTGTGAGACTGTGGCAGTTCCCAGAACCGAACCCAGGTTACTGGAGCTGTGAGGCTGTGGCAGTAAACAGAACCAAACCCGGGTCACTGGAGCTGTGAGACTGTGGCAGTAAACAGAACCGAACCCGGGTCACTGGAGCTGTGAGACTGTGACACTAAACAGAACCGAACCCGGGTCACTGGAGCTGTGAGACTGTGGCAGTCCCCAAAACCGAACCCAGGTCACTGGAGCTGTGAGACTGTGGCAGTAAACAGAACCGAACCCAGGACACTGGAGCTGTGAGACTGTGGCAGTAAACAGAACCGAACCCGGGTCACTGGAGCTGTGAGACTGTGGCAGTAAACAGAACCGAACCCGGGTCACTGGAGCTGTGAGACTGTGGCAGTAAACAGAACCGAACCCGGGTCACTGGAGCTGTGAGACTGTGGCAGTCCCCAGAACCGAACCCAGGTCACTGGAGCTGTGAGGCTGTGGCAGTAAACAGAACCGAACCCAGGACACTGGAGCTGTGAGACTGTGGCAGTAAACAGAACCGAACCCGGGTCACTGGAGCTGTGAGACTGTGGCAGTGAACAGAACCGAACCCAGGTCACTGGAGCTGTGAGACTGTGGCAGTAAACAGTACCGAACCCGGGTCACTGGAGCTGTGAGGCTGCGGCAGTAAACAGAACCGAACCCGGGTCACTGGAGCTGTGAGGCTGTGGCAGTAAACAGAACCGAACCCAGGTCACTGGAGCTGTGAGGCTGTGGCAGTAAACAGAACTGAACCCGGGTCACTGGAGCTGTGAGACTGTGGCAGTAAACAGAACCGAACCCAGGACACTGGAGCTGTGAGACTGTGGCAGTAAACAGAACCGAACCCAGGTCACTGGAGCTGTGAGACTGTGGCAGTAAACAGAACCGAACCCGGGACACTGGAGCTGTGAGACTGTGGCAGTAAACAGAACTGAACCCGGGTCACTGGAGCTGTGAGACTGTGGCAGTAAACAGAACCGAACCCAGGTCACTGGAGCTGTGAGACTGTGGCAGTAAACAGAACCGAACCCGGGACACTGGAGCTGTGAGACTGTGGCAGTAAACAGAACCGAACCCGGGTCACTGGAGCTGTGAGACTGTGGCAGTAAACAGAACCGAACCCGGGACACTGGAGCTGTGAGACTGTGGCAGTAAACAGAACCGAACCCGGGTCACTGGAGCTGTGAGACTGTGGCAGTAAACAGAACCGAACCCGGGTAGCTGGAGCTGTGAGACTGTGGCAGTAAACAGAACCGAACCCGGGACACTGGAGCTGTGAGACTGTGGCAGTAAACAGAACCGAACCCGGGACACTGGAGCTGTGAGACTGTGGCAGTAAACAGAACCGAACCCGGGTCACTGGAGCTGTGAGACTGTGGCAGTAAACAGAACTGAACCCGGGACACTGGAGCTGTGAGACTGTGGCAGTAAACAGAACCGAACCCGGGTCACTGGAGCTGTGAGACTGTGGCAGTCCCCAGAACCGAACCCAGGACACTGGAGCTGTGAGACTGTGGCAGTAAACAGAACCGAACCCGGGACACTGGAGCTGTGAGACTGTGGCAGTAAACAGAACAGAACCCGGGACACTGGAGCTGTGAGACTGTGGCAGTACGCAGAACCGAACCCAGGTCACTGGAGCTGTGAGACTGTGGCAGGACGCAGAACCGAACCCGGGACACTGGAGCTGTGAGACTGTGGCAGTAAACAGAACCGAACCCAGGTCACTGGAGCTGTGAGACTGTGGCAGTAAACAGAACCGAACCCGGGTCACTGGAGCTGTGAGACTGTGGCAGTAAACAGAACCGAACCCAGGTCACTGGAGCTGTGAGACTGTGGCAGTAAACAGAACCGAACCCGGGTCACTGGAGCTGTGAGGCTGTGGCAGTAAACAGAACCGAACCCGGGTCACTGGAGCTGTGAGGCTGTGGCAGTAAACAGAACCGAACCCGGGTCACTGGAGCTGTGAGGCTGTGGCAGTAAACAGAACCGAACCCATGTCACTGGAGCTGTGAGACTGTAGCAGTAAACAGAACCGAACCCGGGTCACTGGAGCTGTGAGACTGTGGCAGTAAACAGAACTGAACCCGGGTCACTGGAGCTGTGAGACTGTGGCAGTAAACAGAACCAAACCCATGTCACTGGAGCTGTGAGACTGTGGCAGTAAACAGAACCGAACCCGGGACACTGGAGCTGTGAGACTGTGGCAGTAAACAGAACCAAACCCATGTCACTGGAGCTGTGAGGCTGTGGCAGTAAACAGAACCGAACCCGGGTCACTGGAGCTGTGAGGCTGTGGCAGTAAACAGAACCGAACCCATGTCACTGGAGCTGTGAGACTGTAGCAGTAAACAGAACCGAACCCGGGTCACTGGAGCTGTGAGACTGTGGCAGTAAACAGAACTGAACCCGGGTCACTGGAGCTGTGAGACTGTGGCAGTAAACAGAACCAAACCCATGTCACTGGAGCTGTGAGACTGTGGCAGTAAACAGAACCGAACCCGGGACACTGGAGCTGTGAGACTGTGGCAGTAAACAGAACCAAACCCATGTCACTGGAGCTGTGAGACTGTGGCAGTAAACAGAACCGAACCCAGGTCACTGGAGCTGTGAGACTGTGGCAGTAAACAGAACTGAACCCAGGTCACTGGAGCTGTGAGACTGTGGCAGTAAACAGAACTGAACCCAGGTCACTGGAGCTGTGAGACTGTGGCAGTAAACAGAACCGAACCCGGGACACTGGAGCTGTGAGACTGTGGCAGTAAACAGAACTGAACCCGGGTCACTGGAGCTGTGAGACTGTGGCAGTAAACAGAACTGAACCCAGGTCACTGGAGCTGTGAGACTGTGGCAGTAAACAGAACTGAACCCGGGACACTGGAGCTGTGAGACTGTGGCAGTAAACAGAACCAAACCCATGTCACTGGAGCTGTGAGACTGTGGCAGTCAACAGAACCGAACCCGGGTCACTGGAGCTGTGAGACTGTGACACTAAACAGAACCGAACCCGGGTCACTGGAGCTGTGAGACTGTGGCAGTAAACAGAACTGAACCCAGGTCACTGGAGCTGTGAGGCTGTGGCAGTAAACAGAACCGAACCCGGGTCACTGGAGCTGTGAGACTGTGGCAGTAAACAGAACCGAACCCGGGTCACTGGAGCTGTGAGACTGTGACACTAAACAGAACCGAACCCGGGTCACTGGAGCTGTGAGACTGTGGCAGTCCCCAGAACCGAACCCAGGTCACTGGAGCTGTGAGGCTGTGGCAGTAAACAGAACCGAATCCAGGACACTGGAGCTGTGAGACTGTGGCAGTAAACAGAACCGAACCCGGGTCACTGGAGCTGTGAGACTGTGGCAGTGAACAGAACCGAACCCAGGTCACTGGAGCTGTGAGACTGTGGCAGTAAACAGAACCGAACCCGGGTCACTGGAGCTGTGAGGCTGTGGCAGTAAACAGAACCGAACCCGGGTCACTGGAGCTGTGAGGCTGTGGCAGTGAACAGAACCGAACCCAGGTCACTGGAGCTGTGAGACTGTGGCAGTAAACAGAACCGAACCCAGGTCACTGGAGCTGTGAGGCTGTGGCAGTAAACAGAACCGAACCCATGTCACTGGAGCTGTGAGACTGTGGCAGTAAACAGAACCGAACCCGGGTCACTGGAGCTGTGAGACTGTGGCAGTAAACAGAACCAAACCCAGGACACTGGAGCTGTGAGACTGTGGCAGTAAACAGAACCGAACCCGGGACACTGGAGCTGTGAGACTGTGGCACTCCCAAGAACCGAACCCGGGACACTGGAGCTGTGAGACTGTGGCAGTAAACAGAACCGAACCCAGGTCACTGGAGCTGTGAGACTGTGGCAGTAAACAGAACCGAACCCAGGTCACCGGAGCTGTGAGACTGTGGCAGTAAACAGAACCGAACCCGGGTCACTGGAGCTGTGAGACTGTGGCAGTAAACAGAACCGAACCCGGGTCACTGGAGCTGTGAGACTGTGACACTAAACAGAACCGAACCCGGGTCACTGGAGCTGTGAGACTGTGGCAGTAAACAGAACCGAACCCAGGTCACTGGAGCTGTGAGACTGTGGCTGTCCCCAGAACCGAACCCAGGTCACTGGAGCTGTGAGGCTGTGGCAGTAAACAGAACCGAACCCGGGACACTGGAGCTGTGAGACTGTGGCAGTAAACAGAACCGAACCCGGGTCACCGGAGCTGTGAGACTGTGGGAGTAAACAGAACCGAACCCGGGTCACCGGAGCTGTGAGACTGTGGCAGTAAACAGAAACGAACCCGGGTCACTGGAGCTGTGAGACTGTGGCAGTAAACGGAACCGAACCCATATCACTGGAGCTGTGAGACTGTGGCAGTAAACAGAACCGAACCCGGGTCACTGGAGCTGTGAGACTGTGGCAGTAAACAGAACCGAACCCGGGTCACTGGAGCTGTGAGACTGTGGCAGTAAACAGAACCGAACCCGGGTCACTGGAGCTGTGAGACTGTGGCAGTAAACAGAACTGAACCCGGGTCACTGGAGCTGTGAGACTGTGGCAGTAAACAGAACTGAACCCGGGACACTGGAGCTGTGAGACTGTGGCAGTAAACAGAACCGAACCCAGGTCACTGGAGCTGTGAGACTGTGGCAGTAAACAGAACCGAACCCGGGTCACTGGAGCTGTGAGACTGTGGCAGTAAACAGAACCGAACCCAGGTCACTGGAGCTGTGAGACTGTGGCAGTAAACAGAACCGAACCCGGGTCAATGGAGCTGTGAGACTGTGGCAGTAAACAGAACCGAACCCAGGTCACTGGAGCTGTGAGACTGTGGCAGTAAACAGAACCGAACCCGGGACACTGGAGCTGTGAGACTGTGGCAGTAAACAGAACTGAACCCGGGTCACTGGAGCTGTGAGACTGTGGCAGTAAACAGAACCGAACCCGGGACACTGGTGCTGTGAGACTGTGGCAGTAAACAGAACTGAACCCGGGTCACTGGAGCTGTGAGACTGTGGCATTAAACAGAACTGAACCCGGGTCACTGGAGCTGTGAGACTGTGGCAGTAAACAGAACCGAACCCGGGTCACTGGAGCTGTGAGACTGTGGCAGTAAACAGAACCGAACCCAGGTCACTGGAGCTGTGAGACTGTGGCAGTAAACAGAACCGAACCCGGGACACTGGAGCTGTGAGACTGTGGCAGTAAACAGAACCGAACCCAGGTCACTGGAGCTGTGAGACTGTGGCAGTAAACAGAACCGAACCCGGGTCACTGGAGCTGTGAGACTGTGGCAGTAAACAGAACCGAACCCAGGTCACTGGAGCTGTGAGACTGTGGCAATAAACAGAACCGAACCCGGGACACTGGAGCTGTGAGGCTGTGGCAGTAAACAGAACCGAACCCGGGACACTGGAGCTGTGAGACTGTGGCAGTAAACAGAACCGAACCCGGGTCACTGGAGCTGTGAGACTGTGGCAGTAAACAGAACCGAACCCGGGTCACTGGAGCTGTGAGACTGTGGCAGTAAACAGAACCGAACCCAGGTCACTGGAGCGGTGAGACTGTGGCAGTAAACAGAACCGAACCCGGGTCACTGGAGCTGTGAGACTGTGGCAGTAAACAGAACCGAACCCGGGTCACTGGAGCTGTGAGACTGTGGCAGTAAACAGAACCGAACCCGGGACACTGGAGCTGTGAGACTGTGGCAGTAAACAGAACTGAACCCGGGTCACTGGAGCTGTGAGACTGTGACAGTAAACAGAACCGAACCCAGGTCACTGGAGCTGTGAGACTGTGGCAGTAAACAGAACCGAACCCAGGTCACTGGAGCTGTGAGACTGTGGCAGTAAACAGAACCGAACCCGGGACACTGGAGCTGTGAGACTGTGGCAGTAAACAGAACTGAACCCGGGTCACTGGAGCTGTGAGACTGTGGCAGTAAACAGAACCGAACCCGGGACACTGGAGCTGTGAGACTGTGACAGGAAACAGAACCGAACCCAGGTCACTGGAGCTGTGAGACTGTGGCAGTAAACAGAACTGAACCCGGGTCACTGGAGCTGTGAGACTGTGGCAGTAAACAGAACTGAACCCGGGTCACTGGAGCTGTGAGACTGTGGCAGTAAACAGAAATGAACCCGGGTCACTGGAGCTGTGAGACTGTGACAGTAAACAGAACCGAACCCGGGACACTGGAGCTGTGAGACTGTGGCAGTAAACAGAACTGAACCCGGGTCACTGGAGCTGTGAGACTGTGGCAGTAAACAGAACCGAACCCGGGACACTGGAGGTGTGAGACTGTGGCAGTGAACAGAACCGAACCCGGGACACTGGAGCTGTGAGACTGTGGCAGTAAACAGAACCGAACCCGGGTCACTGGAGCTGTGAGACTGTGGCAGTAAACAGAACCGAACCCGGGACACTGGAGCTGTGAGACTGTGGCAGTAAACAGAACCGAACCCGGGACACTGGAGCTGTGAGACTGTGGCAGTAAACAGAACTGAACCCGGGACACTGGAGCTGTGAGGCTGTGGCAGTCCCCAGAACCGAACCCGGGACACTGGAGCTGTGAGGCTGTGGCAGTAAACAGAACCGAACCCGGGACACTGGAGCTGTGAGACTGTGGCAGTAAACAGAACCGAACCCGGGACACTGGAGGTGTGAGACTGTGGCAGTAAACAGAACCGAACCCGGGACACTGGAGCTGTGAGACTGTGGCAGTAAACAGAACCGAACCCGGGTCTCTGGAGCTGTGAGACTGTGGCAGTAAACAGAACTGAACCCGGGTCACTGGAGCTGTGAGACTGTGGCAGTAAACAGAACCGAACCCAGGTCACTGGAGCTGTGAGGCTGTGGCAGTAAACAGAACCGAACCCGGGTCACTGGAGCTGTGAGACTGTGGCAGTAAACAGAACCGAACCCAGGTCACTGGAGCTGTGAGACTGTGGCAGTAAACAGAACCGAACCCAGGTCACTGGAGCTGTGAGACTGTGGCAGTAAACAGAACCGAACCCAGGACACTGGAGCTGTGAGACTGTGGCAGTAAACAGAACCGAACCCAGGTCACTGGAGCTGTGAGACTGTGACAGTAAACAGAACCGAACCCAGGACACTGGAGCTGTGAGACTGTGGCAGTAAACAGAACCGAACCCGGGACACTGGAGCTGTGAGACTGTGGCAGTAAACAGAACCGAACCCAGGTCACTGGAGCTGTGAGACTGTGGCAGTAAACAGAACCGAACCCAGGACACTGGAGCTGTGAGACTGTGGCAGTAAACAGAACCGAAATCGGGTCACTGGAGCTGTGAGACTGTGGCAGTAAACAGAACTGAACCCGGGACACTGGAGCTGTGAGACTGTGGCAGTAAACAGAACCGAACCCGGGACACTGGAGCTGTGAGACTGTGGCAGTAAACAGAACCGAACCCGGGACACTGGAGCTGTGAGACTGTGGCAGTAAACAGAACCGAACCCGGGTCACTGGAGCTGTGAGACTGTGGCAGTAAACAGAACTGAACCCGGGACACTGGAGCTGTGAGACTGTGGCAGTAAACAGAACCGAACTCGGGTCACTGGAGCTGTGAGACTGTGGCAGTCCCCAGAACCGAACCCAGGACACTGGAGCTGTGAGACTGTGGCAGTAAACAGAACCGAACGCGGGACACTGGAGCTGTGAGACTGTGGCAGTAAACAGAACTGAACCCGGGACACTGGAGCTGTGAGACTGTGGCAGTAAACAGAACCGAACCCAGGACACTGGAGCTGTGAGACTGTGGCAGTAAACAGAACCGAACCCGGGTCACTGGAGCTGTGAGACTGTGGCAGTAAACAGAACCGAACCCAGGTCACTGGAGCTGTGAGACTGTGGCAGTAAACAGAACCGAACCCTGGACACTGGAGCTGTGAGACTGTGGCAGTAAACAGAACTGAACCCGGGTCAGTGGAGCTGTGAGACTGTGGCAGTAAACAAAACCGAACCCGGGACACTGGAGCTGTGAGACTGTGGCAGTAAACAGAACTGAACCCGGGTCACTGGAGCTGTGAGACTGTGGCAGTAAACAGAACTGAACCCAGGTCACTGGAGCGGTGAGACTGTGGCAGTAAACAGAACCGAACGCGGGACACTGGAGCTGTGAGACTGTGGCAGTAAACAGAACCGAACCCGGGACACTGGAGCTGTGAGACTGTGGCAGTAAACAGAACCGAACCCGGGTCACTGGAGCTGTGAGACTGTGGCAGTAAACAGAACCGAACCCGGGTCACCGGAGCTGTGAGACTGTGGCAGTAAGCAGAACCGAACCCGGGTCACCGGAGCTGTGAGACTGTGGCAGTAAACAGAACCGAACCCGGGTCACTGGAGCTGTGAGACTGTGGCAGTAAACAGAACCGAACCCAGGTCACTGGAGCTGTGAGACTGTGGCAGTAAACAGAACCGAACCCAGGTCACTGGAGCTGTGAGACTGTGGCAGTAAACAGAACCGAACCCAGGTCACTGGAGCTGTGAGACTGTGGCAGTAAACAGAACCGAACCCAGGACACTGGAGCTGTGAGACTGTGACAGTAAACAGAACCAAACCCGGGTCACTGGAGCTGTGAGACTGTGGCAGTAAACAGAACCGAACCCAGGTCACCGGAGCTGTGAGACTGTGGCAGTAAACAGAACCGAACCCGGGTCACTGGAGCTGTGAGACTGTGGCAGTCCCCAGAACCGAACCCGGGACACTGGAGCTGTGAGACTGTGGCAGTAAACAGAACCGAACCCGGGACACTGGAGCTGTGAGGCTGTGGCAGTAAACAGAACCGAACCCAGGTCACTGGAGCTGTGAGACTGTGGCAGTAAACAGAACCGAACCCAGGTCACTGGAGCGGTGACACTGTGGCAGTAAACAGAACCGAACCCGGGTCACTGGAGCTGTGAGACTGTGGCAGTAAACAGAACCGAACCCAGGTCACTGGAGCTGTGAGACTGTGGCAGTAAACAGAACCGAACCCGGGTCACTGGAGCTGTGAGACTGTGGCAGTAAACAGAACCGAACCCGGGACACTGGAGCTGTGAGACTGTGGCAGTAAACAGAACTGAACCCGGGTCACTGGAGCTGTGAGACTGTGACAGTAAACAGAACCGAACCCAGGTCACTGGAGCTGTGAGACTGTGGCAGTAAACAGAACCGAACCCAGGTCACTGGAGCTGTGAGACTGTGGCAGTAAACTGAACCGAACCCGGGACACTGGAGCTGTGAGACTGTGGCAGTAAACAGAACCGAACCCGGGTCACTGGAGCTGTGAGGCTGTGGCAGTAAACAGAACCGAACCCAGGTCACTGGAGCTGTGAGACTGTGGCAGTAAACAGAACTGAACCCGGGTCACTGGAGCTGTGAGACTGTGGCAGTAAACAGAACCGAACCCAGGTCACTGGAGCTGTGAGGCTGTGGCAGTAAACAGAACCGAACCCAGGTCACTGGAGCTGTGAGGCTGTGGCAGTAAACAGAACCGAACTCGGGTCACTGGAGCTGTGAGACTGTGGCAGTAAACAGAACTGAACCCGGGTCACTGGAGCTGTGAGACTGTGGCAGAAAACAGAACTGAACCCGGGTCACTGGAGCTGTGAGACTGTGGCAGTAAACAGAACTGAACCCGGGTCACTGGAGCTGTGAGACTGTGGCAGAAAACAGAACTGAACCCGGGTCACTGGAGCTGTGAGACTGTGGCAGTAAACAGAAATGAACCCTGGTCACTGGAGCTGTGAGACTGTGGCAGTAAACAGAACTGAACCCGGGTCACCGGAGCTGTGAGACTGTGGCAGAAAACAGAACTGAACCCGGGTCACCGGAGCTGTGAGACTGTGGCAGTAAACAGAACCGAACCCGGGTCTCTGGAGCTGTGAGACTGTGGCAGTAAACAGAACCGAACCCGGGACACTGGAGCTGTGAGACTGTGGCAGTAAACAGAACCGAACCCGGGACACTGGAGCTGTGAGACTGTGGCAGTAAACAGAACCGAACCCGGGACACTGGAGGTGTGAGACTGTGGCAGTAAACAGAACCGAACCCGGGACACTGGAGCTGTGAGACTGTGGCAGTAAACAGAACCGAACCCGGGTCTCTGGAGCTGTGAGACTGTGGCAGTAAACAGAACCGAACACGGGTCACTGGAGCTGTGAGACTGTGGCAGTAAACAGAACTGAACCCGGGTCACTGGAGCTGTGAGACTGTGGCAGTAAACAGAACCGAACCCAGGTCACTGGAGCTGTGAGGCTGTGGCAGTAAACAGAACCGAACCCGGGTCACTGGAGCTGTGAGACTGTGGCAGTAAACAGAACCGAACCCAGGTCACTGGAGCTGTGAGACTGTGGCAGTAAACAGAACCGAACCCAGGTCACTGGAGCTGTGAGACTGTGGCAGTAAACAGAACCGAACCCAGGACACTGGAGCTGTGAGACTGTGGCAGTAAACAGAACCGAACCCAGGTCACTGGAGCTGTGAGACTGTGGCAGTAAACAGAACCGAACCCAGGTCACTGGAGCTGTGAGACTGTGGCAGTAAACAGAACCGAACCCAGGTCACTGGAGCGGTGAGACTGTGGCAGTAAACAGAACCGAACCCGGGTCACTGGAGCTGTGAGACTGTGGCAGTAAACAGAACCGAACCCGGGTCACTGGAGCTGTGAGACTGTGGCAGTAAACAGAACCGAACCCGGGACACTGGAGCTGTGAGACTGTGGCAGTAAACAGAACTGAACCCGGGTCACTGGAGCTGTGAGACTGTGACAGTAAACAGAACCGAACCCAGGTCACTGGAGCTGTGAGACTGTGGCAGTAAACAGAACCGAACCCAGGTCACTGGAGCTGTGAGACTGTGGCAGTAAACAGAACCGAACCCGGGACACTGGAGCTGTGAGACTGTGGCAGTAAACAGAACTGAACCCGGGTCACTGGAGCTGTGAGACTGTGGCAGTAAACAGAACCGAACCCGGGACACTGGAGCTGTGAGACTGTGACAGGAAACAGAACCGAACCCAGGTCACTGGAGCTGTGAGACTGTGGCAGTAAACAGAACTGAACCCGGGTCACTGGAGCTGTGAGACTGTGGCAGTAAACAGAACTGAACCCGGGTCACTGGAGCTGTGAGACTGTGGCAGTAAACAGAAATGAACCCGGGTCACTGGAGCTGTGAGACTGTGGCAGTAAACAGAACCGAACCCGGGACACTGGAGCTGTGAGACTGTGGCAGTAAACAGAACTGAACCCGGGACACTGGAGCTGTGAGACTGTGGCAGTAAACAGAACCGAACCCGGGACACTGGAGGTGTGAGACTGTGGCAGTAAACAGAACTGAACCCGGGTCACTGGAGCTGTGAGACTGTGGCAGTAAACAGAACCGAACCCGGGACACTGGAGCTGTGAGACTGTGGCAGTAAACAGAACTGAACCCGGGTCACTGGAGCTGTGAGACTGTGGCAGTAAACAGAACTGAACCCGGGACACTGGAGCTGTGAGACTGTGGCAGTAAACAGAACTGAACCCGGGTCACTGGAGCTGTGAGACTGTGGCAGTAAACAGAACCGAACCCGGGACACTGGAGGTGTGAGACTGTGGCAGTAAACAGAACCGAACCCGGGACACTGGAGCTGTGAGACTGTGGCAGTAAACAGAACCGAACCCGGGTCACTGGAGCTGTGAGACTGTGGCAGTAAACAGAACCGAACCCGGGACACTGGAGCTGTGAGACTGTGGCAGTAAACAGAACCGAACCCGGGACACTGGAGCTGTGAGACTGTGGCAGTAAACAGAACTGAACCCGGGACACTGGAGCTGTGAGGCTGTGGCAGTCCCCAGAACCGAACCCGGGACACTGGAGCTGTGAGGCTGTGGCAGTAAACAGAACCGAACCCGGGACACTGGAGCTGTGAGACTGTGGCAGTAAACAGAACCGAACCCGGGACACTGGAGGTGTGAGACTGTGGCAGTAAACAGAACCGAACCCGGGACACTGGAGCTGTGAGACTGTGGCAGTAAACAGAACCGAACCCGGGTCTCTGGAGCTGTGAGACTGTGGCAGTAAACAGAACCGAACACGGGTCACTGGAGCTGTGAGACTGTGGCAGTAAACAGAACTGAACCCGGGTCACTGGAGCTGTGATACTGTGGCAGTAAACAGAACCGAAACCAGGTCACTGGAGCTGTGAGGCTGTGGCAGTAAACAGAACCGAACCCGGGTCACTGGAGCTGTGAGACTGTGGCAGTAAACAGAACCGAACCCAGGTCACTGGAGCTGTGAGACTGTGGCAGTAAACAGAACCGAACCCAGGTCACTGGAGCTGTGAGACTGTGGCAGTAAACAGAACCGAACCCAGGACACTGGAGCTGTGAGACTGTGACAGTAAACAGAACCAAACCCGGGTCACTGGAGCTGTGAGACTGTGGCAGTAAACAGAACCGAACCCAGGTCACCGGAGCTGTGAGACTGTGGCAGTAAACAGAACCGAACCCGGGTCACTGGAGCTGTGAGACTGTGGCAGTAAACAGAACCAAACCCAGGTCACTGGAGCTGTGAGACTGTGGCAGTCCCCAGAACCGAACCCGGGACACTGGAGCTGTGAGGCTGTGGCAGTAAACAGAACCGAACCCAGGTCACTGGAGCTGTGAGACTGTGGCAGTAAACAGAACCGAACCCAGGTCACTGGAGCGGTGAGACTGTGGCAGTAAACAGAACCGAACCCGGGTCACTGGAGCTGTGAGACTGTGGCAGTAAACAGAACCGAACCCGGGTCACTGGAGCTGTGAGACTGTGGCAGTAAACAGAACCGAACCCGGGACACTGGAGCTGTGAGACTGTGGCAGTAAACAGAACTGAACCCGGGTCACTGGAGCTGTGAGACTGTGACAGTAAACAGAACCGAACCCAGGTCACTGGAGCTGTGAGACTGTGGCAGTAAACAGAACCGAACCCAGGTCACTGGAGCTGTGAGACTGTGGCAGTAAACAGAACCGAACCCGGGACACTGGAGCTGTGAGACTGTGGCAGTAAACAGAACTGAACCCGGGTCACTGGAGCTGTGAGACTGTGGCAGTAAACAGAACCGAACCCGGGACACTGGAGCTGTGAGACTGTGACAGGAAACAGAACCGAACCCAGGTCACTGGAGCTGTGAGACTGTGGCAGTAAACAGAACTGAACCCGGGTCACTGGAGCTGTGAGACTGTGGCAGTAAACAGAACTGAACCCGGGTCACTGGAGCTGTGAGACTGTGGCAGTAAACAGAAATGAACCCGGGTCACTGGAGCTGTGAGACTGTGGCAGTAAACAGAACCGAACCCGGGACACTGGAGGTGTGAGACTGTGGCAGTAAACAGAACCGAACCCAGGTCACTGGAGCTGTGAGACTGTGACAGTAAACAGAACCGAACCCGGGACACGGGAGCTGTGAGACTGTGACAGTAAACAGAACTGAACCCGGGACACTGGAGCTGTGAGACTGTGGCAGTAAACAGAACCGAACCCGGGACACTGGAGGTGTGAGACTGTGGCAGTAAACAGAACTGAACCCGGGTCACTGGAGCTGTGAGACTGTGGCAGTAAACAGAACCGAACCCGGGACACTGGAGGTGTGAGACTGTGGCAGTAAACAGAACTGAACCCGGGTCACTGGAGCTGTGAGACTGTGGCAGTAAACAGAACCGAACCCGGGACACTGGAGCTGTGAGACTGTGGCAGTAAACAGAACTGAACCCGGGTCACTGGAGCTGTGAGACTGTGGCAGTAAACAGAACTGAACCCGGGTCACTGGAGCTGTGAGACTGTGACAGTAAACAGAACCGAACCCGGGACACTGGAGCTGTGAGACTGTGGCAGTAAACAGAACTGAAGCCGGGTCACTGGAGCTGTGAGACTGTGGCAGTAAACAGAACCGAACCCGGGACACTGGAGGTGTGAGACTGTGGCAGTAAACAGAACCGAACCCGGGACACTGGAGCTGTGAGACTGTGGCAGTAAACAGAACCGAACCCGGGTCACTGGAGCTGTGAGACTGTGGCAGTAAACAGAACCGAACCCGGGACACTGGAGCTGTGAGACTGTGGCAGTAAACAGAACCGAACCCGGGACACTGGAGCTGTGAGACTGTGGCAGTAAACAGAACCGAACCCGGGACACTGGAGCTGTGAGACTGTGGCAGTAAACAGAACCGAACCCCGGACACTGGAGCTGTGAGACTGTGGCAGTAAACAGAACTGAACCCGGGACACTGGAGCTGTGAGACTGTGGCAGTAAACAGAACCGAACCCAGGTCACTGGAGCTGTGAGACTGTGGCAGTAAACAGAACCGAACCCGGGACACTGGAGCTGTGAGACTGTGGCAGTAAACAGAACCGAACCCGGGACACTGGAGCTGTGAGACTGTGGCAGTAAACAGAACCGAACCCGGGTCACTGGAGCTGTGAGACTGTGGCAGTAAACAGAACCGAACCCAGGTCACTGGAGCTGTGAGACTGTGACAGTAAACAGAACCGAACCCGGGTCACTGGAGCTGTGTGACTGTGGCAGTAAACAGAACCGAACCCAGGTCACTGGAGCTGTGAGACTGTGGCAGTAAACAGAACTGAACCCAGGACACTGGAGCTGTGAGACTGTGACAGTAAACAGAACCGAACCCGGGACACTGGAGCTGTGAGACTGTGGCAGTAAACAGAACTGAACCCAGGACACTGGAGCTGTGAGACTGTGGCAGTAAACAGAACCGAACCCGGGACACTGGAGCTGTGAGACTGTGGCAGTAAACAGAACTGAACCCAGGACACTGGAGCTGTGAGACTGTGACAGTAAACAGAACCGAACCCGGGACACTGGAGCTGTGAGACTGTGGCAGTAAACAGAACCGAACCCGGGACACTGGAGCTGTGAGACTGTGGCAGTAAACAGAACTGAACCCAGGACACTGGAGCTGTGAGACTGTGACAGTAAACAGAACCGAACCCGGGACACTGGAGCTGTGAGACTGTGGCAGTAAACAGAACCGAACCCGGGACACTGGAGCTGTGAGACTGTGGCAGTAAACAGAACCGAACCCGGGTCACTGGAGCTGTGAGACTGTGGCAGTAAACAGAACCGAACCCGGGACACTGGAGCTGTGAGACTGTGGCAGTAAACAGAACTGAACCCGGGACACTGGAGCTGTGAGGCTGTGGCAGTCCCCAGAACCGAACCCGGGACACTGGAGCTGTGAGGCTGTGGCAGTAAACAGAACCGAACCCGGGACACTGGAGCTGTGAGACTGTGGCAGTAAACAGAACCGAACCCGGGACACTGGAGGTGTGAGACTGTGGCAGTAAACAGAACCGAACCCGGGACACTGGAGCTGTGAGACTGTGGCAGTAAACAGAACCGAACCCAGGTCACTGGAGCTGTGAGACTGTGGCAGTAAACAGAACCGAACCCAGGACACTGGAGCTGTGAGACTGTGACAGTAAACAGAACCAAACCCGGGTCACTGGAGCTGTGAGACTGTGGCAGTAAACAGAACCGAACCCAGGTCACCGGAGCTGTGAGACTGTGGCAGTAAACAGAACCGAACCCGGGTCACTGGAGCTGTGAGACTGTGGCAGTAAACAGAACCAAACCCAGGTCACTGGAGCTGTGAGACTGTGGCAGTCCCCAGAACCGAACCCGGGACACTGGAGCTGTGAGGCTGTGGCAGTAAACAGAACCGAACCCAGGTCACTGGAGCTGTGAGACTGTGGCAGTAAACAGAACCGAACCCAGGTCACTGGAGCGGTGAGACTGTGGCAGTAAACAGAACCGAACCCGGGTCACTGGAGCTGTGAGACTGTGGCAGTAAACAGAACCGAACCCGGGTCACTGGAGCTGTGAGACTGTGGCAGTAAACAGAACCGAACCCGGGACACTGGAGCTGTGAGACTGTGGCAGTAAACAGAACTGAACCCGGGTCACTGGAGCTGTGAGACTGTGACAGTAAACAGAACCGAACCCAGGTCACTGGAGCTGTGAGACTGTGGCAGTAAACAGAACCGAACCCGGGAAACTGGAGCTGTGAGACTGTGGCAGTAAACAGAACTGAACCCGGGACACTGGAGCTGTGAGACTGTGGCAGTAAACAGAACTGAACCCGGGACACTGGAGCTGTGAGACTGTGGCAGTAAACAGAACCGAACCCGGGACACTGGAGGTGTGAGACTGTGGCAGTAAACAGAACTGAACCCGGGTCACTGGAGCTGTGAGACTGTGGCAGTAAACAGAACCGAACCCGGGACACTGGAGGTGTGAGACTGTGGCAGTAAACAGAACTGAACCCGGGTCACTGGAGCTGTGAGACTGTGGCAGTAAACAGAACCGAACCCGGGACACTGGAGCTGTGAGACTGTGGCAGTAAACAGAACTGAACCCGGGTCACTGGAGCTGTGAGACTGTGGCAGTAAACAGAACTGAACCCGGGTCACTGGAGCTGTGAGACTGTGACAGTAAACAGAACCGAACCCGGGACACTGGAGCTGTGAGACTGTGGCAGTAAACAGAACTGAAGCCGGGTCACTGGAGCTGTGAGACTGTGGCAGTAAACAGAACCGAACCCGGGACACTGGAGGTGTGAGACTGTGGCAGTAAACAGAACCGAACCCGGGACACTGGAGCTGTGAGACTGTGGCAGTAAACAGAACCGAACCCGGGTCACTGGAGCTGTGAGACTGTGGCAGTAAACAGAACCGAACCCGGGACACTGGAGCTGTGAGACTGTGGCAGTAAACAGAACCGAACCCGGGACACTGGAGCTGTGAGACTGTGGCAGTAAACAGAACCGAACCCGGGACACTGGAGCTGTGAGACTGTGGCAGTAAACAGAACCGAACCCCGGACACTGGAGCTGTGAGACTGTGGCAGTAAACAGAACTGAACCCGGGACACTGGAGCTGTGAGACTGTGGCAGTAAACAGAACCGAACCCGGGTCACTGGAGCTGTGAGACTGTGGCAGTAAACAGAACCGAACCCAGGTCACTGGAGCTGTGAGACTGTGGCAGTAAACAGAACCGAACCCGGGTCACTGGAGCTGTGTGACTGTGGCAGTCCCCAGAACCGAACCCAGGACACTGGAGCTGTGAGACTGTGGCAGTAAACAGAACCGAACCCGGGACACTGGAGCTGTGAGACAGTGGCAGTAAACAGAAATGAACCCAGGACACTGGAGCTGTGAGACTGTGACAGTAAACAGAACCGAACCCGGGACACTGGAGCTGTGAGACTGTGGCAGTAAACAGAACCGAACCCGGGACACTGGAGCTGTGAGACTGTGGCAGTAAACAGAACCGAACCCGGGACACTGGAGCTGTGAGACTGTGACAGTAAACAGAACCGAACCCGGGACACTGGAGCTGTGAGACTGTGGCAGTAAACAGAACTGAACCCGGGACACTGGAGCTGTGAGACTGTGGCAGTAAACAGAACCGAACCCGGGTCACTGGAGCTGTGAGACTGTGACAGTAAACAGAACCGAACCCGGGACACTGGAGCTGTGAGACTGTGGCAGTTAGCAGAAACGAACCCGGGTCACTGGAGCTGTGAGACTGTGGCAGTAAACAGAACCGAACCCGGGTCACTGGAGCTGTGAGACTGTGGCAGTAAACAGAACCGAACCCGGGACACTGGAGCTGTGAGACTGTGGCAGTAAACAGAACCGAACCCGGGTCACGGGAGCTGTGAGACGGTGGCAGTAAACAGAACCGAACCCGGGTCACGGGAGCTGTGAGACGGTGGCAGTAAACAGAACCGAACCCGGGTCACTGGAGCTGTGAGACTGTGGCAGTAAACAGAACCGAACCCGGGTCACTGGAGCTGTGAGACTGTGGCAGTAAACAGAACCGAACCCAGGTCACTGGAGCTGTGAGACTGTGGCAGTAAACAGAACCGAACCCGGGTCACTGGAGCTGTGAGGCTGTGGCAGTAAACAGAACCGAACCCGGGTCACTGGAGCTGTGAGGCTGTGGCAGTAAACAGAACCGAACCCATGTCACTGGAGCTGTGAGACTGTGGCAGTAAACAGAACCGAACCCGGGTCACTGGAGCTGTGAGACTGTGGCAGTAAACAGAACCGAACCCGGGTCACCGGAGCTGTGAGACTGTGGCAGTAAACAGAACCGAACCCGGGTCACTGGAGCTGTGAGACTGTGGCAGTAAACAGAACCGAACCCGGGTCACCGGAGCTGTGAGACTGTGGCAGTAAACAGAACCGAACCCATGTCACTGGAGCTGTGAGACTGTGGCAGTAAAGAGAACCGAACCCGGGTCACCGGAGCTGTGAGACTGTGGCAGTAAACAGAACCGAACCCGGGTCACTGGAGCTGTGAGACTGTGGCAGTAAACAGAACCGAACCCGGGTCACCGGAGCTGTGAGACTGTGGCAGTAAACAGAACCGAACCCAGGTCACTGGAGCTGTGAGACTGTGGCAGTAAACAGAACCGAACCCGGGACACTGGAGCTGTGAGACTGTGGCAGTAAACAGAACCGAACCCAGGTCACTGGAGCTGTGAGACTGTGGCAGTAAACAGAACCGAACCCAGGACACTGGAGCTGTGAGACTGTGGCAGTAAACAGAACCGAAACCGGTTCACTGGAGCTGTGAGACTGTGGCAGTAAACAGAACCGAACCCGGGACACTGGAGCTGTGAGACTGTGGCAGTAAACAGAACCGAACCCGGGACACTGGAGCTGTGAGACTGTGGCAGTAAACAGAACCGAACCCGGGTCACTGGAGCTGTGAGACTGTGGCAGTAAACAGAACCGAACCCGGGACACTGGAGCTGTGAGACTGTGGCAGTAAACAGAACCGAACCCGGGACACTGGAGCTGTGAGACTGTGGCAGTAAACAGAACCGAACCCGGGTCACTGGAGCTGTGAGACTGTGGCAGTAAACAGAACTGAAGCCGGGACACTGGAGCTGTGAGACTGTGGCAGTAAACAGAACCGAACCCGGGTCACTGGAGCTGTGAGACTGTGGCAGTCCCCAGAACCGAACCCAGGACACTGGAGCTGTGAGACTGTGGCAGTAAACAGAACCGAACGCGGGACACTGGAGCTGTGAGACTGTGGCAGTAAACAGAACTGAACCCGGGACACTGGAGCTGTGAGACTGTGGCAGTAAACAGAACCGAACCCAGGACACTGGAGCTGTGAGACTGTGGCAGTAAACAGAACCGAACCCGGGACACTGGAGCTGTGAGGCTGTGGCAGTAAACAGAACCGAACCCGGGACACTGGAGCTGTGAGACTGTGGCAGTAAACAGAACCGAACCCGGGACACTGGAGCTGTGAGACTGTGGCAGTAAACAGAACCGAACCCGGGACACTGGAGCTGTGAGACTGTGGCAGTAAACAGAACCGAACCCGGGACACTGGAGCTGTGAGACTGTGGCAGTAAACAGAACTGAACCCGGGACACTGGAGCTGTGAGACTGTGGCAGTAAACAGAACCGAACCCGGGACACTGGAGCTGTGAGACTGTGGCAGTAAACAGAACTGAACCCGGGACACTGGAGCTGTGAGACTGTGGCAGTAAACAGAACCGAACCCAGGTCACTGGAGCTGTGAGACTGTGGCAGTAAACAGAACCGAACCCAGGACACTGGAGCTGTGAGACTGTGGCAGTAAACAGAACCGAACCCGGGACACTGGAGCTGTGAGACTGTGGCAGTAAACAGAACTGAACCCGGGACACTGGAGCTGTGAGACTGTGGCAGTAAACAGAACCGAACCCAGGTCACTGGAGCTGTGAGACTGTGGCAGTAAACAGAACCGAACCCGGGACACTGGAGCTGTGAGACTGTGGCAGTAAACAGAACCGAACCCGGGTCACTGGAGCTGTGAGACTGTGGCAGTAAACAGAACCGAACCCAGGTCACTGGAGCTGTGAGACTGTGGCAGTAAACAGAACCGAACCCGGGTCACTGGAGCTGTGTGACTGTGGCAGTCCCCAGAACCGAACCCAGGACACTGGAGCTGTGAGACTGTGGCAGTAAACAGAACCGAACCCGGGACACTGGAGCTGTGAGACTGTGGCAGTAAACAGAACTGAACCCAGGACACTGGAGCTGTGAGACTGTGGCAGTAAACAGAACCGGACCCAGGACACTGGAGCTGTGAGACTGTGACAGTAAACAGAACCGAACCCGGGACACTGGAGCTGTGAGACTGTGGCAGTAAACAGAACCGAACCCGGGACACTGGAGCTGTGAGACTGTGGCAGTAAACAGAACCGAACCCAGGACACTGGAGCTGTGAGACTGTGACAGTAAACAGAACCGAACCCGGGACACTGGAGCTGTGAGACTGTGGCAGTAAACAGAACCGAACCCGGGTCACTGGAGCTGTGAGACTGTGGCAGTAAACAGAACTGAACCCGGGACACTGGAGCTGTGAGACTGTGGCAGTAAACAGAACCGAACCCGGGACACCGGAGCTGTGAGACTGTGGCAGTAAACAGAACCGAACCCGGGTCACCGGAGCTGTGAGACTGTGGCCTTAAACAGAACCGAACCCATGTCACTGGAGATGTGAGACTGTGGCAGTAAACAGAACCGAACCCGGGTCACCGGAGCTGTGAGACTGTGGCAGTAAACAGAACCGAACCCGGGTCACTGGAGCTGTGAGACTGTGGCAGTAAACAGAACCGAACCCGGGTCACCGGAGCTGTGAGACTGTGGCAGTAAACAGAACCGAACCCGGGTCACTGGAGCTGTGAGACTGTGGCAGTAAACAGAACTGAACCCGGGTCACTGGAGCTGTGAGACTGTGGCAGTAAACAGAACCGAACCCAGGTCACTGGAGCTGTGAGACTGTGGCAGTAAACAGAACCGAACCCAGGTCACTGGAGCTGTGAGGCTGTGGCAGTAAACAGAACCGAACCCAGGTCACTGGAGCTGTGAGGCTGTGGCAGTAAACAGAACCGAACCCGGGTCACTGGAGCTGTGAGACTGTGGCAGTAAACAGAACCGAACCCAGGTCACTGGAGCCGTGAGACTGTGGCAGTAAACAGAACCGAACCCAGGTCACTGGAGCTGTGAGACTGTGACAGTAAACAGAACCGAACCCATGTCACTGGAGCTGTGAGACTGTGGCAGTAAACAGAACCGAACCCGGGTCACCGGAGCTGTGAGACTGTGGCAGTAAACAGAACCGAACCCAGGTCACTGGAGCTGTGAGACTGTGGCAGTAAACAGAACTGAACCCGGGACACTGGAGCTGTGAGACTGTGGCAGTAAACAGAACCGAACCCGGGACACTGGAGCTGTGAGACTGTGACAGTAAACAGAACAAAACCCAGGTCACTGGAGCTGTGAGACTGTGGCAGTAAACAGAACCGAACCCGGGTCACTGGAGCTGTGAGACTGTGGCAGTAAACAGAACCGAACCCAGGTCACCGGAGCTGTGAGACTGTGGCAGTAAACAGAACCGAACCCGGGTCACTGGAGCTGTGAGACTGTGGCAGTAAACAGAACCGAACCCAGGTCACTGGAGCTGTGAGACTGTGGCAGTCCCCAGAACCGAACCCGGGACACTGGAGCTGTGAGGCTGTGGGAGTAAACAGAACCGAACCCAGGTCACTGGAGCTGTGAGACTGTGGCAGTAAACAGAACCGAACCCGGGTCACTGGAGCTGTGAGACTGTGGCAGTAAACAGAACCGAACCCAGGTCACTGGAGCGGTGAGACTGTGGCAGTAAACAGAACCGAACCCGGGTCACTGGAGCTGTGAGACTGTGGCAGTAAACAGAAACGAACCCAGGTCACTGGAGCTGTGAGACTGTGGCAGTAAACAGAACCGAACCCGGGTCACTGGAGCTGTGAGACTGTGGCAGTAAACAGAACCGAACCCGGGACACTGGAGCTGTGAGACTGTGGCAGTAAACAGAACTGAACCCGGGTCACTGGAGCTGTGAGACTGTGACAGTAAACAGAACCGAACCCAGGTCACTGGAGCTGTGAGACTGTGGCAGTAAACAGAACCGAACCCAGGTCACTGGAGCTGTGAGACTGTGGCAGTAAACAGAACCGAACCCGGGACACTGGAGCTGTGAGACTGTGGCAGTAAACAGAACTGAACCCGGGTCACTGGAGCTGTGAGACTGTGGCAGTAAACAGAACCGAACCCAGGTCACTGGAGCTGTGAGACTGTGGCAGTAAACAGAACCGAACCTAGGTCACTGGAGCTGTGAGACTGTGGCAGTAAACAGAACCGAACCCAGGTCACTGGAGCTGTGAGACTGTGGCAGTAAACAGAACGGAACCCGGGACACTGGAGCTGTGAGAAAGTGGCAGTAAACAGAACTGAACCCGGGTCACTGGAGCTGTGAGACTGTGACAGTAAACAGAACCGAACCCGGGACACTGGAGCTGTGAGACTGTGGCAGTAAACAGAACTGAACCCGGGTCACTGGAGCTGTGAGACTGTGGCAGTAAACAGAACCGAACCCGGGACACTGGAGCTGTGAGGCTGTGGCAGTAAACAGAACCGAACCCGGGACACTGGAGCTGTGAGACTGTGGCAGTAAACAGAACCGAACCCGGGACACTGGAGCTGTGAGACTGTGGCAGTAAACAGAACCGAACCCGGGACACTGGAGCTGTGAGACTGTGGCAGTAAACAGAACCGAACCCGGGACACTGGAGCTGTGAGACTGTGGCAGTAAACAGAACTGAACCCGGGACACTGGAGCTGTGAGACTGTGGCAGTAAACAGAACCGAACCCGGGACACTGGAGCTGTGAGACTGTGGCAGTAAACAGAACTGAACCCGGGACACTGGAGCTGTGAGACTGTGGCAGTAAACAGAACCGAACCCAGGTCACTGGAGCTGTGAGACTGTGGCAGTAAACAGAACCGAACCGAGGTCACTGGAGCTGTGAGACTGTGGCAGTAAACAGAACCGAACCCGGGACACTGGAGCTGTGAGACTGTGGCAGTAAACAGAACCGAACCCGGGACACTGGAGCTGTGAGACTGTGGCAGTAAACAGAACTGAACCCGGGACACTGGAGCTGTGAGACTGTGGCAGTAAACAGAACCGACCCCAGGTCACTGGAGCTGTGAGACTGTGGCAGTAAACAGAACCGAACCCGGGACACTGGAGCTGTGAGACTGTGGCAGTAAAGAGAACCGAACCCGGGACACTGGAGCTGTGAGACTGTGGCAGTAAACAGAACCGAACCCGGGTCACTGGAGCTGTGTGACTGTGGCAGTAAACAGAACCGAACCCGGGTCACCGGAGCTGTGAGACTGTGGCAGTAAACAGAACCGAACCCGGGTCACTGGAGCTGTGAGACTGTGGCAGTAAACAGAACTGAACCCGGGTCACTGGAGCTGTGAGACTGTGGCAGTAAACAGAACCGAACCCAGGTCACTGGAGCTGTGAGACTGTGGCAGTAAACAGAACCGAACCCAGGTCACTGGAGCTGTGAGGCTGTGGCAGTAAACAGAACCGAACCCAGGTCACTGGAGCTGTGAGGCTGTGGCAGTAAACAGAACCGAACCCGGGTCACTGGAGCTGTGAGACTGTGGCAGTAAACAGAACCGAACCCAGGTCACTGGAGCCGTGAGACTGTGGCAGTAAACAGAACCGAACCCAGGTCACTGGAGCTGTGAGACTGTGACAGTAAACAGAACCGAACCCATGTCACTGGAGCTGTGAGACTGTGGCAGTAAACAGAACCGAACCCGGGTCACCGGAGCTGTGAGACTGTGGCAGTAAACAGAACCGAACCCAGGTCACTGGAGCTGTGAGACTGTGGCAGTAAACAGAACTGAACCCGGGACACTGGAGCTGTGAGACTGTGGCAGTAAACAGAACCGAACCCGGGACACTGGAGCTGTGAGACTGTGACAGTAAACAGAACCAAACCCGGGTCACTGGAGCTGTGAGACTGTGGCAGTAAACAGAACCGAACCCAGGTCACCGGAGCTGTGAGACTGTGGCAGTAAACAGAACCGAACCCGGGTCACTGGAGCTGTGAGACTGTGGCAGTAAACAGAACCGAACCCAGGTCACTGGAGCTGTGAGACTGTGGCAGTCCCCAGAACCGAACCCGGGACACTGGAGCTGTGAGGCTGTGGGAGTAAACAGAACCGAACCCAGGTCACTGGAGCTGTGAGACTGTGGCAGTAAACAGAACCGAACCCGGGTCACTGGAGCTGTGAGACTGTGGCAGTAAACAGAACCGAACCCAGGTCACTGGAGCGGTGAGACTGTGGCAGTAAACAGAACCGAACCCGGGTCACTGGAGCTGTGAGACTGTGGCAGTAAACAGAAACGAACCCAGGTCACTGGAGCTGTGAGACTGTGGCAGTAAACAGAACCGAACCCGGGTCACTGGAGCTGTGAGACTGTGGCAGTAAACAGAACCGAACCCGGGACACTGGAGCTGTGAGACTGTGGCAGTAAACAGAACTGAACCCGGGTCACTGGAGCTGTGAGACTGTGACAGTAAACAGAACCGAACCCAGGTCACTGGAGCTGTGAGACTGTGGCAGTAAACAGAACCGAACCCAGGTCACTGGAGCTGTGAGACTGTGGCAGTAAACAGAACCGAACCCGGGACACTGGAGCTGTGAGACTGTGGCAGTAAACAGAACTGAACCCGGGTCACTGGAGCTGTGAGACTGTGGCAGTAAACAGAACCGAACCCAGGTCACTGGAGCTGTGAGACTGTGGCAGTAAACAGAACCGAACCCAGGTCACTGGAGCTGTGAGACTGTGGCAGTAAACAGAACCGAACCCAGGTCACTGGAGCTGTGAGACTGTGGCAGTAAACAGAACCGAACCCGGGACACTGGAGCTGTGAGACTGTGGCAGTAAACAGAACTGAACCCGGGTCACTGGAGCTGTGAGACTGTGACAGTAAACAGAACCGAACCCGGGACACTGGAGCTGTGAGACTGTGGCAGTAAACAGAACTGAACCCGGGTCACTGGAGCTGTGAGACTGTGGCAGTAAACAGAACCGAACCCGGGACACTGGAGCTGTGAGGCTGTGGCAGTAAACAGAACCGAACCCGGGACACTGGAGCTGTGAGACTGTGGCAGTAAACAGAACCGAACCCGGGACACTGGAGCTGTGAGACTGTGGCAGTAAACAGAACCGAACCCGGGACACTGGAGCTGTGAGACTGTGGCAGTAAACAGAACCGAACCCGGGACACTGGAGCTGTGAGACTGTGGCAGTAAACAGAACTGAACCCGGGACACTGGAGCTGTGAGACTGTGGCAGTAAACAGAACCGAACCCGGGACACTGGAGCTGTGAGACTGTGGCAGTAAACAGAACTGAACCCGGGACACTGGAGCTGTGAGACTGTGGCAGTAAACAGAACCGAACCCAGGTCACTGGAGCTGTGAGACTGTGGCAGTAAACAGAACCGAACCCAGGTCACTGGAGCTGTGAGACTGTGGCAGTAAACAGAACTGAACCCGGGACACTGGAGCTGTGAGACTGTGGCAGTAAACAGAACCGACCCCAGGTCACTGGAGCTGTGAGACTGTGGCAGTAAACAGAACCGAACCCGGGACACTGGAGCTGTGAGACTGTGGCAGTAAAGAGAACCGAACCCGGGACACTGGAGCTGTGAGACTGTGGCAGTAAACAGAACCGAACCCGGGTCACTGGAGCTGTGAGACTGTGGCAGTAAACAGAACCGAACCCAGGTCACTGGAGCTGTGAGACTGTGGCAGTAAACAGAACCGAACCCGGGTCACTGGAGCTGTGTGACTGTGGCAGTCCCCAGAACCGAACCCAGGACACTGGAGCTGTGAGACTGTGGCATGAAACAGAACCGAACCCGGGACACTGGAGCTGTGAGACTGTGGCAGTAAACAGAACTGAACCCAGGACACTGGAGCTGTGAGACTGTGGCAGTAAACAGAACCGAACACGGGTCACTGGAGCTGTGAGACTGTGGCAGTAAACAGAACCGGACCCAGGACACTGGAGCTGTGAGACTGTGACAGTAAACAGAACCGAACCCGGGACACTGGAGCTGTGAGACTGTGGCAGTAAACAGAACCGAACCCAGGACACTGGAGCTCTGAGACTGTGACAGTAAACAGAACCGAACCCAGGACACTGGAGCTGTGAGACTGTGACAGTAAACAGAACCGAACACGGGACACTGGAGCTGTGAGACTGTGGCAGTTAGCAGAACCGAACCCGGGTCACTGGAGCTGTGAGACTGTGGCAGTAAACAGAACCGAACCCGGGTCACTGGAGCTGTGAGACTGTGGGAGTAAACAGAACCGAACCCGGGTCACGGGAGCTGTGAGACTGTGGCAGTAAACAGAACCGAACACGGGTCACTGGAGCTGTGAGACTGTGGCAGTAAACAGAACCGAACCCGGGTCACTGGAGCTGTGAGACTGTGGCAGTAAACAGAACCGAACCCGGGACACTGGAGATGTGAGGCTGTGGCAGTAAACAGAACCGAACCCAGGTCAGTGGAGCTGTGAGACTGTGGCAGTAAACAGAACTGAACCCGGGACACTGGAGCTGTGAGACTGTGGCAGTAAACAGAACTGAACCCAGGTCACTGGAGCTGTGAGACTGTGGCAGGAAACAGAAATGAACCCAGGTCACTGGAGCTGTGAGACTGTGGCAGTAAACAGAACCGAACCCGGGTCACTGGAGCTGTGAGACTGTGGCAGTAAACAGAACCGAACCCGGGTCACGGGAGCTGTGAGACTGTGGCAGTAAACAGAACCGAACCCGGGTCACTGGAGCTGTGAGACTGTGGCAGTAAACAGAACCGAACCCGGGTCACTGGAGCTGTGAGACTGTGGCAGTAAACAGAACCGAACCCGGGACACTGGAGCTGTGAGGCTGTGGCAGTAAACAGAACCGAACCCAGGTCAGTGGAGCTGTGAGACTGTGGCAGTAAACAGAACTGAACCCAGGTCACTGGAGCTGTGAGACTGTGGCAGGAAACAGAACCGAACCCAGGTCACTGGAGCTGTGAGACTGTGGCAGTAAACAGAACCGAACCCGGGACACTGGAGCTGTGAGACTGTGGCAGTAAACAGAACCGAACCCGGGACACTGGAGCTGTGAGACTGTGGCAGTAAACAGAACTGAACCCGGGACACTGGAGCTGTGAGACCGTGGCAGTAAACAGAACCGAACCCAGGTCACTGGAGCTGTGAGACTGTGGCAGTAAACAGAACCGAACCCGGGTCACTGGAGCTGTGAGACTGTGGCAGTAAACAGAACCGAACCCAGGTCACTGGAGCTGTGAGACTGTGGCAGTAAACAGAACCGAACCCGGGTCACTGGAGCTGTGTGACTGTGGCAGTCCCCAGAACCGAACCCAGGACACTGGAGCTGTGAGACTGTGGCAGTAAACAGAACTGAACCCAGGACACTGGAGCTGTGAGACTGTGGCAGTAAACAGAACCGAACCCGGGACACTGGAGCTGTGAGACTGTGGCAGTAAACAGAAGTGAACCCGGGACACTGGAGCTGTGAGACTGTGGCAGTAAACAGAACCGAACCCGGGACACTGGAGCTGTGAGACTGTGGCAGTAAACAGAACCGAACCCAGGACACTGGAGCTGTGAGACTGTGACAGTAAACAGAACCGAACCCAGGTCACTGGAGCTGTGAGACTGTGGCAGTAAACAGAACCGAACCCGGGACACTGGAGCTGTGAGACTGTGGCAGTAAACAGAACTGAACCCGGGACACTGGAGCTGTGAGACTGTGGCAGTAAACAGAACCGAACCCAGGTCACTGGAGCTGTGAGACTGTGGCAGTAAACAGAACCGAACCCAGGTCACTGGAGCTGTGAGACTGTGGCAGTAAACAGAACCGAACCCGGGTCACTGGAGCTGTGAGACTGTGGCAGTAAACAGAACTGAACCCGGGACACTGGAGCTGTGAGACTGTGGCAGTAAACAGAACTGAACCCGGGACACTGGAGCTGTGAGACCGTGGCAGTAAACAGAACCGAACCCAGGTCACTGGAGCTGTGAGACTGTGGCAGTAAACAGAACCGAACCCGGGTCACTGGAGCTGTGAGACTGTGGCAGTAAACAGAACCGAACCCAGGTCACTGGAGCTGTGAGACTGTGGCAGTAAACAGAACCGAACCCGGGTCACTGGAGCTGTGTGACTGTGGCAGTCCCCAGAACCGAACCCAGGACACTGGAGCTGTGAGACTGTGGCAGTAAACAGAACTGAACCCAGGACACTGGAGCTGTGAGACTGTGACAGTAAACAGAACCGAACCCGGGACACTGGAGCTGTGAGACTGTGGCAGTGAACAGAACCGAACCCGGGACACTGGAGCTGTGAGACTGTGGCAGTAAACAGAACCGAACCCAGGACACTGGAGCTGTGAGACTGTGACAGTAAACAGAACCGAACCCGGGACACTGGAGCTGTGAGACTGTGGCAGTAAACAGAACCGAACCCGGGACACTGGAGCTGTGAGACTGTGGCAGTAAACAGAACCGAACCCAGGACACTGGAGCTGTGAGACTGTGACAGTAAACAGAACCGAACCCAGGTCACTGGAGCTGTGAGACTGTGGCAGTAAACAGAACCGAACCCGGGACACTGGAGCTGTGAGACTGTGGCAGTAAACAGAACTGAACCCGGGACACTGGAGCTGTGAGACTGTGGCAGTAAACAGAACCGAACCCAGGTCACTGGAGCTGTGAGACTGTGGCAGTAAACAGAACTGAACCCGGGTCACTGGAGCTGTGAGACTGTGGCAGTAAACAGAACTGAACCCGGGACACTGGAGCTGTGAGACTGTGGCAGTAAACAGAACTGAACCCGGGACACTGGAGCTGTGAGACTGTGGCAGTAAACAGAACCGAACCCGGGACACTGGAGCTGTGAGACTGTGGCAGTAAACAGAACCGAACCCAGGACACTGGAGCTGTGAGACTGTGACAGTAAACAGAACCGAACCCAGGTCACTGGAGCTGTGAGACTGTGGCAGTAAACAGAACTGAACCCGGGACACTGGAGCTGTGAGACTGTGGCAGTAAACAGAACCGAACCCAGGTCACTGGAGCTGTGAGACTGTGGCAGTAAACAGAACCGAACCCAGGTCACTGGAGCTGTGAGACTGTGGCAGTAAACAGAACCGAACCCGGGTCACTGGAGCTGTGAGACTGTGGCAGTAAACAGAACTGAACCCGGGACACTGGAGCTGTGAGACTGTGGCAGTAAACAGAACTGAACCCGGGACACTGGAGCTGTGAGACCGTGGCAGTAAACAGAACCGAACCCAGGTCACTGGAGCTGTGAGACTGTGGCAGTAAACAGAACCGAACCCGGGTCACTGGAGCTGTGAGACTGTGGCAGTAAACAGAACCGAACCCAGGTCACTGGAGCTGTGAGACTGTGGCAGTAAACAGAACCGAACCCGGGTCACTGGAGCTGTGTGACTGTGGCAGTCCCCAGAACCGAACCCAGGACACTGGAGCTGTGAGACTGTGGCAGTAAACAGAACTGAACCCAGGACACTGGAGCTGTGAGACTGTGACAGTAAACAGAACCGAACCCGGGACACTGGAGCTGTGAGACTGTGGCAGTAAACAGAACCGAACCCGGGACACTGGAGCTGTGAGACTGTGGCAGTAAACAGAACCGAACCCAGGACACTGGAGCTGTGAGACTGTGACAGTAAACAGAACCGAACCCGGGACACTGGAGCTGTGAGACTGTGGCAGTAAACAGAACCGAACCCGGGTCACTGGAGCTGTGAGACTGTGGCAGTAAACAGAACTGAACCCGGGACACTGGAGCTGTGAGACTGTGGCAGTAAACAGAACCGAACCCGGGTCACTGGAGCTGTGAGACTGTGGCAGTCCCCAGAACCGAACCCAGGACACTGGAGCTGTGAGACTGTGGCAGTAAACAGAACTGAACCCAGGACACTGGAGCTGTGAGACTGTGACAGTAAACAGAACCGAACCCGGGACACTGGAGCTGTGAGACTGTGGCAGTAAACAGAACTGAACCCAGGACACTGGAGCTGTGAGACTGTGACAGTAAACAGAACCGAACCCGGGACACTGGAGCTGTGAGACTGTGGCAGTAAACAGAACCGAACCCAGGACACTGGAGCTGTGAGACTGTGGCAGTAAACAGAACCGAACCCGGGACACTGGAGCTGTGAGACTGTGGCAGTAAACAGAACCGAACCCAGGACACTGGAGCTGTGAGACTGTGGCAGTAAACAGAACTGAACCCGGGACACTGGAGCTGTGAGACTGTGGCAGTAAACAGAACCGAACCCGGGACACTGGAGCTGTGAGACTGTGGCAGTTAGCAGAACCGAACCCGGGTCACGGGAGCTGTGAGACTGTGGCAGTAAACAGAACTGAACCCGGGACACTGGAGCTGTGAGACTGTGGCAGTAAACAGAACCGAACCCAGGTCACTGGAGCTGTGAGACTGTGGCAGTAAACAGAACCGAACCCAGGTCACTGGAGCTGTGAGACTGTGGCAGTAAACAGAACTAAACCCAGGTCACTGGAGCTGTGAGACTGTGGCAGTAAACAGAACCGAACCCAGGTCACTGGAGCTGTGAGACTGTGGCAGTAAACAGAACCGAACCCAGGTCACTGGAGCTGTGAGACTGTGGCAGTAAACAGAACTGAACCCGGGTCACTGGAGCTGTGAGACTGTGGCAGTAAACAGAACTGAACCCGGGACACTGGAGCTGTGAGACTGTGGCAGTAAACAGAACTGAACCCGGGACACTGGAGCTGTGAGACTGTGGCAGTAAACAGAACCGAACCCGGGTCACTGGAGCTGTGAGACTGTGGCAGTAAACAGAACTGAACCCGGGACACTGGAGCTGTGAGACTGTGGCAGTAAACAGAACTGAACCCGGGACACTGGAGCTGTGAGACTGTGGCAGTAAACAGAACCGAACCCGGGTCACTGGAGCTGTGAGACTGTGGCAGTCCCCAGAACCGAACCCAGGACACTGGAGCTGTGAGACTGTGGCAGTAAACAGAACTGAACCCAGGACACTGGAGCTGTGAGACTGTGACAGTAAACAGAACCGAACCCGGGACACTGGAGCTGTGAGACTGTGGCAGTAAACAGAACCGAACCCAGGTCACTGGAGCTGTGAGACTGTGACAGTAAACAGAACCGAACCCGGGACACTGGAGCTGTGAGACTGTGGCAGTAAACAGAACCGAACCCAGGACACTGGAGCTGTGAGACTGTGGCAGTAAACAGAACTGAACCCGGGACACTGGAGCTGTGAGACTGTGGCAGTAAACAGAACCGAACCCAGGACACTGGAGCTGTGAGACTGTGACAGTAAACAGAACCGAACCCGGGACACTGGAGCTGTGAGACTGTGACAGTAAACAGAACTGAACCCAGGTCACTGGAGCTGTGAGACTGTGGCAGTAAACAGAACTGAACCCAGGTCACTGAAGCTGTGAAACTGTGGCAGTGAACAGAACCGAACCCAGGTCACTGGAGCTGTGAGGCTGTGGCAGTTAGCTGAACCGAACCCGGGTCACGGGAGCTGTGAGACTGTGGCAGTAAACAGAACTGAACCCGGGACAATGGAGCTGTGAGACTGTGGCAGTAAACAGAACCGAACCCGGGACACTGGAGCTGTGAGACTGTGACAGTAAACAGAACTGAACCCAGGTCACTGGAGCTGTGAGACTGTGGCAGTGAACAGAACCGAACCCAGGTCACTGGAGCTGTGAGACTGTGACAGTAAACAGAACTGAACCCGGGACACTGGAGCTGTGAGACTGTGGCAGTAAACAGAACGGAACCCAGGTCACTGGAGCTGTGAGACTGTGGCAGTAAACAGAACCGAACCCAGGTCACTGGAGCTGTGAGACTGTGGCAGTCAACAGAACTGAACCCGGGACACTGGAGCTGTGAGACTGTGGCAGTAAACAGAACCGAACCCGGGACACTGGAGCTGTGAGACTGTGGCAGTAAACAGAACCGAACCCAGGACACTGGAGCTGTGAGACTGTGACAGTAAACAGAACCGAACCCAGGTCACTGGAGCTGTGAGACTGTGGCAGTAAACAGAACCGAACCCGGGACACTGGAGCTGTGAGACTGTGGCAGTAAACAGAACTGAACCCGGGACACTGGAGCTGTGAGACTGTGGCAGTAAACAGAACCGAACCCAGGTCACTGGAGCTGTGAGACTGTGGCAGTAAACAGAACTGAACCCGGGTCACTGGAGCTGTGAGACTGTGGCAGTAAACAGAACTGAACCCGGGACACTGGAGCTGTGAGACTGTGGCAGTAAACAGAACCGAACCCGGGTCACTGGAGCTGTGAGACTGTGGCAGTAAACAGAACTGAACCCGGGACACTGGAGCTGTGAGACTGTGGCAGTAAACAGAACTGAACCCGGGACACTGGAGCTGTGAGACTGTGGCAGTAAACAGAACCGAACCCGGGTCACTGGAGCTGTGAGACTGTGGCAGTCCCCAGAACCGAACCCAGGACACTGGAGCTGTGAGACTGTGGCAGTAAACAGAACTGAACCCAGGACACTGGAGCTGTGAGACTGTGACAGTAAACAGAACCGAACCCGGGACACTGGAGCTGTGAGACTGTGGCAGTAAACAGAACCGAACCCAGGTCACTGGAGCTGTGAGACTGTGACAGTAAACAGAACCGAACCCGGGACACTGGAGCTGTGAGACTGTGGCAGTAAACAGAACCGAACCCAGGACACTGGAGCTGTGAGACTGTGGCAGTAAACAGAACCGAACCCGGGACACTGGAGCTGTGAGACTGTGGCAGTAAACAGAACCGAACCCAGGACACTGGAGCTGTGAGACTGTGGCAGTAAACAGAACTGAACCCGGGACACTGGAGCTGTGAGACTGTGGCAGTAAACAGAACCGAACCCGGGACACTGGAGCTGTGAGACTGTGGCAGTTAGCAGAACCGAACCCGGGTCACGGGAGCTGTGAGACTGTGGCAGTAAACAGAACTGAACCTGGGACACTGGAGCTGTGAGACTGTGGCAGTAAACAGAACCGAACCCAGGTCACTGGAGCTGTGAGACTGTGGCAGTAAAAAGAACCGAACCCAGGTCACTGGAGCTGTGAGACTGTGGCAGTAAACAGAACCGAACCCAGGTCACTGGAGCTGTGAGACTGTGGCAGTAAACAGAACCGAACCCAGGTCACTGGAGCTGTGAGACTGTGGCAGTAAACAGAACCGAACCCAGGTCACTGGAGCTGTGAGACTGTGGCAGTAAACAGAACTGAACCCGGGTCACTGGAGCTGTGAGACTGTGGCAGTAAACAGAACTGAACCCGGGACACTGGAGCTGTGAGACTGTGGCAGTAAACAGAACTGAACCCGGGACACTGGAGCTGTGAGACTGTGGCAGTAAACAGAACCGAACCCGGGTCACTGGAGCTGTGAGACTGTGGCAGTAAACAGAACTGAACCCGGGACACTGGAGCTGTGAGACTGTGGCAGTAAACAGAACTGAACCCGGGACACTGGAGCTGTGAGACTGTGGCAGTAAACAGAACCGAACCCGGGTCACTGGAGCTGTGAGACTGTGGCAGTCCCCAGAACCGAACCCAGGACACTGGAGCTGTGAGACTGTGGCAGTAAACAGAACTGAACCCAGGACACTGGAGCTGTGAGACTGTGACAGTAAACAGAACCGAACCCGGGACACTGGAGCTGTGAGACTGTGGCAGTAAACAGAACCGAACCCAGGTCACTGGAGCTGTGAGACTGTGACAGTAAACAGAACCGAACCCGGGACACTGGAGCTGTGAGACTGTGGCAGTAAACAGAACCGAACCCAGGACACTGGAGCTGTGAGACTGTGGCAGTAAACAGAACCGAACCCGGGACACTGGAGCTGTGAGACTGTGGCAGTAAACAGAACCGAACCCAGGACACTGGAGCTGTGAGACTGTGACAGTAAACAGAACCGAACCCGGGACACTGGAGCTGTGAGACTGTGACAGTAAACAGAACTGAACCCACGTCACTGGAGCTGTGAGACTGTGGCAGTGAACAGAACCGAACCCAGGTCACTGGAGCTGTGAGACTGTGACAGTAAACAGAACTGAACCCGGGACACTGGAGCTGTGAGACTGTGGCAGTAAACAGAACTGAACCCAGGTCACTGGAGCTGTGAGACTGTGGCAGTAAACAGAACTGAACCCAGGTCACTGGAGCTGTGAGACTGTGGCAGTAAACAGAACCGAACCCAGGTCACTGGAGCTGTGAGACTGTGGCAGTCAACAGAACTGAACCCGGGACACTGGAGCTGTGAGACTGTGGCAGTAAACAGAACCGAACCCGGGACACTGGAGCTGTGAGACTGTGGCAGTAAACAGAACTGAACCCGGGTCACTGGAGCTGTGAGACTGTGGCAGTAAACAGAACCGAACCCGGGACACTGGAGCTGTGAGACTGTGGCAGTAAACAGAACTGAACCCGGGACACTGGAGCTGTGAGACTGTGGCAGTAAACAGAACCGAACCCGGGTCACTGGAGCTGTGAGACTGTGGCAGTAAACAGAACCGAACCCGGGACACTGGAGCTGTGAGACTGTGGCAGTAAACAGAACCGAACCCGGGTCACTGGAGCTGTGAGACTGTGGCAGTAAACAGAACTGAACACGGGACACTGGAGCTGTGAGACTGTGGCAGTAAACAGAACCGAACCCGGGTCACTGGAGCTGTGAGGCTGTGGCAGTAAACAGAACTGAACCCAGGTCACTGGAGCTGTGAGACTGTGGCAGTAAACAGAACCGAACCCGGGTCACTGGAGCTGTGAGGCTGTGGCAGTAAACAGAACCGAACCCAGGTCACTGGAGCTGTGAGACTGTGGCAGTAAACAGAACCGAACCCAGGTCACTGGAGCTGTGAGGCTGTGGCAGTAAACAGAACCGAACCCGGGACACTGGAGCTGTGAGGCTGTGGCAGTAAACAGAACCGAACCCGGGACACTGGAGCTGTGAGACTGTGGCAGTAAACAGAACCGAACCCGGGTCACTGGAGCTGTGAGGCTGTGGCAGTAAACAGAACCGAACCCGGGTCACTGGAGCTGTGAGGCTGTGGCAGTAAACAGAACCGAACCCGGGACACTGGAGCTGTGAGGCTGTGGCAGTAAACAGAACCGAACCCAGGTCACTGGAGCTGTGAGACTGTGGCAGTAAACAGAACCGAACCCAGGTCACTGGAGCTGTGAGACTGTGGCAGTAAACAGAACCGAACCCAGGTCACTGGAGCTGTGAGGCTGTGGCAGTAAACAGAACCGAACCCGGGACACTGGAGCTGTGAGGCTGTGGCAGTAAACAGAACCGAACCCGGGACACTGGAGCTGTGAGGCTGTGGCAGTAAACAGAACCGAACCCGGGACACTGGAGCTGTGAGACTGTGGCAGTAAACAGAACCGAACCCGGGTCACTGGAGCTGTGAGGCTGTGGCAGTAAACAGAACCGAACCCGGGTCACTGGAGCTGTGAGGCTGTGGCAGTAAACAGAACCGAACCCGGGACACTGGAGCTGTGAGACTGTGGCAGTAAACAGAACCGAACCCAGGTCACTGGAGCTGTGAGACTGTGGCAGTAAACAGAACCGAATCCGGGACACTGGAGCTGTGAGACTGTGGCAGTAAACAGAACCGAATCCGGGACACTGGAGCTGTGAGACTGTGGCAGTAAACAGAACCGAACCCGGGACACTGGAGCGGTGAGGCTGTGGCAGTAAACAGAACTGAACCCGGGTCACTGGAGCTGTGAGACTGTGGCAGTAAACAGAACTGAACCCGGGTCACTGGAGCTGTGAGACTGTGGCAGTAAACAGAACTGAACCCAGGTCACTGGAGCTGTGAGACTGTGGCAGTAAACAGAACCGAACCCAGGTCACTGGAGCTGTGAGACTGTGGCAGTCAACAGAACTGAACCCGGGACACTGGAGCTGTGAGACTGTGGCAGTAAACAGAACCGAACCCGGGACACTGGAGCTGTGAGACTGTGGCAGTAAACAGAACTGAACCCGGGTCACTGGAGCTGTGAGACTGTGGCAGTAAACAGAACCGAACCCGGGACACTGGAGCTGTGAGACTGTGGCAGTAAACAGAACTGAACCCGGGACACTGGAGCTGTGAGACTGTGGCAGTAAACAGAACCGAACCCGGGTCACTGGAGCTGTGAGACTGTGGCAGTAAACAGAACCGAACCCGGGACACTGGAGCTGTGAGACTGTGGCAGTAAACAGAACTGAACCCGGGACACTGGAGCTGTGAGACTGTGGCAGTAAACAGAACCGAACCCGGGTCACTGGAGCTGTGAGGCTGTGGCAGTAAACAGAACTGAACCCAGGTCACTGGAGCTGTGAGACTGTGGCAGTAAACAGAACCGAACCCGGGTCACTGGAGCTGTGAGGCTGTGGCAGTAAACAGAACCGAACCCAGGTCACTGGAGCTGTGAGACTGTGGCAGTAAACAGAACCGAACCCAGGTCACTGGAGCTGTGAGACTGTGGCAGTAAACAGAACCGAACCCAGGTCACTGGAGCTGTGAGGCTGTGGCAGTAAACAGAACCGAACCCGGGACACTGGAGCTGTGAGGCTGTGGCAGTAAACAGAACCGAACCCGGGACACTGGAGCTGTGAGGCTGTGGCAGTAAACAGAACCGAACCCGGGACACTGGAGCTGTGAGACTGTGGCAGTAAACAGAACCGAACCCGGGTCACTGGAGCTGTGAGGCTGTGGCAGTAAACAGAACCGAACCCGGGTCACTGGAGCTGTGAGGCTGTGGCAGTAAACAGAACCGAACCCGGGACACTGGAGCTGTGAGACTGTGGCAGTAAACAGAACCGAACCCAGGTCACTGGAGCTGTGAGACTGTGGCAGTAAACAGAACCGAATCCGGGACACTGGAGCTGAGAGACTGTGGCAGTAAACAGAACCGAATCCGGGACACTGGAGCTGTGAGACTGTGGCAGTAAACAGAACCGAACCCGGGACACTGGAGCGGTGAGGCTGTGGCAGTAAACAGAACTGAACCCGGGTCACTGGAGCTGTGAGACTGTGGCAGTAAACAGAACTGAACCCGGGTCACTGGAGCTGTGAGACTGTGGCAGTAAACAGAACCGAACCCGGGTCACTGGAGCTGTGAGACTGTGGCAGTAAACAGAACCGAACCCGGGACACTGGAGCTGTGAGACTGTGACAGTAAACAGAACCGAACCCAGGTCACTGGAGCTGTGAGACTGTGGCAGTAAACAGAACTGAACCCGGGTCACTGGAGCTGTGAGACTGTGGCAGTAAACAGAACCGAACCCAGGTCACTGGAGCTGTGAGACTGTGGCAGTAAACAGAACCGAACCCAGGTCACTGGAGCTGTGAGACTGTGGCAGTAAACAGAACCGAACCCAGGTCACTGGAGCTGTGAGACTGTGGCAGTAAACAGAACCGAACCCAGGTCACTGGAGCTGTGAGACTGTGGCAGTAAACAGAACCGAACCCAGGTCACTGGAGCTGTGAGACTGTGGCAGTAAACAGAACCGAACCCAGGTCACTGGAGCTGTGAGGCTGTGGCAGTAAACAGAACCGAACCCGGGACACTGGAGCTGTGAGGCTGTGGCAGTAAACAGAACCGAACCCGGGACACTGGAGCTGTGAGGCTGTGGCAGTAAACAGAACCGAACCCGGGACACTGGAGCTGTGAGACTGTGGCAGTAAACAGAACCGAACCCGGGTCACTGGAGCTGTGAGGCTGTGGCAGTAAACAGAACCGAACCCGGGTCACTGGAGCTGTGAGGCTGTGGCAGTAAACAGAACCGAACCCGGGACACTGGAGCTGTGAGACTGTGGCAGTAAACAGAACCGAACCCAGGTCACTGGAGCTGTGAGACTGTGGCAGTAAACAGAACCGAATCCGGGACACTGGAGCTGAGAGACTGTGGCAGTAAACAGAACCGAATCCGGGACACTGGAGCTGTGAGACTGTGGCAGTAAACAGAACCGAACCCGGGACACTGGAGCGGTGAGGCTGTGGCAGTAAACAGAACTGAACCCGGGTCACTGGAGCTGTGAGACTGTGGCAGTAAACAGAACTGAACCCGGGTCACTGGAGCTGTGAGACTGTGGCAGTAAACAGAACCGAACCCGGGTCACTGGAGCTGTGAGACTGTGGCAGTAAACAGAACCGAACCCGGGACACTGGAGCTGTGAGACTGTGACAGTAAACAGAACCGAACCCAGGTCACTGGAGCTGTGAGACTGTGGCAGTAAACAGAACTGAACCCGGGTCACTGGAGCTGTGAGACTGTGGCAGTAAACAGAACCGAACCCAGGTCACTGGAGCTGTGAGACTGTGGCAGTAAACAGAACCGAACCCAGGTCACTGGAGCTGTGAGACTGTGGCAGTAAACAGAACTGAACCCGGGACACTGGAGCTGTGAGACTGTGGCAGTAAACAGAACCGAACCCAGGTCACTGGAGCTGTGAGACTGTGGCAGTAAACAGAACTGAACCCGGGACATTGGAGCTGTGAGACTGTGGCAGTAAACAGAACTGAACCCGGGTCACTGGAGCTGTGAGACTGTGGCAGTAAACAGAACTGAACCCGGGACATTGGAGCTGTGAGACTGTGGCAGTAAACAGAACTGAACCCGGGTCACTGGAGCTGTGAGACTGTGGCAGTAAACAGAACCGAACCCGGGTCACTGGAGCTGTGAGACTGTGGCAGTAAACAGAACTGAACCCGGGACACTGGAGCTGTGAGACTGTGGCAGTAAACAGAACCGAACCCGGGTCACTGGAGCTGTGAGACTGTGGCAGTAAACAGAACTGAACCCGGGACATTGGAGCTGTGAGACTGTGGCAGTAAACAGAACTGAACCCGGGTCACTGGAGCTGTGAGACTGTGGCAGTAAACAGAACTGAACCCGGGACATTGGAGCTGTGAGACTGTGGCAGTAAACAGAACCGAACCCAGGTCACTGGAGCTGTGAGACTGTGGCAGTAAACAGAACTGAACCCGGGACATTGGAGCTGTGAGGCTGTGGCAGTAAACAGAACCGAACCCAGGTCACTGGAGCTGTGAGGCTGTGGCAGTAAACAGAACCAAACCCGGGTCACTGGAGCTGTGAGACTGTGGCAGTAAACAGAACTGAACCCGGGACATTGGAGCTGTGAGGCTGTGGCAGTAAACAGAACCGAACCCAGGTCACTGGAGCTGTGAGACTGCGGGAGTAAACAGAACTGAACCCGGGACATTGGAGCTGTGAGGCTGTGGCAGTAAACAGAACCGAACCCAGGTCACTGGAGCTGTGAGGCTGTGGCAGTAAACAGAACCGAACCCAGGTCACTGGAGCTGTGAGACTGTGGCAGTAAACAGAACTGAACCCGGGTCACTGGAGCTGTGAGACTGTGGCAGTAAACAGAACTGAACCCAGGTCACCGGAGCTGTGAGACTGTGGCAGTAAATAGAACTGAACCCAGGTCACTGGAGCTGTGAGACTGTGGCAGTAAACAGAACTGAACCCAGGTCACTGGAGCTGTGAGACTGTGGCAGTAAACAGAACCGAACCCGGGTCACTGGAGCTGTGAGACTGTGGCAGTAAACAGAACCGAACCCAGGTCACTGGAGCTGTGAGGCTGTGGCAGTAAACAGAACCGAACCCAGGTCACTGGAGCTGTGAGACTGTGGCAGTAAACAGAACCGAACCCAGGTCACTGGAGCTGTGAAACTGTGGCAGTAAACAGAACTGAACCCGGGACACTGGAGCTGTGAGGCTGTGGCAGTAAACAGAACCGAACCCAGGTCACTGAAGCTGTGAGACTGTGGCAGTAAACAGAACCGAACCCAGGTCACTGGAGCGGTGAGACTGTGGCAGTAAACAGAACCGAACCCGGGTCACTGGAGCTGTGAGACTGTGGCAGTAAACAGAACTGAACCCAGGTCACTGGAGCTGTGAGACTGTGGCAGTAAACAGAACCGAACCACGTCACTGGAGCTGTGAGACTGTGGCAGTCAACAGAACTGAACCCGGGACACTGGAGCTGTGAGACTGTGGCAGTAAACAGAACCGAACCCGGGACACTGGAGCTGTGAGACTGTGGCAGTAAACAGAACTGAACCCGGGTCACTGGAGCTGTGAGACTGTGGCAGTAAACAGAACCGAACCCGGGTCACTGGAGCTGTGAGACTGTGGCAGTAAACAGAACCGAACCCGGGACACTGGAGCTGTGAGACTGTGACAGTAAACAGAACCGAACCCAGGTCACTGGAGCTGTGAGACTGTGGCAGTAAACAGAACTGAACCCGGGTCACTGGAGCTGTGAGACTGTGGCAGTAAACAGAACTGAACCCGGGACACTGGAGCTGTGAGACTGTGGCAGTAAACAGAACCGAACCCAGGTCACTGGAGCTGTGAGACTGTGGCAGTAAACAGAACCGAACCCGGGTCACTGGAGCTGTGAGACTGTGGCAGTAAACAGAACCGAACCCGGGACACTGGAGCTGTGAGACTGTGGCAGTAAACAGAACCGAACCCGGGACACGGGAGCTGTGAGACTGTGGCAGTAAACAGAACCGAACCCGGGTCACTGGAGCTGTGAGACTGTGGCAGTAAACAGAACCGAACCCGGGACACTGGAGCTGTGAGACTGTGGCAGTAAACAGAACTGAACCCGGGACATTGGAGCTGTGAGACTGTGGCAGTAAACAGAACTGAACCCGGGTCACTGGAGCTGTGAGACTGTGGCAGTAAACAGAACTGAACCCGGGACATTGGAGCTGTGAGACTGTGGCAGTAAACAGAACCGAACCCAGGTCACTGGAGCTGTGAGGCTGTGGCAGTAAACAGAACCGAACCCAGGTCACTGGAGCTGTGAGACTGTGGCAGTAAACAGAACCGAACCCAGGTCACTGGAGCTGTGAGAATGTGGCAGTAAACAGAACCGAACCCAGGTCACTGGAGCTGTGAGACTGTGGCAGTAAACAGAACCGAACCCGGGTCACTGGAGCTGTGAGACTGTGGCAGTAAACAGAACTGAACCCAGGTCACCGGAGCTGTGAGACTGTGGCAGTAAATAGAACTGAACCCAGGTCACTGGAGCTGTGAGACTGTGGCAGTAAACAGAACCGAACCCAGGTCACTGGAGCTGTGAGACTGTGGCAGTAAACAGAACTGAACCCAGGTCACTGGAGCTGTGAGACTGTGGCAGTAAACAGAACCGAACCCGGGACACTGGAGCTGTGAGGCTGTGGCAGTAAACAGAACCGAACTCAGGTCACTGGAGCTGTGAGACTGTGGCAGTAAACAGAACCGAACCCAGGTCACTGGAGCTGTGAGACTGTGGCAGTAAACAGAACTGAACCCGGGACACTGGAGCTGTGAGGCTGTGGCAGTAAACAGAACCGAACCCGGGACACCGGAGCTGTGAGACTGTGGCAGTAAACAGAACCGAACCCAGGTCACTGAAGCTGTGAGACTGTGGCAGTAAACAGAACCGAACCCAGGTCACTGGAGCGGTGAGACTGTGGCAGTAAACAGAACCGAACCCGGGTCACTGGAGCTGTGAGACTGTGGCAGTAAACAGAACCGAACCCGGGTCACTGGAGCTGTGAGACTGTGGCAGTAAACAGAACCGAACCCGGGTCACTGGAGCTGTGAGACTGTGGCAGTAAACAGAACCGAACCCAGGTCACTGAAGCTGTGAGACTGTGGCAGTAAACAGAACCGAACCCAGGTCACTGGAGCGGTGAGACTGTGGCAGTAAACAGAACCGAACCCGGGACACTGGAGCTGTGAGACTGTGGCAGTAAACAGAACCGAACCCGGGACACTGGAGCTGTGAGACTGTGGCAGTAAACAGAACCGAACCCGGGTCACTGGAGCTGTGAGACTGTGGCAGTAAACAGAACCGAACCCAGGTCACTGGAGCTGTGAGACTGTGGCAGTAAACAGAACCGAACCCGGGTCACTGGAGCTGTGAGACTGTGGCAGTAAACAGAACCGAACCCAGGTCACTGGAGCTGTGAGACTGTGGCAGTAAACAGAACCGAACCCGGGTCACTGGAGCTGTGAGACTGTGGCAGTAAACAGAACCGAACCCAGGTCACTGGAGCTGTGAGACTGTGGCAGTAAACAGAACCGAACCCGGGTCACTGGAGCTGTGAGACTGTGGCAGTAAACAGAACCGAACCCAGGTCACTGAAGCTGTGAGACTGTGGCAGTAAACAGAACCGAACCCAGGTCACTGGAGCGGTGAGACTGTGGCAGTAAACAGAACCGAACCCGGGTCACTGGAGCTGTGAGACTGTGGCAGTAAACAGAACCGAACCCAGGTCACTGGAGCTGTGAGACTGTGGCAGTAAACAGAACCGAACCCGGGTCACTGGAGCTGTGAGACTGTGGCAGTAAACAGAACCGAACCCAGGTCACTGGAGCGGTGAGACTGTGGCAGTAAACAGAACCAAACCCAGGTCACTGGAGCTGTGAGACTGTGGCAGTAAACAGAACTGAACCCGGGACACTGGAGCTGTGAGGCTGTGGCAGTAAACAGAACCGAACCCATGTCACTGGAGCTGTGAGACTGTGGCAGTAAACAGAACTGAACCCAGGTCACTGGAGCTGTGAGACTGTGGCAGTAAACGGAACCGAACCCAGTTCACTGGAGCTGTGAGACTGTGGCAGTAAACAGAACCGAACCCGGGTCACTGGAGCTGTGAGACTGTGGCAGTAAACAGAACTGAACCCAGATCACTGGAGCTGTGAGACTGTGGCAGTAAACAGAACCGAACCCAGTTCACTGGAGCTGTGAGACTGTGGCAGTAATACCTGTTACAAAAACAATACTCTGTTACATTGAGAGGCTGATTGACAGCGTCTCCAGACAGAGTTCATAAAAACAGCGAGTGCTGGAAATATTCAGCAGGTCAGGCAACATCTGTGGAGAGAGAAACAGAGTTAATAAAAACAGAGAGTGCTGGAAATACTCAGCAGGTCGGGCAACATCTGTGGAGAGAGAAACAGAGTTAATAAAAACAGAGAGTGCTGGAAATACTCAGCAGGTCGGGCAACATCTGTGGAGAGAGAAACAGAGTTAATAAAAACAGAGAGTGCTGGAAATATTCAGCAGGTCGGGCAACATCTGTGGAGAGAGAAACAGAGTTAATAAAAACAGAGAGTGCTGGAAATATTCAGCAGGTCGGGCAACATCTGTGGAGAGAGAAACAGAGTTAATAAAAACAGAGAGTGCTGGAAATATTCAGCAGGTCGGGCAACATCTGTGGAGAGAGAAACAGAGTTAATAAAAACAGAGAGTGCTGGAAATATTCAGCAGGTCGGGCAACATCTGTGGAGAGAGAAACAGAGTTAATAAAAACAGAGAGTGCTGGAAATATTCAGCAGGTCGGGCAGCAACTGTGGAGAGAGAAACAGAGTTAATAAAAACAGCGAGTGCTGGAAATCTTCAGCAGGTCGGGCAACATCTGTGGAGAGAGAAACAGAGTTAATAAAAACAGAGAGTGCTGGAAATATTCAGCAGGTCGGGCAGCAACTGTGGAGAGAGAAACAGAGTTAATAAAAACAGCGAGTGCTGGAAATCTTCAGCAGGTCGGGCAACATCTGTGGAGAGAGAAACAGAGTTAATAAAAACAGAGAGTGCTGGAAATACTCAGCAGGTCGGGCAACATCTGTGCAGAGAGAAACGGAGTTAATAAAAACAGAGAGTGCTGGAAATATTCAGCAGGTCGGGCAACATCTGTGGAGAGAGAAACGGAGTTAATAAAAACAGAGAGTGCTGGAAATACTCAGCAGGTCGGGCAACATCTGTGCAGAGAGAAACGGAGTTAACGTTTCAGGTCTGTGACCCTTCATCAGAACTAACAGATATAAGAAATGTAAAAGATTTTAAGCAAGTAAAGCGGGGGTGGGGTAAGAGATAACAAAAGAGAAGGTGTTGATAGGACAAGGTCACAGACTAACAGACCAGAAGGTCATGGAGCAAAGACAAACAATATGTTAATGTTTTGCTGAAAGACACTTTAATGTAAAGCTGTGTTATCTTGTATCTCCTGGAGGCAGACACTCTGCTCTCTGACCCATGGTGACTGCACTGTGACCCAGAATATGGTGACTTCACATCTTCTTTCTTTCAGTAGGAGATATTCAATTCAGGAATGTTTTAGCATGGTATAGGATGTGTTCATTTGACACCTGTTAGCTTTGACCATTTGTCCTTTGTCCTTGTCAGACAGTTTCAACACACAAAGACCAAGATTTGTTTTCTTTCAATGCCATTTTGGATACATTGTTCATTTTGTAAATTAAAGGCTGATTTTTTTTCCTTAAAGACAAAGATGGTTTCTGGAGCTCTTTGGAGTTATTTTCAAGATTGTTGTATTATCACAGCTGTGGTTTGTGTGACAACTCCATGTGGATGTTAAACTGCAAGGGTGATTGCACTGTCAAAGGCCTCTCCAGTCCTTAAACTGTCAGTGTATCCTGCATTGCAAGGTGCTGTCACCGTGCAAGAGGTGATTGAATTATAAAGGACTATTAAACTGTCAGTGTATCCTGCATTGCAAGGTGCTGTCACCGTGCAAGAGGTGATTGAATTACAAAGGACTATTAAACTGTCATTGTCTCCTGCATTGCAAGGTGCTGTCACCGTGCAAGAGGTGATTGAATTACAAAGGACTATTAAACTGTCAGTGTATCCTGCATTGCAAGGTGCTGTCACCGTGCAAGAGGTGATTGAATTACAAAGGACTATTAAACTGTCAGTGTATCCTGCATTGCAAGGTGCTGTCACTGTGCAAGAGGTGATTGAATTACAAAGGACTATTAAACTGTCATTGTATCCTGCATTGCAAGGTGCTGTCACCGTGCAAGAGGTGATTGAATTACAAAGGATTATTAAACTGTCAGTGTATCCTGCATTGCAAGGTGCTGTCACCGTACAAGAGGTGATTGAATTACAAAGGACTATTAAACTGTCGGTGTATCCTGCATTGCAAGGTGCTGTCACCGTGCAAGAGGTGATTGAATTACAAAGGACTATTAAACTGTCAGTGTATCCTGCATTGCAAGGTGCTGTCACCGTGCAAGAGGTGATTGAATTACAAAGGACTATTAAACTGTCAGTGTATCCTGCATTGCAAGGTGCTGTCACCGTGCAAGAGGTGATTGAATTACAAAGGGTATTTCTTTGCAAGAGGCTTCTGCTTTCCAGCACGTAGCTATTGAACTGCAAGAGTGTTCACACTACAAGAAGATATTACAGTGTAAGAGGCCATTGTAATGTAAAGTGTTATTGTATTAATTATGGATACTGTATTGTAAGCCCCCAATGTACTGCTTCAGGTTATTGCATTGCAAAGGGCAATTGCACTCCGATGAGCTATTGCTCTGTAAAAGTCCATTACTTTGCCAGTGTGCAATGTTATCAATGGGCTATTGCATGACTTAGCCCTATTGCATTGCAAGTAGTTGTTTCAGTGCATTGCCAAACATTCTTGGTTTTCTTGCGTTGCATGTGGATGTTGTATTGAAAGGGGCCATTGCATTGAAAGGGGCTCTGACATTGCAAGGATAATAGTCTGCAAGGGAGGGACTGTTGGATTGCAAGCGCTATTGCAATGAAATGCGTGTTGCATTGCTGGAGTTTTTGCTCTGCAAATAGTTCTTGTATTGCAAGGTGCCTTTGCATTTTCATTGCAAGTGGATGTTGCACACCACGCTCCATTGCAAACTCAAAGACCTTTGCATTGGAAGGAGTTATTGCACTACCAAAGGTCCCTGCATTGCAAGCTGCTATTGCACTGCAAGAGGCTATTGTAATACAAGGATCATGCACACTAATGGTTCCATTACATTGCAACTGGATGTGACATGGCAAGTGTCTACTGTATTGAAAGTCACAATTGCAAAACAAATAGCTATTGCACTGCAGGGAAATTTTGTATTGCGAGATGGTTTCCATTGTGAGAGGATATTATATTTCAATAGGGTATCAAAAGGCAATTTGCTCTTGGACTGCACCTGGCTTTTGTACCATAAGCATGTTATGCAAAGCATAGAACTGTTGCACTGTAAGGGGAAAATACATTGTCAGGGTCTATTGCACACCAAAGAGCTTTTGCACTGCAAGAGGCTATTGAATTGTCATGGTCTGTTGTGTTCAAAAGGCTATAGCATTTCTTCACGTTATTGCTATGTCACTCTTAGAGACTATTACATTGCATGTTGTTTTTGCACTGTGAGTGGAGATTGCACTGCATGGGGCTATTGCTTTGTTAGTGGATGTTGTACTGCAAAGGCTATTGTACTACAAGTTTTTGTGTTGCATTGTAAGGGTCTAGTGCACCATAACTTCAATGGGATTTCAAATGCTTTTTGCACTACAAGGGGCTGCAGCACTGCATGGGAAATTTGCATTACAATTGGATTTTACATAGCAAGTCCCATTGCATTACATGGGCAAATGCACAGGAAAGGCCTCTGCATTGCAAGATGCTATTGTGCTGCTAGAGGTTCCTGCACTGAGAGGGACAATTACCCTGTCAGAGGTTCCTGCACTGCGAGGGACAATTACCCTGTCAGAGGATCCTGCACTGCGAGGTACAATTACCCTGTCAGAGGTTCCTGCACTGCCAGGTACAATTACCCTGTCAGAGGTTCCTGCACTGCGAGGTACAATTACCCTGTCAGAGGTTCCTGTACTGCGAGGTACAATTACCCTGTCAGAGGTTCCTGTACTGCGAGGTACAATTACACTGTCAGAGGTTCCTGTACTGCGAGGTACAATTACCCTGTCAGAGGTTCCTGTACTGCGAGGTACAATTACCCTGTCAGAGGTTCCTGTACTGCGAGGTACAATTACCCTGTCAGAGGTTCCTGTACTGCGAGGTACAATTACCCTGTCAGAGGTTCCTGCACTGAGAGGTACAATTACCCTGTCAGAGGTTCCTGTACTGCGAGGTACAATTACCCTGTCAGAGGTTCCTGTACTGAGAGGTACAATTACCCTGTCAGAGGTTCCTGCACTGCGAGGTACAATTACCCTGTCAGAGGTTCCTGCACTGCGAGGTACAATTACCCTGTCAGAGGTTCCTGTACTGCGAGGTACAATTACACTGTCAGAGGTTCCTGTACTGCGAGGTACAATTACACTGTCAGAGGTTCCTGTACTGCGAGGTACAATTACCCTGTCAGAGGTTCCTGCACTGCGAGGTACAATTACCCTGTCAGAGGTTCCTGTACTGCGAGGTACAATTACACTGTCAGAGGTTCCTGCACTGCGAGGTACAATTACCCTGTCAGAGGTTCCTGTACTGTGAGGTACAATTACCCTGTCAGAGGTTCCTGTACTGCGAGGTACAATTACCCTGTCAGAGGTTCCTGTACTGCGAGGTACAATTACCCTGTCAGAGGTTCCTGCACTGCGAGGTACAATTACCCTGTCAGAGGTTCCTGTACTGCGAGGTACAATTACCCTGTCAGAGGTTCCTGTACTGTGAGGTACAATTACCCTGTCAGAGGTTCCTGTACTGCGAGGTACAATTACCCTGTCAGAGGTTCCTGTACTGCGAGGTACTATTACCCTGTCAGAGGTTCCTGTACTGTGAGGTACAATTACCCTGTCAGAGGTTCCTGTACTGCGAGGTACAATTACCCTGTCAGAGGTTCCTGCACTGCGAGGTACAATTACCCTGTCAGAGGTTCCTGTACTGCGAGGTACAATTACCCTGTCAGAGGTTCCTGTACTGCGAGGTACAATTACCCTGTCAGAGGTTCCTGCACTGCGAGGTACAATTACCCTGTCAGAGGTTCCTGTACTGCGAGGTACAATTACCCTGTCAGAGGTTCCTGCACTGCGACGTACAATTACCCTGTCAGAGGTTACTGTACTGCGAGGTACAATTACCCTGTCAGAGGTTCCTGTACTGCGAGGTACAATTACCCTGTCAGAGGTTCCTGCACTGCGAGGTACAATTACCCTGTCAGAGGTTCCTGTACTGCGAGGTACAATTACCCTGTCAGAGGTTCCTGCACTGCGAGGTACAATTACCCTGTCAGAGGTTCCTGCACTGCGAGGTACAATTACCCTGTCAGAGGTTCCTGTACTGCGAGGTACTATTACCCTGTCAGAGGTTCCTGTACTGCGAGGTACAATTACCCTGTCAGAGGTTCCTGTACTGCGAGGTACAATTACCCTGTCAGAGGTTCCTGTACTGCGAGGTACAATTACACTGTCAGAGGTTCCTGCACTGCGAGGTACAATTACCCTGTCAGAGGTTCCTGTACTGTGAGGGACAATTACCCTGTCAGAGGTTCCTGTACTGCGAGGTACAATTACCCTGTCAGAGGTTCCTGCACTGTGAGGTACAATTACCCTGTCAGAGGTTCCTGTACTGCGAGGTACAATTACCCTGTCAGAGGTTCCTGTACTGCGAGGTACAATTACCCTGTCAGAGGTTCCTGCACTGCGAGGTACAATTACCCTGTCAGAGGTTCCTGTACTGCGAGGTACAATTACCCTGTCAGAGGTTCCTGTACTGCGAGGTACAATTACCCTGTCAGAGGTTCCTGCACTGCGAGGTACAATTACCCTGTCAGAGGTTCCTGTACTGCGAGGTACAATTACCCTGTCAGAGGTTCCTGTACTGCGAGGTACAATTACCCTGTCAGAGGTTCCTGTACTGCGAGGTACAATTACACTGTCAGAGGTTCCTGTACTGCGAGGTACAATTACCCTGTCAGAGGTTCCTGCACTGCGAGGTACAATTACCCTGTCAGAGGTTCCTGTACTGCGAGGTACAATTACACTGTCAGAGGTTCCTGTACTGCGAGGTACAATTACCCTGTCAGAGGTTCCTGCACTGCGAGGTACAATTACCCTGTCAGAGGTTCCTGTACTGCGAGGTACAATTACCCTGTCAGAGGTTCCTGGACTGCGAGGTACAATTACCCTGTCAGAGGTTCCTGTACTGCGAGGTACAATTACCCTGTCAGAGGTTCCTGTACTGCGAGGTACAATTACCCGGTCAGAGGTTCCTGTACTGCGAGGTACAATTACCCTGTCAGAGGTTCCTGTACTGCGAGGTACAATTATCCTGTCAGAGGTTCCTGCACTGCGAGGTACAATTACCCTGTCAGAGGTTCCTGTACTGCGAGGTACAATTACCCTGTCAGAGGTTCCTGTACTGCGAGGTACAATTACCCTGTCAGAGGTTCCTGCACTGCGAGGTACAATTCTCCTGTCAGAGGTTCCTGTACTGCGAGGTACAATTACCCTGTCAGAGGTTCCTGCACTGCGAGGTACAATTACCCTGTCAGAGGTTCCTGTACTGCGAGGTACAATTACCCTGTCAGTGGTTCCTGCACTGCGAGGTACAATTACCCTGTCAGAGGTTCCTGCACTGCGAGGTACAATTACCCTGTCAGAGGTTCCTGTACTGCGAGGTACAATTACCCTGTCAGAGGTTCCTGTACTGCGAGGTACAATTACCCTGTCAGAGGTTCCTGCACTGCGAGGTACAATTACCCTGTCAGAGGTTCCTGTACTGCGAGGTACAATTACACTGTCAGAGGTTCCTGCACTGCGAGGTACAATTACCCTGTCAGAGGTTCCTGCACTGCGAGGTACAATTACCCTGTCAGAGGTTCCTGCACTGCGAGGTACAATTACCCTGTCAGAGGTTCCTGTACTGCGAGGTACAATTACCCTGTCAGAGGTTCCTGCACTGCGAGGTACAATTATCCTGTCAGAGGTTCCTGCACTGCGAGGTACAATTACCCTGTCAGAGGTTCCTGTACTGCGAGGTACAATTACCCTGTCAGAGGTTCCTGCACTGCGAGGTACAATTATCCTGTCAGAGGTTCCTGCACTGCGAGGTACAATTACCCTGTCAGAGGTTCCTGTACTGCGAGGTACAATTACACTGTCAGAGGTTCCTGTACTGCGAGGGACAATTACACTGTCAGAGGTTCCTGCACTGCGAGGTACAATTACCCTGTCAGAGGTTCCTGTACTGCGAGGTACAATTACACTGTCAGAGGTTCCTGTACTGCGAGGTACAATTACCCTGTCAGAGGTTCCTGCACTGCGAGGTACAATTACCCTGTCAGAGGTTCCTGCACTGCGAGGTACAATTACACTGTCAGAGGTTCCTGCACTGCGAGGTACAATTACACTGTCAGAGGTTCCTGTACTGCGAGGTACAATTACCCTGTCAGAGGTTCCTGTACTGCGAGGTACAATTACCCTGTCAGAGGTTCCTGTACTGCGAGGTACAATTACCCTGTCAGAGGTTCCTGTACTGCGAGGTACAATTACCCTGTCAGAGGTTCCTGTACTGCGAGGTACAATTACCCTGTCAGAGGTTCCTGTACTGCGAGGTACAATTACCCTGTCAGAGGTTCCTGCACTGCGAGGTACAATTACCCTGTCAGAGGTTCCTGCACTGCGAGGTACAATTACCCTGTCAGAGGTTCCTGCACTGCGAGGTACAATTACCCTGTCAGAGGTTCCTGCACTGCGAGGTACAATTACCCTGTCAGAGGTTCCTGTACTGCGAGGTACAATTACACTGCAATAGGCCTTTGCATTCCAATAGTCAAGCATGCTAAAAAGGGCCAGGGCATTGTAAGTGAATGGTGTGTTAAACGTTTCTATTACTTTGCACTTATAAATGTCTATGGCACTGCCAGAGTGAGCGTGTTAATATTAATCTGTGTTCTCTGTCAGTGTGTTAATATTACTGAGGACAGTGGGGGTGTTTTACACTTCACAGGGTGTATCTGACTGTGGGTCATGATATACACAGTGTGTCAGTGAGTGTGTTAATATTAATCTGTGTTCTCTGTCAGTGTCATAATATTACTGAGGACAGTGGGGGTGTTTTACACTTCACAGGGTGTATCTGACTGTGGGTCATGATGTACACAGTGTGTCGGTGAGTGTGTTAATATTAATCTGTGTTCTCTGTCAGTGTGTTAATACTCCTGAGGACAGTGGGGGTGTTTTACACTTCACAGGGTGTATCTGGCTGTGGGTCATGATGTACACAGTGTGCCAGTGAGTGTGTTAATATTAATCTGTGTTCTCTGTCAGGTGTTAATATTACTGAGGACAGTGGGGGTGTTTTACACTTCACAGGGTGTATCTGACTGTGGGTCATGATATACACAGTGTGTCAGTGAGTGTGTTAATATTAATCTGTGTTCTCTGTCAGTGTGTTAATATTCCTGAGGACAGTGGGGGTGTTTTACACTTCACAGGGTGTATCTGACTGTGGGTCATGATATACACAGTGTGTCAGTGAGTGTGTTAATATTAATCTGTGTTCTCTGTCAGTGTGTTAATATTACTGAGGACAGTGGGGGTGTTTTACACTTCACAGGGTGTATCTGACTGTGGGTCATGATATACACAGTGTGTCAGTGAGTGTTTTAATATTAATCTGTGTTCTCTGTCAGTGTGTTAATATTACTGAGGACAGTGGGGGTGTTTTACACTTCACAGGGTGTATCTGACTGTGGGTCATGATATACACAGTGTGTCAGTGAGTGTGTTAATATTAATCTGTGTTCTCTGTCAGTGTGTTAATATTGCTGAGGACAGTGGGGGTGTTTTACACTTCACAGGGTTTATCTGACTGTGGGTCATGATATACACAGTGTGTCAGTGAGTGTTTTAATATTAATCTGTGTTCTCTGTCAGTGTGTTAATATTACTGAGGACAGTGGGGGTGTTTTACACTTCACAGGGTGTATCTGACTGTGGGTCATGATAGACACAGTGTGTCAGTGAGTGTGTTAATATTAATCTGTGTTCTCTGTCAGTGTGTTAATATTACTGAGGACAGTGGGGATGTTTTACACTTCACAGGGTGTATCTGACTGTGGGTCATGATATACACAGTGTGTCAGTGAGTGTGTTAATATTAATCTGTGTTCTCTGTCAGTGTGTTAAATTACTGAGGACAGTGGGGGTGTTTTACACTTCACAGGGTGTATCTGACTGTGGGTCATGATGTACACAGTGTGTCAGTGAGTGTGTTAATATTAATCTGTGTTCTCTGTCAGTGTGTTAATATTCCTGAGGACAGTGGGGGTGTTTTACACTTCACAGGGTGTATCTGACTGTGGGTCATGATATACACAGTGTGTCAGTGAGTGTGTTAATATTAATCTGTGTTCTCTGTCAGTGTCATAATATTACTGAGGACAGTGGGCGTGTTTTACACTTCACAGGGTGTATCTGACTGTGGGTCATGATGTACACAGTGTGTCGGTGAGTGTGTTGATATTAATCTGTGTTCTCTGTCAGTGTGTTAATATTCCTGAGGACAGTGGGGGTGTTTTACACTTCACAGGGTGTATCTGACTGTGGGTCATGATATACACAGTGTGTCAGTGAGTGTGTTAATATTAATCTGTGTTCTCTGTCAGTGTGTTAATATTCCTGAGGACAGTGGGGGTGTTTTACACTTCACAGGGTGTATCTGACTGTGGGTCATGATATACACAGTGTGTCAGTGAGTGTGTTAATATTAATCTGTGTTCTCTGTCAGTGTCATAATATTACTGAGGACAGTGGGCGTGTTTTACACTTCACAGGGTGTATCTGACTGTGGGTCATGATGTACACAGTGTGTCGGTGAGTGTGTTGATATTAATCTGTGTTCTCTGTCAGTGTGTTAATATTCCTGAGGACAGTGGGGGTGTTTTACACTTCACAGGGTGTATCTGGCTGTGGGTCATGATGTACACAGTGTGCCAGTGAGTGTGTTAATATTAATCTGTGTTCTCTGTCAGGTGTTAATATTACTGAGGACAGTGGGGGTGTTTTACACTTCACAGGGTGTATCTGACTGTGGGTCATGATATACACAGTGTGTCAGTGAGTGTGTTAATATTAATCTGTGTTCTCTGTCAGTGTGTTAATATTCCTGAGGACAGTGGGGGTGTTTTACACTTCACAGGGTGTATCTGACTGTGGGTCATGATATACACAGTGTGTCAGTGAGTGTGTTAATATTAATCTGTGTTCTCTGTCAGTGTGTTAATATTACTGAGGACAGTGGGGGTGTTTTACACTTCACAGGGTGTATCTGACTGTGGGTCATGATATACACAGTGTGTCAGTGAGTGTTTTAATATTAATCTGTGTTCTCTGTCAGTGTGTTAATATTACTGAGGACAGTGGGGGTGTTTTACACTTCACAGGGTGTATCTGACTGTGGGTCATGATATACACAGTGTGTCAGTGAGTGTGTTAATATTAATCTGTGTTCTCTGTCAGTGTGTTAATATTGCTGAGGACAGTGGGGGTGTTTTACACTTCACAGGGTTTATCTGACTGTGGGTCATGATATACACAGTGTGTCAGTGAGTGTTTTAATATTAATCTGTGTTCTCTGTCAGTGTGTTAATATTACTGAGGACAGTGGGGGTGTTTTACACTTCACAGGGTGTATCTGACTGTGGGTCATGATAGACACAGTGTGTCAGTGATTGTGTTAATATTAATCTGTGTTCTCTGTCAGTGTGTTAATATTACTGAGGACAGTGGGGATGTTTTACACTTCACAGGGTGTATCTGACTGTGGGTCATGATATACACAGTGTGTCAGTGAGTGTGTTAATATTAATCTGTGTTCTCTGTCAGTGTGTTAATATTACTGAGGACAGTGGGGGTGTTTTACACTTCACAGGGTGTATCTGACTGTGGGTCATGATATACACAGTGTGTCAGTGAGTGTGTTAATATTAATCTGTGTTCTCTGTCAGTGTGTTAATATTCCTGAGGACAGTGGGGGTGTTTTACACTTCACAGGGTGTATCTGACTGTGGGTCATGATGTACACAGTGTGTCAGTGAGTGTGTTAATATTAATCTGTGTTCTCTGTCAGTGTGTTAATATTACTGAGGACAGTGGGGGTGTTTTACACTTCACAGGGTGTATCTGACTGTGGGTCATGATGTACACAGTGTGTCAGTGAGTGTGTTAATATTAATCTGTGTTCTCTGTCAGTGTGTTAATATTCCTGAGGACAGTGGGGGTGTTTTACACTTCACAGGGTGTATCTGACTGTGGGTCATGATGTACACAGTGTGTCAGTGAGTGTGTTAATATTAGTCTGTGTTCTCTGTCAGTGTGTTAATATTACTGAGGACAGTGGGCGTGTTTTACACTTCACAGGGTTTATCTGACTGTGGGTCATGATATACATAGTGTGTCAGTGAGTGTGTTAATATTAATCTGTGTTCTCTGTCAGTGTGTTAATATTCCTGAGGACAGTGGGGGTGTTTTACACTTCACAGGGTGTATCTGACTGTGGGTCATGATGTACACAGTGTGTCAGTGAGTGTGTTAATATTAATCTGTGTTCTCTGTCAGTGTGTTAATATTCCTGAGGACAGTGGGGGTGTTTTACACTTCACAGGGTGTATCTGACTGTGGGTCATGATGTCACAGTGTGTCAGTGAGTGTGTTAATATTAATCTGTGTACTCTGTCAGTGTGTTAATATTACTGAGGACAGTGGGGGTGTTTTACACTTCACAGGGTGTATCTGACTGTGGGTCATGATATACACTGTGTGTCAGTGAGTGTGTTAATATTAATCTGTGTTCTCTGTCAGGTGTTAATATTACCGAGGACAGTGGGGTGTTTTACACTTCACAGGGTGTATCTGACTGTGGGTCATGATGTACACAGTGTGTCAGTGAGTGTGTTAATATTAATCTGTGTTCTCTGTCAGTGTGTTAATATTACTGAGGACAGTGGGGGTGTTTTACACTTCACAGGGTGTATCTGACTGTGGGTCATGATATACACAGTGTGTCAGTGAGTGTGTTAATATTAATCTGTGTTCTCTGTCAGTGTGTTAATATTACTGAGGACAGTGGGGGTGTTTTACACTTCACAGGGTGTATCTGACTGTGGATCATGATATACACAGTGTGTCAGTGAGTGTGTTAATATTAATCTGTGTTCTCTGTCAGTGTGTTAATATTACTGAGGACAGTGGGGGTGTTTTACACTTCACAGGGTGTATCTGACTGTGGGTCATGATATACACAGTGTGTCAGTGAGTGTGTTAATATTAATCTGTGTTCTCTGTCAGTGTGTTAATATTCCTGAGGACAGTGGGGGTGTTTTACACTTCACAGGGTGTATCTGACTATGGGTCATGATGTCACAGTGTGTCAGTGAGTGTGTTAATATTAATCTGTGTTCTCTGTCAGTGTGTTAATATTCCTGAGGACAGTGGGGGTGTTTTACACTTCACAGGGTTTATCTGACTGTGGGTCATGATATACACAGTGTGTCAGTGAGTGTGTTAACATTAATCTGTGTTCTCTGTCAGTGTGTTAATATTACTGAGGACAGTGGGGGTGTTTTACACTTCACAGGGTGTATCTGACTGTGGGTCATGATATACACAGTGTGTCAGTGAGTGTGTTAATATTAATCTGTGTACTCTGTCAGTGTGTTAATATTACTGAGGACAGTGGGGGTGTTTTACACTTCACAGGGTGTATCTGACTGTGGGTCATGATGTACACAGTGTGTCAGTGAGTGTGTTAATATTAATCTGTGTTCTCTGTCAGTGTGTTAATATTCCTGAGGACAGTGGGGGTGTTTTACACTTCACAGGGTGTATCTGACTGTGGGTCATGATATACACAGTGTGTCAGTGAGTGTGTTAATATTAATCTGTGTTCTCTGTCAGGTGTTAATATTACCGAGGACAGTGGGGTGTTTTACACTTCACAGGGTGTATCTGACTGTGGGTCATGATGTACACAGTGTGTCAGTGAGTGTGTTAATATTAATCTGTGTTCTCTGTCAGTGTGTTAATATTACTGAGGACAGTGGGATGTTTTACACTTCACAGGGTTTATCTGACTGTGGGTCATGATATACACAGTGTGTCAGTGAGTGTGTTAAAATTAATCTGTGTTCTCTGTCATTGTGTTAATATTCCTGAGGACAGTGGGGGTGTTTTACACTTCACAGGGTTTTTCTGACTGTGGGTCATGATATACACAGTGTGTCAGTGAGTGTGTTAATATTAATCTGTGTTCTCTGTCAGTGTGTTAATATTCCTGAGGACAGTGGGGGTGTTTTACACTTCACCGGGTGTATCTGACTCTGGGTCATGATATACACAGTGTGTCAGTGAGTGTGTTAATATTAATCTGTGTTCTCTGTCAGTGTGTTAATATTACTGAGGACAGTTGGGGTGTTTTACACTTCACAGGGTGTATCTGACTGTGGGTCATGATATACACAGTGTGTCAGTGAGTGTGTCAATATTAATCTGTGTTCTCTGTCAGTGTGTTAATATTACTGAGGACAGTGGGGGTGTTTTACACTTCACAGGGTGTATCTGACTGTGGGTCATGATATACACAGTGTGTCAGTGAGTGTGTCAATATTAAACTGTGTTCTCTGTCAGTGTGTTAATATTACTGAGGACAGTGGGGGTGTTTTACACTTCACAGGGTGTATCTGACTGTTGGTCATGATATACACAGTGTGTCAGTGAATGTGTTAATATTAATCTGTGTTCTCTATCAGTGTGTTAATATTCCTGAGGACAGTGGGGGTGTTTTACACTTCACAGGGTGTATCTGACTGTGGGTCATGATATACACAGTGTGTCAGTGAGTGTGTTAATATTAATCTGTGTTCTCTGTCAGTGTGTTAATATTACTGAGGACAGTGGGGGTGTTTTACACTTCACAGGGTGTATCTGACTGTGGGTCATGATATACACAGTGTGTCAGTGAGTGTGTTAATATTAATCTGTGTTCTCTGTCAGGTGTTAATATTACTGAGGACAGTGGGGGTGTTTTACACTTCTCAGGGTGCATCTGACTGTGGGTCATGATATACACAGTGTGTCAGTGAGTGTGTTAATATTAATCTGTGTTATCTGTCAGTGTGTTAATATTACTGAGGACAGTGGGGGTGTTTTACACTTCACCGGGTGTATCTGACTGTGGGTCATGATATACACAGTGTGTCAGTGAGTGTGTTAATATTAATCTGTGTTCTCTGTCAGTGTGTTAATATTCCTGAGGACAGTGGGGGTGTTTTACACTTCACAGGGTGTATCTGACTCTGGGTCATGATATACACAGTGTGTCAGTGAGTGTGTTAATATTAATCTGTGTTCTCTGTCAGTGTGTTAATATTCCTGAGGACAGTGGGGGTGTTTTACACTTCACAGGGTGTATCTGACTCTGGGTCATGATGTACACAGTGTGTCAGTGAGTGTGTTAATATTAATCTGTGTTCTCTGTCAGTGTGTTAATATTCCTGAGGACAGTGGGGGTGTTTTACACTTCACAGGGTGTATCTGACTGTGGGTCATGATATACACAGTGTGTCGGTGAGTGTGTTAATATTAATCTGTGTTCTCTGTCAGTGTGTTAATATTCCTGAGGACAGTGGGGGTGTTTTACACTTCACAGGGTGTATCTGACTCTGGGTCATGATATACACAGTGTGTCAGTGAGTGTGTTAATATTAATCTGTGTTCTCTGTCAGTGTGTTAATATTCCTGAGGACAGTGGGGGTGTTTTACACTTCACAAGGTGTATCTGACTGTGGGTCATGATATACACAGTGTGTCGGTGAGTGTGTTAATATTAATCTGTGTTCTCTGTCAGTGTGTTAATATTCCTGAGGACAGTGGGGGTGTTTTACACTTCACAGGGTGTATCTGACTGTGGGTCATGATATACACAGTGTGTCAGTGAGTGTGTTCATATTAATCTGTGTTCTCTGTCAGTGTGTTAATATTGCTGAGGACATTGGGGGTGTTTTACACTTCACAGGGTTTATCTGACTGTGGGTCATGATGTACACAGTGTGTCAGTGAGTGTGTTAATATTAATCTGTGTTCTCTGTCACTGTGTTAATATTCCTGAGGACAGTGGGGGTGTTTTACACTTCACAGGGTGTATCTGACTGTGGGTCATGATATACACAGTGTGTCAGTGAGTGTGTTAATATTAATCTGTGTTCTCTGTCAGGTGTTAATATTACTGAGGACAGTGGGGGTGTTTTACACTTCACAGGGTGTATCTGACTGTGGGTCATGATATACACAGTGTGTCAGTGAGTGTGTTAATATTAATCTGTGTTCTCTGTCAGTGTGTTAATAATACTGAGGACAGTGGGGATGTTTTACACTTCACAGGGTGTATCTGACTGTGGGTCATGATATACACAGTGTGTCAGTGAGTGTGTTAATATTAATCTGTGTTCTCTGTCTGTGTGCTAATATTACTGAGGACAGTGGGGATGTTTTACACTTCACAGGGTGTATCTGACTGTGGGTCATGATATACAGAGTGTGTCAGTGAGTGTGTTAATATTAATCTGTGTTCTCTGTCAGTGTGTTAATATTCCTGAGGACAGTGGGGGTGTTTTACACTTCACAGGGTGTATCTGACTGTGGGTCATGATATACACAGTGTGTCAGTGAGTGTGTTAATATTAATCTGTGTTCTCTGTCAGTGTGTTAATATTCCTGAGGACAGTGGGGGTGTTTTACACTTCACAGGGTGTATCTGACTGTGGGTCATGATGTACACAGTGTGTCAGTGAGTGTGTTAATATTAATCTGTGTTCTCTGTCAGTGTGTTAATATTACTGAGGACAGTGGGGGTGTTTTACACTTCACCGGGTGTATCTGGCTGTGGGTCATGATATACACAGTGTGTCAGTGAGTGTGTTAATATTAATCTGTGTTCTCTGTCAATGTGTTAATATTACTGAGGACAGTGGGGGTGTTTTACACTTCACAGGGTGTATCTGACTCTGGGTCATGATGTACACAGTGTGTCAGTGAGTGTGTTAATATTAATCTGTGTTCTCTGTCAGTGTGTTAATATTCCTGAGGACAGTGGGGATGTTTTACACTTCACAGGGTGTATCTGACTGTGGGTCATGATGTACACAGTGTGTCAGTGAGTGTGTTAATATTAAAATGTGTTCTCTGTCAGTGTGTTAATATTCCTGAGGACAGTGGGGGTGTTTTACACTTCACAGGGTGTATCTGACTGTGGGTCATGATATACACAGTGTGTCAGTGAGTGTGTTAATATTAATCTGTGCTCTCTGTCAGTGTGTTAATATTGCTGAGGACAGTGGGGGTGTTTTACACTTCACAGGGTGTATCTGACTGTGGGTCATGATATACACAGTGTGTCAGTGAGTGTGTTAATATTAATCTGTGTTCTCTGTCAGTGTGATAATATTACAGAGGACAGTGGGGGTGTTTTACACTTCACAGGGTGTATCTGACTGTTGGTCATGATGTACACAGTGTGTCAGTGAGTGTGTTAATATTAATCTGTGTTCTCTGTCAGTGTGTTAATATTACTGAGGACAGTGGGGATGTTTTACACTTCACAGGGTGTATCTGACTGTGGGTCATGATGTACACAGTGTGTCAGTGAGTGTGTTAATATTAATCTGTGTTCTCTGTCAGTGTGTTAATATTCCTGAGGACAGTGGGGGTGTTTTACACTTCACAGGGTGTATCTGACTGTGGGTCATGATATACACAGTGTGTCAGTGAGTGTGTTAATATTAATCTGTGTTCTCTGTCAGTGTGTTAATATTACTGAGGACAGTGGGGGTGTTTTACACTTCACAGGGTTTATCTGACTGTGGGTCATGATACACACAGTGTGTCAGTGAGTGTGTTAATATTAATCTGTGTTCTCTGTCAGTGTGTTAATATTCCTGAGGATAGTGGGGGTGTTTTACACTTCACAGGGTTTATCTGACTGTGGGTCATGATATACACAGTGTGTCAGTGAGTGTGTTAATATTAATGTGTGTTCTCTGTCAGTGTGTTAATATTACTGAGGACAGTGGGGGTGTTTTACACTTCACAGAGTGTATCTGACTGTGGGTCATGATATACACAGTGTGTCAGTGAGTGTGTTAATATTAATCTGTGTTCTCTGTCAGTGTGTTAATATTACTGAGGACAGTGGGGGTGTTTTACACTTCACAGAGTGTATCTGACTGTGGGTCATGATATACACAGTGTGTCAGTGAGTGTGTTAATATTAATCTGTGTTCTCTGTCAGGTGTTAATATTACTGAGGACAGTGGGGATGTTTTACACTTCACAGGGTGTAACTGACTGTGGGTCATGATATACACAGTGTGTCAGTGAGTGTGTTAATATTAATCTGTGTTCTCTGTCAGGTGTTAATATTACTGAGGACAGTGGGGGTGTTTTACACTTCACAGGGTGTATCTAACTGTGGGTCATGATGTACACAGTGTGTCAGTGAGTGTGTTAATATTAATCTGTGTTCTCTGTCAATGTGTTAATATTACTGAGGACAGTGGGATGTTTTACACTTCACAGGGTTTATCTGACTGTGGGTCATGATATACACAGTGTGTCAGTGAGTGTGTTAATATTAATCTGTGTTCTCTGTCAGTGTGTTAATATTACTGAGGACAGTGGGGGTGTTTTACACTTCACAGGGTGTATCTGACTGTGGGTCATGATATACACAGTGTGTCAGTGAGTGTGTTAATATTAATCTGTGTTCTCTGTCAGTGTGTTAATATTACTGAGGACAGTGGGGATGTTTTACACTTCACAGGGTTTATCTGACTGTGGGTCATGATATACACAGTGTGTCAGTGAGAGTGTTAATATTAATCTGTGTTCTCTGTCAGTGTGTTAATATTCCTGAGGACAGTGGGGTGTTTTACACTTCAGAGGGTGTATCTGATTGTGGGTCATGATGTACACAGTGTGTCAGTGAGTGTGTTAATATTAATCTGTGTTCTCTGCCAGTGTGTTAATATTCCTGAGGACAGTGGGGGTGTTTTACACTTCACAGGGTTTATCTGACTGTGGGTCATGATATACACAGTGTGTCAGTGAGTGTGTTAATATTAATCTGTGTTCTCTGTCAGTGTGCTAATATTGCTGAGGACAGTGGGGGTGTTTTACACTTCACAGGGTGCATCTGACTGTGGGTCATGATATACACAGTGTGTCAGTGAGTGTGTTAATATTAATCTGTGTTCTCTGTCAGTGTGTTAATATTACTGAGGACAGTGGGGGTGTTTTACACTTCACAGGGTGTATCTGACTGTGGGTCATGATGTACACAGTGTGTCAGTGAGTGTGTTAATATTAATCTGTGTTCTCTGTCAGTGTGTTAATATTCCTGAGGACAGTGGGGGTGTTTTACACTTCACAGGGTGTATCTGACTGTGGGTCATGATATACACAGTGTGTCAGTGAGTGTGTTAATATTAATCTGTGTTCTCTGTCAGTGTGTTAATATTACTGAGGACAGTGGGGGTGTTTTACACTTCACAGGGTTTATCTGACTGTGGGTCATGATACACACAGTGTGTCAGTGAGTGTGTTAATATTAATCTGTGTTCTCTGTCAGTGTGTTAATATTCCTGAGGATAGTGGGGGTGTTTTACACTTCACAGGGTTTATCTGACTGTGGGTCATGATATACACAGTGTGTCAGTGAGTGTGTTAATATTAATCTGTGTTCTCTGTCAGTGTGTTAATATTACTGAGGACAGTGGGGGTGTTTTACACTTCACAGAGTGTATCTGACTGTGGGTCATGATATACACAGTGTGTCAGTGAGTGTGTTAATATTAATCTGTGTTCTCTGTCAGTGTGTTAATATTACTGAGGACAGTGGGGGTGTTTTACACTTCACAGAGTGTATCTGACTGTGGGTCATGATATACACAGTGTGTCAGTGAGTGTGTTAATATTAATCTGTGTTCTCTGTCAGGTGTTAATATTACTGAGGACAGTGGGGGTGTTTTACACTTCACAGGGTGTATCTAACTGTGGGTCATGATGTACACAGTGTGTCAGTGAGTGTGTTAATATTAATCTGTGTTCTCTGTCAATGTGTTAATATTACTGAGGACAGTTGGATGTTTTACACTTCACAGGGTTTATCTGACTGTGGGTCATGATATACACAGTGTGTCAGTGAGTGTGTTAATATTAATCTGTGTTCTCTGTCAGTGTGTTAATATTACTGAGGACAGTGGGGGTGTTTTACACTTCACAGGGTGTATCTGACTGTGGGTCATGATATACACAGTGTTTCAGTGAGTGTGTTAATATTAATCTGTGTTCTCTGTCAGTGTGTTAATATTACTGAGGACAGTGGGGATGTTTTACACTTCACAGGGTTTATCTGACTGTGGGTCATGATATACACAGTGTGTCAGTGAGAGTGTTAATATTAATCTGTGTTCTCTGTCAGTGTGTTAATATTCCTGAGGACAGTGGGGTGTTTTACACTTCAGAGGGTGTATCTGATTGTGGGTCATGATGTACACAGTGTGTCAGTGAGTGTGTTAATATTAATCTGTGTTCTCTGTCAGTGTGTTAATATTACTGAGGACAGTGGGGGTGTTTTACACTTCACAGGGTTTATCTGACAGTGGGTCATGATATACACAGTGTGTCAGTGAGTGTGTTAATATTAATCTGTGTTCTCTGTCAGTGTGTTAATATTCCTGAGGACAGTGGGGGTGTTTTACACTTCACAGGGTGTATCTGACTATGGGTCATGATGTACAAAGTGTGTCAGTGAGTGTGTTAATATTAATCTGTGTTCTCTGTCAGTGTGTTAATATTACTGAGGACAGTGGGGATGTTTTACACTTCACAGGGTGTATCTGACTGTGGGTCATGATTTACACAGTGTGTCAGTGAGTGTGTTAATATTAATCTGTGTTCTCTGTCAGTGTGTTAATATTACTGACCACAGTGGGGGTGTTTTACACTTCACAGGGTGTATCTGACTGTGGGTCATGATGTACACAGTGTGTCAGTGAGTGTGTTAATATTAATCTGTTTTCTCTGTCAGTGTGTTAATATTCCTGAGGACAGTGGGGGTGTTTTACACTTCGCAGGGTGTATCTGACTCTAAGTCATGATGTACACAGTGTGTCAGTGAGTGTGTTAATATTAATCTGTGTTCTCTGTCAGTGTGTTAATATTCCTGAGGACAGTGGGGGTGTTTTACACGTCACAGGGTGTATCTGACTCTGGGTCATGATATACACAGTGTGTCAGTGAGTGTGTTAATATTAATCTGTGTTCTCTGTCAGTGTGTTAATATTACTGAGGACAGTGGGGGTGTTTTACACTTCACAGGGTGTATCTGACTGTGGGTCATGATATACACAGTGTGTCAGTGAGTGTGTTAATATTAATCTGTGTTCTCTGTCAGTGTGTTAATATTCCTGAGGACAGTGGGGGTGTTTTACACTTCACAGGGTGTATCTGTCTGTGAGTCATGATATACACAGTGTGTCAGTGAGTGTGTTAATATTAATCTGTGTTCTCTGTCAGTGTGCTAATATTGCTGAGGACAGTGGGGGTGTTTTACACTTCACAGGGTGCATCTGACTGTGGGTCATGATATACACAGTGTGTCAGTGAGTGTGTTAATATTAATCTGTGTTCTCTGTCAGTGTGTTAATATTACTGAGGACAGTGGGGGTGTTTTACACTTCACAGGGTGTATCTGACTGTGGGTCATGATGTACACAGTGTGTCAGTGAGTGTGTTAATATTAATCTGTGTTCTCTGTCAGTGTGTTAATTTTACTGAGGACAGTGGGGGTGTTTTACACTTCACAGAGTGTATCTGACTGTGGGTCATGATATACACAGTGTGTCAGTGAGTGTGTTAATATTAATCTGTGTTCTCTGTCAGGTGTTAATATTACCGAGGACAGTGGGGTGTTTTACACTTCACAGGGTGTATCTGACTGTGGGTCATGATGTACACAGTGTGTCAGTGAGTGTGTTAATATTAATCTGTGTTCTCTGTCAATGTGTTAATATTACTGAGGACAGTGGGATGTTTTACACTTCACAGGGTTTATCTGACTGTGGGTCATGATATACACAGTGTGTCAGTGAGTGTGTTAATATTAATCTGTGTTCTCTGTCAGTGTGTTAATATTCCTGAGGACAGTGGGGGTGTTTTACACTTCACAGGGTGTATCTGGCTGTGGGTCATGATATACACAGTGTGTCAGTGAGAGTGTTAATATTAATCTGTGTTCTCTGTCAGTGTGTTAATATTCCTGATGACAGTGGGGGTGTTTTACACTTCACAGGGTGTATCTGACTGTGGGTCATGATATACACAGTGTGTCAGTGAGTGTGTTAATATTAATCTGTGTTCTCTGTCAGTGTGTTAATATTACTGAGGACAGTGGGGATGTTTTACACTTCACAGGGTTTATCTGACTGTGGGTCATGATATACACAGTGTGTCAGTGAGTGTGTTAATATTAATCTGTGTTCTCTGTCAGTGTGTTAATATTCCTGAGGACAGTGGGGATGTTTTACACTTCACAGGGTGTATCTGACTGTGGGTCATGACATACACAGTGTATCAGTGAGTGTGTTAATATTAATCTGTGTTCTCTGTCAGTGTGTTAATATTACTGAGGACAGTGGGGGTGTTTTACACTTCACAGGGTGTGTCTGAATGTGGGTCATGATATTCACAGTGTGTTAGTGAGTGTGTTAATATTAATCTGTGTTCTCTGTCAGTGTGTTAATATTACTGAGGACAGTGGGGGTGTTTTACACTTCACAGGGTTTATCTGGCTGTGGGTCATGATATACACAGTGTGTCAGTGAGTGTGTTAATATTAATCTGTGTTCTCTGTCAGTGTGTTAATATTACTGAGGACAGTGGGGGTGTTTTACACTTCACAGTGTGTATCTGACTGTGGGTCATGATATACACAGTGGGTCAGTGAGTGTGTTAATATTAATTTGTGTTCTCTGTCAGTGTGTTAATATTACTGAGGACAGTGGGGGTGTTTTACACTTCACAGGGTGTGTCTGAATGTGGGTCATGATATACACAGTGTGTTAGTGAGTGTGTTAATATTAATCTGTGTTCTCTGTCAGTGTGTTAATATTACTGAGGACAGTGGGGGTGTTTTACACTTCACAGGGTTTATCTGGCTGTGGGTCATGATATACACAGTGTGTCAGTGAGTGTGTTAATATTAATCTGTGTTCTCTGTCAGTGTGTTAATATTACTGAGGACAGTGGGGGTATTTTACACTTCACAGGGTGTATCTGACTGTGGGTCATGATGTACACAGTGTGTCAGTGAGTGTGTTAATATTAATCTGTGTTCTCTGTCAGTGTGTTAATATTACTGAGGACAGTGGGGGTGTTTTACACTTCACAGAGTGTATCTGACTGTGGGTCATGATATACACAGTGTGTCAGTGAGTGTGTTAATATTAATCTGTGTTCTCTGTCAGGTGTTAATATTACCGAGGACAGTGGGGTGTTTTACACTTCACAGGGTGTATCTGACTGTGGGTCATGATGTACACAGTGTGTCAGTGAGTGTGTTAATATTAATCTGTGTTCTCTGTCAATGTGTTAATATTACTGAGGACAGTGGGATGTTTTACACTTCACAGGGTTTATCTGACTGTGGGTCATGATATACACAGTGTGTCAGTGAGTGTGTTAATATTAATCTGTGTTCTCTGTCAGTGTGTTAATATTCCTGAGGACAGTGGGGGTGTTTTACACTTCACAGGGTGTATCTGGCTGTGGGTCATGATATACACAGTGTGTCAGTGAGAGTGTTAATATTAATCTGTGTTCTCTGTCAGTGTGTTAATATTCCTGATGACAGTGGGGGTGTTTTACACTTCACAGGGTGTATCTGACTGTGGGTCATGATATACACAGTGTGTCAGTGAGTGTGTTAATATTAATCTGTGTTCTCTGTCAGTGTGTTAATATTACTGAGGACAGTGGGGATGTTTTACACTTCACAGGGTTTATCTGACTGTGGGTCATGATATACACAGTGTGTCAGTGAGTGTGTTAATATTCATCTGTGTTCTCTGTCAGTGTGTTAATATTCCTGAGGACAGTGGGGATGTTTTACACTTCACAGGGTGTATCTGACTGTGGGTCATGACATACACAGTGTATCAGTGAGTGTGTTAATATTAATCTGTGTTCTCTGTCAGTGTGTTAATATTACTGAGGACAGTGGGGGTGTTTTACACTTCACAGGGTGTGTCTGAATGTGGGTCATGATATTCACAGTGTGTTAGTGAGTGTGTTAATATTAATCTGTGTTCTCTGTCAGTGTGTTAATATTACTGAGGACAGTGGGGGTGTTTTACACTTCACAGGGTTTATCTGGCTGTGGGTCATGATATACACAGTGTGTCAGTGAGTGTGTTAATATTAATCTGTGTTCTCTGTCAGTGTGTTAATATTACTGAGGACAGTGGGGGTGTTTTACACTTCACAGTGTGTATCTGACTGTGGGTCATGATATACACAGTGGGTCAGTGAGTGTGTTAATATTAATTTGTGTTCTCTGTCAGTGTGTTAATATTACTGAGGACAGTGGGGGTGTTTTACACTTCACAGAGTGTATCTGACTGTGGGTCATGATATACACAGTGTGTCAGTGAGTGTGTTAATATTAATCTGTGTTCTCTGTCAGTGTGTTAATATTACTGAGGACAGTGGGGGTGTTTTACACTTCACAGGGTGTGTCTGAATGTGGGTCATGATATACACAGTGTGTTAGTGAGTGTGTTAATATTAATCTGTGTTCTCTGTCAGTGTGTTAATATTACTGAGGACAGTGGGGGTGTTTTACACTTCACAGGGTGTATCTGACTGTGGGTCATGATATACACAGTGTGTCAGTGAGTGTGTTAATATTAATCTGTGTTCTCTGTCAGTGTGTTAATATTACTGAGGACAGTGGGGGTGTTTTACACTTCACAGTGTGTATCTGACTGTGGGTCATGATATACACAGTGGGTCAGTGAGTGTGTTAATATTAATTTGTGTTCTCTGTCAGTGTGCTAATATTACTGAGGACAGTGGGGGTGTTTTACACTTCACAGGGTGTATCTGACTGTGGGTCATAATGTACACAGTGTGTCAGTGAGTGTGTTAATATTAATCTGTGTTCTCTGTCAGTGTGCTAATATTACTGAGGACAGTGGGGGTGTTTTACACTTCATAGGGTGTATCTGACTGTGGGTCATGATATACACAGTGTGTCAGTGAGTGTGTTAATATTAATCTGTGTTCTCTGTCAGTGTGTTAATATTCCTGAGGACAGTGGGGGTGTTTTACACTTCACAGGGTTTATCTGACTGTGGGTCATGATGTACACAGTGTGTCAGTGAGTGTGTTAATATTAATCTGTGTTCTCTGTCAGTGTGTTAATATTACTGAGGACAGTGGGGGTGTTTTACACTTCATAGGGTGTATCTGACTGTGGGTCATGATATACACAGTGTGTCAGTGAGTGTGTTAATATTAATCTGTGTTCTCTGTCAGTGTGTTAATATTACTGAGGACAGTGGCGGTGTTTTACACTTCACAGGGTTTATCTGACTGTGGGTCATGATATACACAGTGTGTCAGTGAGTGTGTTAATATTAATCTGTGTTCTCTGTCAGTGTGTTAATATTACTGAGGACAGTGGGGGTGTTTTACACTTCACAGGGTGTATCTGACTGTGGGTCATGATATACACAGTGTGTCAGTGAGTGTGTTAATATTAATCTGTGTTCTCTGTCAGTGTGTTAATATTACTGAGGACAGTGGGGTGTTTTACACTTCACAGGGTTTATCTGACTGTGGGTCATGATATACACAGTGTGTCAGTGAGTGTGTTAATATTAATCTGTGTTCTCTGTCAGTGTGTTAATATTACTGAGGACAGTGGGGGTGTTTTACACTTCACAGGGTGTATCTGACTGTGGGTCATGATATACACAGTGTGTCAGTGAGTCTGTTAATATTAATCTGTGTTCTCTGTCAGTGTGTTAATATTACTGAGGACAGTGGGGGTGTTTTACACTTCACAGGGTGTATCTGACTGTGGGTCATGATATACACAGTGTGTCAGTGAGTGTGTTAATATTAATCTGTGTTCTCTGGCAGTGTGTTAGTATTCCTGAGGACAGTGGGGGTGTTTTACACTTCACAGGGTGTATCTGACTGTGGGTCATGATATACACAGTGTGTCAGTGAGTGTTTTAATATTAATCTGTGTTCTCTGTCAGTGTGTTAATATTCCTGAGGACAGTGGGGGTGTTTTACACTTCACAGGGTGTATCTGACTGTGGGTCATGATGTACACAGTGTGTCAGTGAGTGTGTTAATATTAATCTGTGTTCTCTGTCAGTGTGTTAATATTACTGAGGACAGTGGGGGTGTTTTACACTTCACAGTGTTTATCTGACTGTGGGTCATGATATACACAGTGTGTCAGTGAGTGTGTTAATATTAATCTGTGTTCTCTGTCAGTGTGTTAATATTACTGAGGACAGTGGGGGTGTTTTACACTTCACAGGGTGTATCTGACTGTGGGTCATGATACACACAGTGTGTCAGTGAGTGTGTTAATATTAATTTGTGTTCTCTGTCAGTGTGTTCATATTCCTGAGGACAGTGGGGGTGTTTTACACTTCACAGGGTTTATCTGACTGTGGGTCATGATGTACACAGTGTGTCAGTGAGTGTGTTAATATTAATCTGTGTTCTCTGTCAGTGTGTTAATATTACTGAGGACAGTGGGGGTGTTTTACACTTCATAGTGTGTATCTGACTGTGGGTCATGATATACACAGTGTGTCAGTGAGTGTGTTAATATTAATCTGTGTTCTCTGTCAGTGTGTTAATATTCCTGAGGACAGTGGGGTGTTTTACACTTCACAGGGTGTATCTGACTGTGGGTCATGATGGACACAGTGTGTCAGTGAGTGTGTTAATATTAATCTGTGTTCTCTGTCAGTGTGTTAATAGTACTGAGGACAGTGGGGGTGTTTTACACTTCACAGTGTTTATCTGACTGTGGGTCATGATATACACAGTGTGTCAGTGAGTGTGTTAATATTAATCTGTGTTCTCTGTCAGTGTGTTAATATTACTGAGGACAGTGGGGGTGTTTTACACTTCACAGGGTGTATCTGACTGTGGGTCATGATACACACAGTGTGTCAGTGAGTGTGTTAATATTAATTTGTGTTCTCTGTCAGTGTGTTCATATTCCTGAGGACAGTGGGGGTGTTTTACACTTCACAGGGTTTATCTGACTGTGGGTCATGATGTACACAGTGTGTCAGTGAGTGTGTTAATATTAATCTGTGTTCTCTGTCAGTGTGTTAATATTACTGAGGACAGTGGGGGTGTTTTACACTTCACAGGGTTTATCTGGCTGTGGGTCATGATATACACAGTGTGTCAGTGAGTGTGTTAATAATAATCTGTGTTCTCTGTCAGTGTGTTAATATTACTGAGGACAGTGGGGATGTTTTACACTTCACAGGGTGTATCTGACTGTGGGTCATGATATACACAGTGTGTCAGTGAGTGTGTTAATATTAATCTGTGTTCTCTGTCAGTGTGTTAATATTACTGAGGACAGTGGGGGTGTTTTACACTTCATAGGGTGTATCTGACTGTGGGTCATGATATACACAGTGTGTCAGTGAGTGTGTTAATATTAATCTGTGTTCTCTGTCAGTGTGTTAATATTACTGAGGACAGTGGGGTGTTTTACACTTCATAGGGTGTATCTGACTGTGGGTCATGATATACACAGTGTGTCAGTGAGTGTGTTAATATTAATCTGTGTTCTCTGTCAGTGTGTTAATATTACTGAGGACAGTGGGGGTGTTTTACACTTCACAGGGTTTATCTGACTGTGGGTCATGATATACACAGTGTGTCAGTGAGTGTGTTAATATTAATCTGTGTTCTCTGTCAGTGTGTTAATATTACTGAGGACAGTGGGGGTGTTTTACACTTCACAGGGTGTATCTGACTGTGGGTAATGATATACACAGTGTGTCAGTGAGTGTGTTAATATTAATCTGTGTTCTCTGTCAGTGTGTTAATATTACTGAGGACAGTGGGGTGTTTTACACTTCACAGGGTGTATCTGACTGTGGGTCATGATGTACACAGTGTGTCAGTGAGTGTGTTAATATTAATCTGTGTTCTCTGTCAGTGTGCTAATATTACTCAGGACAGTGGGGGTGTTTTACACTTCACAGGGTGTATCTGACTGTGGGTCATGATATACACAGTGTGTCAGTGAGTGTGTTAATATTAATCTGTGTTCTCTGTCAGTGTGTTAATATTACTGAGGACAGTGGGGGTGTTTTACACTTCACAGGGTGTATCTGACTGTGGGTCATGATATACACAGTGTGTCAGTGAGTGTGTTAATATTAATCTGTGTTCTCTGTCACTGTGTTAATATTACTGAGGACAGTGGGGGTGTTTTACACTTCACAGGGTGTATTTGACTGTGGGTCATGATGTACACAGTGTGTCAGTGAGTGTGTCAATATTAATCTGTGTTCTCTGTCAGTGTGTTAATATTCCTGAGGACAGTGGGGGTGTTTTACACTTCACAGGGTGTATCTGACTGTGGGTCATGATGTACACAGTGTGTCAGTGAGAGTGTTAATATTAATCTGTGTTCTCTGTCAGTGTGTTAATATTCCTGAGGACAGTGGGGGTGTTTTACACTTCACAGGGTGTATCTGACTGTGGGTCATGATGTACACAGTGTGTCAGTGAGAGTGTTAATATTAATCTGTGTTCTCTGTCAGTGTGTTAATATTCCTGAGGACAGTGGGGTGTTTTACACTTCACAGGGTGTATCTGACTGTGGGTCATGATGTACACAGTGTGTCAGTGAGTGTGTTAATATTAATCTGTGTTCTCTGTCAGTGTGTTAATATTACTGAGGACAGTGGGGGTGTTTTACACTTCACAGGGTGTATCTGACTGTGGGTCATGATATACACAGTGTGTCAGTGAGTGTGTTAATATTAATCTGTGTTCTCTGTCAGTGTGTTAATATTCCTGAGGACAGTGGGGGTGTTTTACACTTCACAGGGTGTATCTGACTGTGGGTCATGATGTACACAGTGTGTCAGTGAGTATGTTAATATTAATCTGTGTTCTCTGTCAGTGTGTTAATATTACTGAGGACAGTGGGGGTGTTTTACACTTCACAGGGTGTATCTGACTGTGGGTCATGATATACACAGTGTGTCAGTGAGTGTGTTAATATTAATCTGTGTTCTCTGTCAGTGTGTTAATATTACTGAGGACAGTGGGGGTGTTTTACACTTCACAGGGTGTATCTGACTGTGGGTCATGATGTACACAGTGTGTCAGTGAGTATGTTAATATTAATCTGTGTTCTCTGTCAGTGTGTTAATATTACTGAGGACAGTGGGGGTGTTTTACACTTCACAGGGTGTATCTGACTGTGGGTCATGATGTACACAGTGTGTCAGTGAGTGTGTTAATATTAATCTGTGTTCTCTGTCAGTGTGTTAATATTACTGAGGACAGTGGGGGTCTTTTACACTTCACAGGGTGTATCTGACTGTGGGTCATGATGTACACAGTGTGTCAGTGAGTATGTTAATATTAATCTGTGTTCTCTGTCAGTGTGTTAATATTATTGAGGACAGTGGTGGTGTTTTACACTTCACAGGGTGTATCTGACTGTGGGTCATGATGTACACAGTGTGTCAGTGAGTGTGTTAATATTAATCTGTGTTCTCTGTCAGTGTGTTAATATTCCTGAGGACAGTGGGGGTGTTTTACACTTCACAGGGTGTATCTGACTGTGGGTCATGATATACACAGTGTGTCAGTGAGTGTGTTAATATTAATCTGTGTTCTCTGTCAGGTGTTAATATTACTGAGGACAGTGGGGATGTTTTACACTTCACAGGGTGTATCTGACTGTGGGTCATGATGTACACAGTGTGTCAGTGAGTGTGTTAATATTAATCTGTGTTCTCTGTCAGTGTGTTAATATTACTGAGGACAGTGGGGGTGTTTTACACTTCACAGTGTTTATCTGACTGTGGGTCATGATATACACAGTGTGTCAGTGAGTGTGTTAATATTAATCTGTGTTCTCTGTCAGTGTGTTAATATTACTGAGGACAGTGGGGGTGTTTTACACTTCACAGGGTGTATCTGACTGTGGGTCATGATACACACAGTGTGTCAGTGAGTGTGTTAATATTAATTTGTGTTCTCTGTCAGTGTGTTCATATTCCTGAGGACAGTGGGGGTGTTTTACACTTCACAGGGTTTATCTGACTGTGGGTCATGATGTACACAGTGTGTCAGTGAGTGTGTTAATATTAATCTGTGTTCTCTGTCAGTGTGTTAATATTACTGAGGACAGTGGGGGTGTTTTACACTTCACAGGGTTTATCTGGCTGTGGGTCATGATATACACAGTGTGTCAGTGAGTGTGTTAATATTAATCTGTGTTCTCTGTCAGTGTGTTAATATTACTGAGGACAGTGGGGATGTTTTACACTTCACAGGGTGTATCTGACTGTGGGTCATGATATACACAGTGTGTCAGTGAGTGTGTTAATATTAATCTGTGTTCTCTGTCAGTGTGTTAATATTACTGAGGACAGTGGGGGTGTTTTACACTTCATAGGGTGTATCTGACTGTGGGTCATGATATACACAGTGTGTCAGTGAGTGTGTTAATATTAATCTGTGTTCTCTGTCAGTGTGTTAATATTACTGAGGACAGTGGGGTGTTTTACACTTCATAGGGTGTATCTGACTGTGGGTCATGATATACACAGTGTGTCAGTGAGTGTGTTAATATTAATCTGTGTTCTCTGTCAGTGTGTTAATATTACTGAGGACAGTGGGGGTGTTTTACACTTCACAGGGTTTATCTGACTGTGGGTCATGATATACACAGTGTGTCAGTGAGTGTGTTAATATTAATCTGTGTTCTCTGTCAGTGTGTTAATATTACTGAGGACAGTGGGGGTGTTTTACACTTCACAGGGTGTATCTGACTGTGGGTCATGATATACACAGTGTGTCAGTGAGTGTGTTAATATTAATCTGTGTTCTCTGTCAGTGTGTTAATATTACTGAGGACAGTGGGGGTGTTTTACACTTCACAGGGTTTATCTGACTGTGGGTCATGATATACACAGTGTGTCAGTGAGTGTGTTAATATTAATCTGTGTTCTCTGTCAGTGTGTTAATATTACTGAGGACAGTGGGGGTGTTTTACACTTCACAGGGTGTATCTGACTGTGGGTCATGATATACACAGTGTGTCAGTGAGTGTGTTAATATTAATCTGTGTTCTCTGTCAGTGTGTTAATATTACTGAGGACAGTGGGGTGTTTTACACTTCACAGGGTTTATCTGACTGTGGGTCATGATATACACAGTGTGTCAGTGAGTGTGTTAATATTAATCTGTGTTCTCTGTCAGTGTGTTAATATTACTGAGGACAGTGGGGGTGTTTTACACTTCACAGGGTGTATCTGACTGTGGGTCATGATATACACAGTGTGTCAGTGAGTCTGTTAATATTAATCTGTGTTCTCTGTCAGTGTGTTAATATTACTGAGGACAGTGGGGGTGTTTTACACTTCACAGGGTGTATCTGACTGTGGGTCATGATATACACAGTGTGTCAGTGAGTGTGTTAATATTAATCTGTGTTCTCTGTCAGTGTGTTAGTATTCCTGAGGACAGTGGGGGTGTTTTACACTTCACAGGGTGTATCTGACTGTGGGTCATGATATACACAGTGTGTCAGTGAGTGTTTTAATATTAATCTGTGTTCTCTGTCAGTGTGTTAATATTCCTGAGGACAGTGGGGGTGTTTTACACTTCACAGGGTGTATCTGACTGTGGGTCATGATGTACACAATGTGTCAGTGAGTGTGTTAATATTAATCTGTGTTCTCTGTCAGTGTGTTAATATTACTGAGGACAGTGGGGGTGTTTTACACTTCACAGTGTTTATCTGACTGTGGGTCATGATATACACAGTGTGTCAGTGAGTGTGTTAATATTAATCTGTGTTCTCTGTCAGTGTGTTAATATTACTGAGGACAGTGGGGGTGTTTTACACTTCACAGGGTGTATCTGACTGTGGGTCATGATACACACAGTGTGTCAGTGAGTGTGTTAATATTAATTTGTGTTCTCTGTCAGTGTGTTCATATTCCTGAGGACAGTGGGGGTGTTTTACACTTCACAGGGTTAATCTGACTGTGGGTCATGATGTACACAGTGTGTCAGTGAGTGTGTTAATATTAATCTGTGTTCTCTGTCAGTGTGTTAATATTACTGAGGACAGTGGGGGTGTTTTACACTTCACAGGGTTTATCTGGCTGTGGGTCATGATATACACAGTGTGTCAGTGAGTGTGTTAATATTAATCTGTGTTCTCTGTCAGTGTGTTAATATTACTGAGGACAGTGGGGATGTTTTACACTTCACAGGGTGTATCTGACTGTGGGTCATGATATACACAGTGTGTCAGTGAGTGTGTTAATATTAATCTGTGTTCTCTGTCAGTGTGTTAATATTACTGAGGACAGTGGGGGTGTTTTACACTTCATAGGGTGTATCTGACTGTGGGTCATGATATACACAGTGTGTCAGTGAGTGTGTTAATATTAATCTGTGTTCTCTGTCAGTGTGTTAATATTACTGAGGACAGTGGGGTGTTTTACACTTCATAGGGTGTATCTGACTGTGGGTCATGATATACACAGTGTGTCAGTGAGTGTGTTAATATTAATCTGTGTTCTCTGTCAGTGTGTTAATATTACTGAGGACAGTGGGGGTGTTTTACACTTCACAGGGTTTATCTGACTGTGGGTCATGATATACACAGTGTGTCAGTGAGTGTGTTAATATTAATCTGTGTTCTCTGTCAGTGTGTTAATATTACTGAGGACAGTGGGGGTGTTTTACACTTCACAGGGTGTATCTGACTGTGGGTCATGATATACACAGTGTGTCAGTGAGTGTGTTAATATTAATCTGTGTTCTCTGTCAGTGTGTTAATATTACTGAGGACAGTGGGGTGTTTTACACTTCACAGGGTGTATCTGACTGTGGGTCATGATGTACACAGTGTGTCAGTGAGTGTGTTAATATTAATCTGTGTTCTCTGTCAGTGTGCTAATATTACTCAGGACAGTGGGGGTGTTTTACACTTCACAGGGTGTATCTGACTGTGGGTCATGATATACACAGTGTGTCAGTGAGTGTGTTAATATTAATCTGTGTTCTCTGTCAGTGTGTTAATATTACTGAGGACAGTGGGGGTGTTTCACACTTCACAGGGTGTATCTGACTGTGGGTCATGATATACACAGTGTGTCAGTGAGTGTGTTAATATTAATCTGTGTTCTCTGTCACTGTGTTAATATTACTGAGGACAGTGGGGGTGTTTTACACTTCACAGGGTGTATCTGACTGTGGGTCATGATGTACACAGTGTGTCAGTGAGTGTGTCAATATTAATCTGTGTTCTCTGTCAGTGTGTTAATATTCCTGAGGACAGTGGGGGTGTTTTACACTTCACAGGGTGTATCTGACTGTGGGTCATGATGTACACAGTGTGTCAGTGAGAGTGTTAATATTAATCTGTGTTCTCTGTCAGTGTGTTAATATTCCTGAGGACAGTGGGGGTGTTTTACACTTCACAGGGTGTATCTGACTGTGGGTCATGATGTACACAGTGTGTCAGTGAGAGTGTTAATATTAATCTGTGTTCTCTGTCAGTGTGTTAATATTCCTGAGGACAGTGGGGTGTTTTACACTTCACAGGGTGTATCTGACTGTGGGTCATGATGTACACAGTGTGTCAGTGAGTGTGTTAATATTAATCTGTGTTCTCTGTCAGTGTGTTAATATTACTGAGGACAGTGGGGGTGTTTTACACTTCACAGGGTGTATCTGACTGTGGGTCATGATATACACAGTGTGTCAGTGAGTGTGTTAATATTAATCTGTGTTCTCTGTCAGTGTGTTAATATTCCTGAGGACAGTGGGGGTGTTTTACACTTCACAGGGTGTATCTGACTGTGGGTCATGATGTACACAGTGTGTCAGTGAGTATGTTAATATTAATCTGTGTTCTCTGTCAGTGTGTTAATATTACTGAGGACAGTGGGGGTGTTTTACACTTCACAGGGTGTATCTGACTGTGGGTCATGATATACACAGTGTGTCAGTGAGTGTGTTAATATTAATCTGTGTTCTCTGTCAGTGTGTTAATATTACTGAGGACAGTGGGGGTGTTTTACACTTCACAGGGTGTATCTGACTGTGGGTCATGATGTACACAGTGTGTCAGTGAGTATGTTAATATTAATCTGTGTTCTCTGTCAGTGTGTTAATATTACTGAGGACAGTGGGGGTGTTTTACACTTCACAGGGTGTATCTGACTGTGGGTCATGATGTACACAGTGTGTCAGTGAGTGTGTTAATATTAATCTGTGTTCTCTGTCAGTGTGTTAATATTACTGAGGACAGTGGGGGTGTTTTACACTTCACAGGGTGTATCTGACTGTGGGTCATGATGTACACAGTGTGTCAGTGAGTATGTTAATATTAATCTGTGTTCTCTCTCAGTGTGTTAATATTATTGAGGACAGTGGTGGTGTTTTACACTTCACAGGGTGTATCTGACTGTGGGTCATGATATACACAGTGTGTCGGTGAGTGTGTTAATATTAATCTGTGTTCTCTGTCAGTGTGTTAATATTGCTGAGGACAGTGGGGGTGTTTTACACTTCACGGGGTTTATCTGACTGTGGGTCATGATATACAGAGTGTGTCAGTGAGTGTGTTAATATTAATCTGTGTTCTCTCTCAGTGTGTTAATATTACTGAGGACAGTGGGGGTGTTTTACACTTCACAGGGTTTATCTGACTGTGGGTCATGATATACACAGTGTGTCAGTGAGTGTGTTAATATTAATCTGTGTTCTCTGTCAGTGTGTTAATATTGCTGAGGACAGTGGGGGTGTTTTACACTTCACAGGGTGTATCTGACTGTGGGTCATGATGTACACAGTGTGTCAGTGAGTGTGTTAATATTAATCTGTGTTCTCTGTCAGTGTGCTAATATTACTCAGGACAGTGGGGGTGTTTTACACTTCACAGGGTTTATCTGACTGTGGGTCATGATATACACAGTGTGTCAGTGAGTGTGTTAATATTAATCTGTGTTCTCTGTCAGTGTGTTAATATTACTGAGGACAGTGGGGGTGTTTTACACTTCACAGGGTGTATCTGACTGTGGGTCATGATATACACAGTGTGTCAGTGAGTGTGTTAATATTAATCTGTGTTCTCTGTCAGTGTGTTAATATTACTGAGGACAGTGGGGGTGTTTTACACTTCACAGGGTGTATCTGACTGTGGGTCATGATATACACAGTGTGTCAGTGAGTGTGTTAATATTAATCTGTGTTCTCTGTCAGTGTGTTAATATTCCTGAGGACAGTGGGGGTGTTTTACACTTCACAGGGTGTATCTGACTGTGGGTCATGATATACACAGTGTGTCAGTGAGTGTGTTAATATTAATCTGTGTTCTCTGTCAGGTGTTAATATTACTGAGGACAGTGGGGATGTTTTACACTTCACAGGGTGTATCTGACTGTGGGTCATGATATACACAGTGTGTCAGTGAGTGTGTTAATATTAATCTGTGTTCTCTGTCAGTGTGTTAATATTACTGAGGACAGTGGGGGTGTTTTACACTTCACAGGGTTTATCTGACTGTGGGTCATGATATACACAGTGTGTCAGTGAGTGTGTTAATATTAATCTGTGTTCTCTGTCAGTGTCTTAATATTACTGAGGACAGTGGGGGTGTTTTACACTTCACAGGATGTATCTGACTGTGGGTCATGATATACACAGTGTGTCAGTGAGTGTGTTAATATTAAACTGTGTTCTCTGTCTGTGTGTTAATATTACTGAGGACAGTGGGGGTGTTTTACACTTCACTGGGTGTATCTGACTGTGGGTCATGATGTACACAGTGTGTCAGTGAGTGTTTTAATATTAATCTGTGTTCTCTGTCAGTGTGTTAATATTCCTGAGGACAGTGGGGGTGTTTTACACTTCACTGGGTGTATCTGACTGTGGGTCATGATGTACACAGTGTGTCAGTGAGTATGTTAATATTAATCTGTGTTCTCTCTCAGTGTGTTAATATTATTGAGGACAGTGGTGGTGTTTTACACTTCACAGGGTGTATCTGACTGTGGGTCATGATATACACAGTGTGTCGGTGAGTGTGTTAATATTAATCTGTGTTCTCTGTCAGTGTGTTAATATTGCTGAGGACAGTGGGGGTGTTTTACACTTCACGGGGTTTATCTGACTGTGGGTCATGATATACAGAGTGTGTCAGTGAGTGTGTTAATATTAATCTGTGTTCTCTCTCAGTGTGTTAATATTACTGAGGACAGTGGGGGTGTTTTACACTTCACAGGGTTTATCTGACTGTGGGTCATGATATACACAGTGTGTCAGTGAGTGTGTTAATATTAATCTGTGTTCTCTGTCAGTGTGTTAATATTGCTGAGGACAGTGGGGGTGTTTTACACTTCACAGGGTGTATCTGACTGTGGGTCATGATGTACACAGTGTGTCAGTGAGTGTGTTAATATTAATCTGTGTTCTCTGTCAGTGTGCTAATATTACTCAGGACAGTGGGGGTGTTTTACACTTCACAGGGTTTATCTGACTGTGGGTCATGATATACACAGTGTGTCAGTGAGTGTGTTAATATTAATCTGTGTTCTCTGTCAGTGTGTTAATATTACTGAGGACAGTGGGGGTGTTTTACACTTCACAGGGTGTATCTGACTGTGGGTCATGATATACACAGTGTGTCAGTGAGTGTGTTAATATTAATCTGTGTTCTCTGTCAGTGTGTTAATATTCCTGAGCACAGTGGGGGTGTTTTACACTTCACAGGGTTTATCTGACGGTGGGTCATGATATACACAGTGTGTCAGTGAGTGTGTTAATATTAATCTGTGTTCTCTGTCAGTGTGTTAATATTACTGAGGACAGTGGGGGTGTTTTACACTTCACAGGGTGTATCTGACTGTGGGTCATGATATACACAGTGTGTCAGTGAGTGTGTTAATATTAATCTGTGTTCTCTGTCAGTGTGTTAATATTCCTGAGGACAGTGGGGGTGTTTTACACTTCACAGGGTGTATCTGACTGTGGGTCATGATATACACAGTGTGTCAGTGAGTGTGTTAATATTAATCTGTGTTCTCTGTCAGGTGTTAATATTACTGAGGACAGTGGGGATGTTTTACACTTCACAGGGTGTATCTGACTGTGGGTCATGATATACACAGTGTGTCAGTGAGTGTGTTAATATTAATCTGTGTTCTCTGTCAGTGTGTTAATATTACTGAGGACAGTGGGGGTGTTTTACACTTCACAGGGTTTATCTGACTGTGGGTCATGATATACACAGTGTGTCAGTGAGTGTGTTAATATTAATCTGTGTTCTCTGTCAGTGTCTTAATATTACTGAGGACAGTGGGGGTGTTTTACACTTCACAGGATGTATCTGACTGTGGGTCATGATATACACAGTGTGTCAGTGAGTGTGTTAATATTAAACTGTGTTCTCTGTCTGTGTGTTAATATTACTGAGGACAGTGGGGGTGTTTTACACTTCACTGGGTGTATCTGACTGTGGGTCATGATGTACACAGTGTGTCAGTGAGTGTTTTAATATTAATCTGTGTTCTCTGTCAGTGTGTTAATATTCCTGAGGACAGTGGGGGTGTTTTACACTTCACTGGGTGTATCTGACTGTGGGTCATGATGTACACAGTGTGTCAGTGAGTGTTTTAATATTAATCTGTGTTCCCTGTCAGTGTGTTAATATTACTGAGGACAGTGGGGGTGTTTTACACTTCACAGGGTGTATCTGACTGTGGGTCATGATATACACAGTGTGTCAGTGAGTGTGTTAATATTAATCTGTGTTCTCTGTCAGTGTGTTAATATTCCTGAGGACAGTGGGGGTGTTTTACACTTCACAGGGTGTATCTGACTATGGGTCATGATATACACAGTGTGTCGGTGAGTGTGTTAATATTAATCTGTGTACTCTGTCAGTGTGTTAATATTACTGAGGACAGCAGGGGTGTTTTACACTTCACAGGGTGTATCTGACTGTGGGTCATGATATACACAGTGTGTCAGTGAGTGTGTTAATATTAATCTGTGTTCTCTGTCAGTGTGTTAATATTACTGAGGACAGTGGGGGTGTTTTACACTTCACAGGGTGTATCTGACTGTGGGTCATGATGTACACAGTGTGTCAGTGAGTGTGTTAATATTAATCTGTGTTCTCTGTCAGTGTGTTAATATTCCTGAGGACAGTGGGGGTGTTTTACACTTCACAGGGTGTATCTGACTGTGGGTCATGATGTACACAGTGTGTCAGTGAGTGTGTTAATATTAATCTGTGTTCTCTGTCAGTGTGTTAATATTCCTGAGGGCAGTGGGGGTGTTTTACACTTCACAGGGTGTATCTGACTGTGGGTCATGATATACACAGTGTGTCAGTGAGTGTGTTAATATTAATCTGTGTTCTCTGTCAGTGTGTTAATATTCCTGAGGACAGTGGGGGTGTTTTACACTTCACAGGGTTTATCTGACTGTGGGTCATGATATACACAGTGTGTCAGTGAGTGTGTTAATATTAATCTGTGTTCTCTGTCAGTGTGTTAATATTCCTGAGGACAGTGGGGGTGTTTTACACTTCACAGGGTGTATCTGACTGTGGGTCATGATGTACACAGTGTGTCAGTGAGTGTGTTAATATTAATCTGTGTTCTCTGTCAGTGTGTTAATATTACTGAGGACAGTGGGGGTGTTTTACACTTCACAGGGTGTATCTGACTGTGGGTCATGATATACACAGTGTGTCAGTGAGTGTGTTAATATTAATCTGTGTTCTCTGTCAGTGTGTTAATATTACTGAGGACAGTGGGGGTGTTTTACACTTCACAGGGTGTATCTGACTGTGGATCATGATATACACAGTGTGTCAGTGAGTGTGTTAATATTAATCTGTGTTCTCTGTCAATGTGTTAATATTACTGAGGACAGTGGGGGTGTTTTACACTTCACAGGGTGTATCTGACTGTGGGTCATGATGTACACAGTGTGTCAGTGAGTGTGTTAATATTAATCTGTGTTCTCTGTCAGTGTGTTAATATTCCTGAGGTCAGTGGGGGTGTTCTACACTTCACAGGGTTTATTTGACTGTGGGTCATGATGTACACAGTGTGTCAGTGAGTGTGTTAATATTAATCTGTGTACTCTGTCAGTGTGTTAATATTACTGAGGACAGTGGGGGTGTTTTACAGTTCACAGGGTGTATCTGACTGTGGCTCATGATATATACAGTGTGTCAGTGAGTGTGTTAATATTAATCTGTGTACTCTGTCAGTGTGTTAATATTCCTGAGGACAGTGGGGGTGTTTTACACTTCACCGGGTGTATCTGACTGTGGGTCATGATATACACAGTGTGTCAGTGAGTGTGTTAATATTAAACTGTGTTCTCTGTCTGTGTGTTAATATTACTGAGGACAGTGGGGGTGTTTTACACTTCACTGGGTGTATCTGACTGTGGGTCATGATGTACACAGTGTGTCAGTGAGTGTTTTAATATTAATCTGTGTTCTCTGTCAGTGTGTTAATATTCCTGAGGACAGTGGGGGTGTTTTACACTTCACTGGGTGTATCTGACTGTGGGTCATGATGTACACAGTGTGTCAGTGAGTGTTTTAATATTAATCTGTGTTCTCTGTCAGTGTGTTAATATTACTGAGGACAGTGGGGGTGTTTTACACTTCACAGGGTGTATCTGACTGTGGGTCATGATATACACAGTGTGTCAGTGAGTGTGTTAATATTAATCTGTGTTCTCTGTCAGTGTGTTAATATTCCTGAGGACAGTGGGGGTGTTTTACACTTCACAGGGTGTATCTGACTATGGGTCATGATATACACAGTGTGTCGGTGAGTGTGTTAATATTAATCTGTGTACTCTGTCAGTGTGTTAATATTACTGAGGACAGCAGGGGTGTTTTACACTTCACAGGGTGTATCTGACTGTGGGTCATGATATACACAGTGTGTCAGTGAGTGTGTTAATATTAATCTGTGTTCTCTGTCAGTGTGTTAATATTACTGAGGACAGTGGGGGTGTTTTACACTTCACAGGGTGTATCTGACTGTGGGTCATGATGTACACAGTGTGTCAGTGAGTGTGTTAATATTAATCTGTGTTCTCTGTCAGTGTGTTAATATTCCTGAGGACAGTGGGGGTGTTTTACACTTCACAGGGTGTATCTGACTGTGGGTCATGATGTACACAGTGTGTCAGTGAGTGTGTTAATATTAATCTGTGTTCTCTGTCAGTGTGTTAATATTCCTGAGGGCAGTGGGGGTGTTTTACACTTCACAGGGTGTATCTGACTGTGGGTCATGATATACACAGTGTGTCAGTGAGTGTGTTAATATTAATCTGTGCTCTCTGTCAGTGTGTTAATATTCCTGAGGACAGTGGGGGTGTTTTACACTTCACAGGGTTTATCTGACTGTGGGTCATGATATACACAGTGTGTCAGTGAGTGTGTTAATATTAATCTGTGTTCTCTGTCAGTGTGTTAATATTCCTGAGGACAGTGGGGGTGTTTTACACTTCACAGGGTGTATCTGACTGTGGGTCATGATGTACACAGTGTGTCAGTGAGTGTGTTAATATTAATCTGTGTTCTCTGTCAGTGTGTTAATATTACTGAGGACAGTGGGGGTGTTTTACACTTCACAGGGTGTATCTGACTGTGGGTCATGATATACACAGTGTGTCAGTGAGTGTGTTAATATTAATCTGTGTTCTCTGTCAGTGTGTTAATATTACTGAGGACAGTGGGGGTGTTTTACACTTCACAGGGTGTATCTGACTGTGGATCATGATATACACAGTGTGTCAGTGAGTGTGTTAATATTAATCTGTGTTCTCTGTCAATGTGTTAATATTACTGAGGACAGTGGGGGTGTTTTACACTTCACAGGGTGTATCTGACTGTGGGTCATGATGTACACAGTGTGTCAGTGAGTGTGTTAATATTAATCTGTGTTCTCTGTCAGTGTGTTAATATTCCTGAGGACAGTGGGGGTGTTCTACACTTCACAGGGTTTATTTGACTGTGGGTCATGATGTACACAGTGTGTCAGTGAGTGTGTTAATATTAATCTGTGTACTCTGTCAGTGTGTTAATATTACTGAGGACAGTGGGGGTGTTTTACAGTTCACAGGGTGTATCTGACTGTGGCTCATGATATATACAGTGTGTCAGTGAGTGTGTTAATATTAATCTGTGTACTCTGTCAGTGTGTTAATATTCCTGAGGACAGTGGGGGTGTTTTACACTTCACAGGGTGTATCTGACTGTGGGTCATGATGTACACAGTGTGTCAGTGAGTGTGTTAATATTAATCTGTGTTCTCTGTCAGTGTGTTAATATTACTGAGGACAGTGGGGGTGTTTTACACTTCACAGGGTGTATCTGACTGTGGGTCATGATATACACAGTGTGTCAGTGAGTGTGTTAATATTAATCTGTGTTCTCTGTCAGTGTGTTAATATTACTGAGGACAGTGGGGGTGTTTTACACTTCACAGGGTGTATCTGACTGTGGATCATGATATACACAGTGTGTCAGTGAGTGTGTTAATATTAATCTGTGTTCTCTGTCAGTGTGTTAATATTGCTGAGGACAGTGGGGGTGTTTTACACTTCACAGGGTTTATCTGACTGTGGGTCATGATATACACAGTGTGTCAGTGAGTGTGTTAATATTAATCTGTGTTCTCTGTCAATGTGTTAATATTACTGAGGACAGTGGGGGTGTTTTACACTTCACAGGGTGTATCTGACTGTGGGTCATGATGTACACAGTGTGTCAGTGAGTGTGTTAATATTAATCTGTGTTTTCTGTCAGTGTGTTAATATTGCTGAGGACAGTGGGGGTGTTTTACACTTCACAGGGTTTATCTGACTGTGGGTCATGATATACACAGTGTGTCAGTGAGTGTGTTAATATTAATCTGTGTTCTCTGTCAGTGTGTTAATATTCCTGAGGGCAGTGGGGGTGTTCTACACTTCACAGGGTTTATTTGACTGTGGGTCATGATGTACACAGTGTGTCAGTGTGTGTGTTAATATTAATCTGTGTACTCTGTCAGTGTGTTAATATTACTGAGGACAGTGGGGGTGTTTTACAGTTCACAGGGTGTATCTGACTGTGGCTCATGATATACACAGTGTGTCAGTGAGTGTGTTAATATTAATCTGTGTACTCTGTCAGTGTGTTAATATTCCTGAGGACAGTGGGGGTGTTTTACACTTCACCGGGTGTATCTGACTGTGGGTCATGATATACACAGTGTGTCAGTGAGAGTGTTAATATTAATCTGTGTTCTCTGTCAGTGTGTTAATATTCCTGAGGACAGTGGGGATGTTTTACACTTCACAGGGTGTATCTGACTGTGGGTCATGATATACACAGTGTGTCAGTGAGAGTGTTAATATTAATCTGTGTTCTCTGTCAGTGTGTTAATATTACTGAGGACAGTGGGGGTGTTTTACACTTCACAGGGTGTATCTGACTGTGGGTCATGATATACACAGTGTGTCAGTGAGTGTGTTAATATTAATCTGTGTTCTCTGTCAGTGTGCTAATATTACTGAGGACAGTGGGGGCGTTTTACACTTCACAGGGTGTATCTGACTGTGGGTCATGATGTACACAGTGTGTCAGTGAGTGTGTTAATATTAATCTGTGTTCTCTGTCAGTGTGTTCATATTACTGAGGACAGTGGGGGTGTTTTACACTTCACAGGGTGTATCTGACTGTGGGTCATGATATACACAGTGTGTCAGTGAGTGTGTTAATATTAATCTGTGTTCTCTGTCAGTGTGTTAATATTCCTGAGGACAGTGGGGGTGTTTTACACTTCACAGGGTTTATCTGACTGTGGGTCATGATATACACAGTGTGTCAGTGAGTGTGTTAATATTAATCTGTGTTCTCTGTCAGTGTGTTAATATTCCTGAGGACAGTTGGGGTGTTTTACACTTCACAGGGTGTATCTGACTGTGGGTCATGATGTACACAGTGTGTCAGTGAGTGTGTTAATATTAATCTGTGTTCTCTGTCAGTGTGTTAATATTACTGAGGACAGTGGGGGTGTTTTACACTTCACAGGGTGTATCTGACTGTGGGTCATGATATACACAGTGTGTCAGTGAGTGTGTTAATATTAATCTGTGTTCTCTGTCAGTGTGTTAATATTACTGAGGACAGTGGGGGTGTTTTACACTTCACAGGGTTTATCTGACTGTGAGTCATGATATACACAGTGTGTCAGTGAGTGTGTTAATATTAATCTGTGTTCTCTGTCAGTGTGTTAATATTACTGAGGACAGTGGGGGTGTTTTACACTTCACAGGGTTTATCTGACTGTGGGTCATGATGTACACAGTGTGTCAGTGAGTGTGTTAATATTAATCTGTGTTCTCTGTCAGTGTGTTAATATTACTGAGGACAGTGGGGGTGTTTTACACTTCACAGGGTTTATCTGACTGTGGGTCATGATGTACACAGTGTGTCAGTGAGTGTGTTAATATTAATCTGTGTTCTCTGTCAGGTGTTAATATTACTGAGGACAGTGGGTGTGTTTTACACTTCACATGGTGTATCTGACTGTGGGTCATGATGTACACAGTGTGTCAGTGAGTGTGTTAATATTAATCTGTGTACTCTGTCAGTGTGTTAATATTACTGAGGACAGTGGGGGTGTTTTACACTTCACAGGGTGTATCTGACTGTGGGTCATGATGTACACAGTGTGTCAGTGAGTGTGTTAATATTAATCTGTGTTCTCTGTCAGTGTGTTAATATTACTGAGGACAGTGGGGGTGTTTTACACTTCACAGGGTGTATCTGACTGTGGGTCATGATATACACAGTGTGTCAGTGAGTGTGTTAATATTAATCTGTGTTCTCTGTCAGTGTGTTAATATTACTGAGGACAGTGGGGGTGTTTTACACTTCACAGGGTGTATCTGACTGTGGATCATGATATACACAGTGTGTCAGTGAGTGTGTTAATATTAATCTGTGTTCTCTGTCAGTGTGTTAATATTGCTGAGGACAGTGGGGGTGTTTTACACTTCACAGGGTTTATCTGACTGTGGGTCATGATATACACAGTGTGTCAGTGAGTGTGTTAATATTAATCTGTGTTCTCTGTCAATGTGTTAATATTACTGAGGACAGTGGGGGTGTTTTACACTTCACAGGGTGTATCTGACTGTGGGTCATGATGTACACAGTGTGTCAGTGAGTGTGTTAATATTAATCTGTGTTTTCTGTCAGTGTGTTAATATTGCTGAGGACAGTGGGGGTGTTTTACACTTCACAGGGTTTATCTGACTGTGGGTCATGATATACACAGTGTGTCAGTGAGTGTGTTAATATTAATCTGTGTTCTCTGTCAGTGTGTTAATATTCCTGAGGGCAGTGGGGGTGTTCTACACTTCACAGGGTTTATTTGACTGTGGGTCATGATGTACACAGTGTGTCAGTGTGTGTGTTAATATTAATCTGTGTACTCTGTCAGTGTGTTAATATTACTGAGGACAGTGGGGGTGTTTTACAGTTCACAGGGTGTATCTGACTGTGGCTCATGATATACACAGTGTGTCAGTGAGTGTGTTAATATTAATCTGTGTACTCTGTCAGTGTGTTAATATTCCTGAGGACAGTGGGGGTGTTTTACACTTCACCGGGTGTATCTGACTGTGGGTCATGATATACACAGTGTGTCAGTGAGAGTGTTAATATTAATCTGTGTTCTCTGTCAGTGTGTTAATATTCCTGAGGACAGTGGGGATGTTTTACACTTCACAGGGTGTATCTGACTGTGGGTCATGATATACACAGTGTGTCAGTGAGAGTGTTAATATTAATCTGTGTTCTCTGTCAGTGTGTTAATATTACTGAGGACAGTGGGGGTGTTTTACACTTCACAGGGTGTATCTGACTGTGGGTCATGATATACACAGTGTGTCAGTGAGTGTGTTAATATTAATCTGTGTTCTCTGTCAGTGTGCTAATATTACTGAGGACAGTGGGGGCGTTTTACACTTCACAGGGTGTATCTGACTGTGGGTCATGATGTACACAGTGTGTCAGTGAGTGTGTTAATATTAATCTGTGTTCTCTGTCAGTGTGTTCATATTACTGAGGACAGTGGGGGTGTTTTACACTTCACAGGGTGTATCTGACTGTGGGTCATGATATACACAGTGTGTCAGTGAGTGTGTTAATATTAATCTGTGTTCTCTGTCAGTGTGTTAATATTCCTGAGGACAGTGGGGGTGTTTTACACTTCACAGGGTTTATCTGACTGTGGGTCATGATATACACAGTGTGTCAGTGAGTGTGTTAATATTAATCTGTGTTCTCTGTCAGTGTGTTAATATTCCTGAGGACAGTTGGGGTGTTTTACACTTCACAGGGTGTATCTGACTGTGGGTCATGATGTACACAGTGTGTCAGTGAGTGTGTTAATATTAATCTGTGTTCTCTGTCAGTGTGTTAATATTACTGAGGACAGTGGGGGTGTTTTACACTTCACAGGGTGTATCTGACTGTGGGTCATGATATACACAGTGTGTCAGTGAGTGTGTTAATATTAATCTGTGTTCTCTGTCAGTGTGTTAATATTACTGAGGACAGTGGGGGTGTTTTACACTTCACAGGGTTTATCTGACTGTGAGTCATGATATACACAGTGTGTCAGTGAGTGTGTTAATATTAATCTGTGTTCTCTGTCAGTGTGTTAATATTACTGAGGACAGTGGGGGTGTTTTACACTTCACAGGGTTTATCTGACTGTGGGTCATGATGTACACAGTGTGTCAGTGAGTGTGTTAATATTAATCTGTGTTCTCTGTCAGTGTGTTAATATTACTGAGGACAGTGGGGGTGTTTTACACTTCACAGGGTTTATCTGACTGTGGGTCATGATGTACACAGTGTGTCAGTGAGTGTGTTAATATTAATCTGTGTTCTCTGTCAGGTGTTAATATTACTGAGGACAGTGGGTGTGTTTTACACTTCACATGGTGTATCTGACTGTGGGTCATGATGTACACAGTGTGTCAGTGAGTGTGTTAATATTAATCTGTGTACTCTGTCAGTGTGTTAATATTACTGAGGACAGTGGGGGTGTTTTACACTTCACAGGGTGTATCTGACTGTGGGTCATGATGTACACAGTGTGTCAGTGAGCGTGTTAATATTAATCTGTGTTCTCTGTCAATGTGTTAATATTACTGAGGACAGTGGGGGTGTTTTACTCTTCACCGGGTGTATCTGACTGTGGGTCATGATGTACACAGTGTGTCAGTGAATGTGTTAATATTAAACTGTGTTCTCTGTCAGTGTGTTAATATTCCTGAGGACAGTGGGGGTGTTTTACACTTCACAGGGTTTATCTGACTGTGGGTCATGATGTACACAGTGTGTCAGTGAGTGTGTTAATATTAATCTGTGTTCTCTGTCAGTGTGTTAATATTACTGAGGACAGTGGGGGTGTTTTACACTTCACAGGGTTTATCTGACTGTGGGTCATGATGTACACAGTGTGTCAGTGAGTGTGTTAATATTAATCTGTGTTCTCTGTCAGTGTGTTAATATTACTGAGGACAGTGGGGGTGTTTTACACTTCACAGGGTTTATCTGACTGTGAGTCATGATATACACAGTGTGTCAGTGAGTGTGTTAATATTAATCTGTGTTCTCTGTCAGTGTGTTAATATTACTGAGGACAGTGGGGGTGTTTTACACTTCACAGGGTTTATCTGACTGTGAGTCATGATATACACAGTGTGTCAGTGAGTGTGTTAATATTAATCTGTGTTCTCTGTCAGTGTGTTAATATTACTGAGGACAGTGGGGGTGTTTTACACTTCACAGGGTGTATCTGACTGTGGGTCATGATATACACAGTGTGTCAGTGAGTGTGTTAATATTAATCTGTGTTCTCTGTCAGTGTGTTAATATTACTGAGGACAGTGGGGGTGTTTTACACTTCACAGGGTGTATCTGACTGTGGGTCATGATGTACACAGTGTGTCAGTGCGTGTGTTAATATTAATCTGTGTTCTCTGTCAGTGTGTTAATATTACTGAGGACAGTGGGGGTGTTTTACACTTCACAGGGTGTATCTGACTGTGGGTCATGATATACACAGTGTGTCAGTGAGTGTGTTAATATTAATCTGTGTTCTCTGTCAGTGTGTTAATATTGCTGAGGACAGTGGTGGTGTTTTACACTTCACAGGGTGTATCTGACTGTGGGTCATGATATACACAGTGTGTCAGTGAGTGTGTTAATATTAATCTGTGTTCTCTGTCAGTGTGTTAATATTCCTGAGGACAGTGGGGGTGTTCTACACTTCACAGGGTGTTTCTGACTGTGGCTCATGATATACACAGTGTGTCAGTGAGTGTGTTAATATTAATCTGTGTACTCTGTCAGTGTGTTAATATTCCTGAGGACAGTGGGGGTGTTTTACACTTCACCGGGTGTATCTGACTGTGGGCCATGATATACACAGTGTGTCAGTGAGAGTGTTAATATTAATCTGTGTTCTCTGTCAGTGTGTTAATATTCCTGAGGACAGTGGGGATGTTTTACACTTCACAGGGTGTATCTGACTGTGGGTCATGATGTACACAGTGTGTCAGTGAGTGTGTTAATATTAATCTGTGTTCTCTGTCAGTGTGTTAATATTACTGAGGACAGTGGGGGTGTTTTACACTTCACAGGGTTTATCTGACTGTGGGTCATGATATACACAGTGTGTCAGTGAGAGTGTTAATATTAATCTGTGTTCTCTGTCAGTGTGTTAATATTACTGAGGACAGTGGGGGTGTTTTACACTTCACAGGGTGTATCTGACTGTGGGTCATGATATACACAGTGTGTCAGTGAGTGTGTTAATATTAATCTGTGTTCTCTGTCAGTGTGTTAATATTACTGAGGACAGTGGGGGTGTTTTACACTTCACAGGGTTTATCTGACTGTGGGTCATGATATACACAGTGTGTCAGTGAGAGTGTTAATATTAATCTGTGTTCTCTGTCAGTGTGTTAATATTACTGAGGACAGTGGGGGTGTTTTACACTTCACAGGGTGTATCTGACTGTGGGTCATGATATACACAGTGTGTCAGTGAGTGTGTTAATATTAATCTGTGTTCTCTGTCAGTGTGCTAATATTACTGAGGACAGTGGGGGCGTTTTACACTTCACAGGGTGTATCTGGCTGTGGGTCATGATGTACACAGTGTGTCAGTGAGTGTGTTAATATTAATCTGTGTTCTCTGTCAGTGTGTTAATATTACTGAGGACAGTGGGGGTGTTTTACACTTCACAGGGTGTATCTGACTGTGGGTCATGATGTACACAGTGTGTCAGTGAGTGTGTTAATATTAATCTGTGTTCTCTGTCAGTGTGTTAATATTACTGAGGACAGTGGGGGTGTTTTACACTTCACAGGGTGTATCTGACTGTGGGTCATGATATACACAGTGTGTCAGTGAGTGTGTTAATATTAATCTGTGTTCTCTGTCAGTGTGTTAATATTACTGAGGACAGGGGGGGGGGGGTATTTTACACTTCACAGGGTTTATCTGACTGTGGGTCATGATGTACACAGTGTGTCAGTGAGTCTGTTAATATTAATCTGTGTTCTCTGTCAGTGTGTTAATATTACTGAGGACAGTGGGGGTGTTTTACACTTCACAGAGTGTATCTGACTGTGGGTCATGATATACACAGTGTGTCAGTGAGTGTGTTAATATTAATCTGTGTTCTCTGTCAGTGTGTTAATATTCCTGAGGACAGTGGGGGTGTTTTACACTTCACAGGGTGTATCTGACTATGGGTCATGATATACACAGTGTGTCAGTGAGTGTGTTAATATTAATCTGTGTTCTCTGTCAGTGTGTTAATATTCCTGAGGACAGTGGGGGTGTTTTACACTTCACAGGGTGTATCTGACTGTGGGTCATGATATGCACAGTGTGTCAGTGAGTGTGTTAATATTAATCTGTGTTCTCTGTCAGTGTGTTAATATTACTGAGGACAGTGGGGGTGTTTTACACTTCACAGGGTGTATCTGACTGTGGGTCATGATATACACAGTGTGTCAGTGAGTGTGTTAATATTAATCTGTGTTCTCTGTCAGTGTGTTAATATTACTGAGGACAGTGGGGGTGTTTTACACTTCACAGGGTTTATCTGACTGTGGGTCATGATGTACACAGTGTGTCAGTGAGTGTGTTAATATTAATCTGTGTTCTCTGTCAGTGTGTTAATATTACTGAGGACAGTGGGGATGTTTTACACTTCACAGGGTGTATCTGACTGTGGGTCATGATATACACAGTGTGTCAGTGAGTGTGTTAATATTAATCTGTGTTCTCTGTCAGTGTGTTAATATTACTGAGGACAGTGGGGGTGTTTTACACTTCACAGGGTTTATCTGACTGTGGGTCATGATGTACACAGTGTGTCAGTGAGTGTGTTAATATTAATCTGTGTTCTCTGTCAGGTGTTAATATTACTGAGGACAGTGGGTGTGTTTTACACTTCACATGGTGTATCTGACTGTGGGTCATGATGTACACAGTGTGTCAGTGAGTGTGTTAATATTAATCTGTGTACTCTGTCAGTATGTTAATATTACTGAGGTCAGTGGGGGTGTTTTACACTTCACAGGGTGTATCTGACTGTGGGTCATGATGTACACAGTGTGTCAGTGAGCGTGTTAATATTAATCTGTGTTCTCTGTCAATGTGTTAATATTACTGAGGACAGTGGGGGTGTTTTACACTTCACTGGGTGTATCTGACTGTGGGTCATGATGTACACAGTGTGTCAGTGAGTGTGTTAATATTAATCTGTGGTCTCTGTCAGTGTGTTAATATTCCTGAGGACAGTGGGGGTGTTTTACACTTCACAGGGTGTATCTGAATGTGGGTCATGATATACACAGTGTGTCAGTGAGTGTGTTAATATTAATCTGTGTTCTCTGTCAGTGTGTTAATATTCCTGAGGACAGTGGGGATGTTTTACACTTCACAGGGTGTATCTGACTGTGGGTCATGATGTACACAGTGTGTCAGTGAGTGTGTTAATATTAATCTGTGTTCTCTGTCAGTGTGTTAATATTCCTGAGGACAGTGGGGGTGTTTTACACTTCACAGGGTGTAACTGACTGTGGGTCATGATATACACAGTGTGTCAGTGAGTGTGTTAATATTAATCTGTGTTCTCTGTCAGTGTGTTAATATTCCTGAGGACAGTGGGGGTGTTTTGCACTTCACAGGGTTTATCTGACTGTGGGTCATGATGTACACAGTGTGTCAGTGAGTGTGTTAATATTAATCTGTGTTCTCTGTCAGTGTGTTAATATTCCTGAGGACAGTGGGGGTGTTTTATACTTCACAGGGTGTATCTGACTGTGGGTCATGATATACACAGTGTGTCAGTGAGTGTGTTAATATTAATCTGTGTTCTGTGTCAGTGTGTTAATATTCCTGAGGACAGTGGGGGTGTTTTACACTTCACAGGGTGTATCTGACTGTGGGTCATGATATACACAGTGTGTCAGTGAGTGTGTTAATATTAATCTGTGTTCTCTGTCAGTGTGTTAATATTCCTGAGGACAGTGGGGGTGTTTTACACTTCACAGGGTGTATCTGACTGTGGGTCATGATATACACAGTGTGTCAGTGAGAGTGTTAATATTAATCTGTGTTCTCTGTCAGTGTGTTAATATTCCTGAGGACAGTGGGGGTGTTTTACACTTCACAGGGTGTAACTGACTGTGGGTCATGATATACACAGTGTGTCAGTGAGTGTGTTAATATTAATCTGTGTTCTCTGTCAGTGTGTTAATATTCCTGAGGACAGTGGGGGTGTTTTACACTTCACAGGGTGTAACTGACTGTGGGTCATGATCTACACAGTGTGTCAGTGAGTGTGTTAATATTAATCTGTGTTCTCTGTCAGTGTGTTAATATTCCTGAGGACAGTGGGGGTGTTTTACACTTCACAGGGTGTATCTGACTGTGGGTCATGATATACACAATGTGTCAGTGAGAGTGTTAATATTAATCTGTGTTCTCTGTCAGTGTGTTAATATTCCTGAGGACAGTGGGGGTGTTTTACACTTCACAGGGTGTAACTGACTGTGGGTCATGATATACACAGTGTGTCAGTGAGTGTGTTAATATTAATCTGTGTTCTCTGTCAGTGTGTTAATATTCCTGAGGACAGTGGGGGTGTTTTACACTTCACAGGGTTTATCTGACTGTGGGTCATGATGTACACAGTGTGTCAGTGAGTGTGTTAATATTAATCTGTGTTCTCTGTCAGTGTGTTAATATTCCTGAGGACAGTGGGGATGTTTTACACTTCACCGGGTGTATCTGACTGTGGGTCATGATATACACAGTGTGTCAGTGAGTGTGTTAATATTAATCTGTGTTCTCTGTCACTGTGTTAATATTACTGAGGACAGTGGGGGTGTTTTACACTTCACAGGGTTTATCTGACTGTGGGTCATGATATACACAGTGTGTCAGTGAGTGTGTTAATATTAATCTGTGTTCTCTGTCACTGTGTTAATATTACTGAGGACAGTGGGGGTGTTTTACACTTCACAGGGTTTATCTGACTGTGAGTCATGATATACACAGTGTGTCAGTGAGTGTGTTAATATTAATCTGTGTTCTCTGTCAGTGTGTTAATATTACTGAGGACAGTGGGGGTGTTTTACACTTCACAGGGTTTATCTGACTGTGGGTCATGATGTACACAGTGTGTCAGTGAGTGTGTTAATATTAATCTGTGTTCTCTGTCATTGTGTTAATATGCCTGAGGACAGTGGGGGTGTTTTACACTTCACAGGGTGTATCTGACTGTGGGTCATGATATACACTGTGTGTCAGTGAGTGTGTTAATATTAATCTGTGTTCTCTGTCAGTGTGTTAATATTCCTGAGGACAGTGGGGATGTTTTACACTTCACAGGGTTTATCTGACTGTGGGTCATGATATACACAGTGTGTCAGTGAGTGTGTTAATATTAATCTGTGTTCTCTGTCAGCGTGTTAATATTGCTGAGGACAGTGGGGGTGTTTTACACTTCACAGGGTGTATCTAACTGTGGGTCATGATATACACAGTGTGTCAGTGAGTGTGTTAATATTAATCTGTGTTCTCTGTCAGTGTGTTAATATTACTGAGGACAGTGGGGGTGTTTTACACTTCACAGGGTTTATCTGACTGTGGGTCATGATATACACAGTGTGTCAGTGAGTGTGTTAATATTAATCTGTGTTCTCTGTCAGTGTGTTAATATTGCTGAGGACAGCGGGGGTGTTTTACACTTCACAGGGTGTATCTGACTGTGGGTCATGATATACACAGTGTGTCAGTGAGTGTGTTAATATTAATCTGTGTTCTCTGTCAGTGTGTTAATATCACTGAGGACAGTGGGGGTGTTTTACACTTAACAGGGTTTATCTGACTGTGGGTCATGATATACACAGTGTGTCAGTGAGTGTGTTAATATTAATCTGTGTTCTCTGTCAGTGTGTTAATATCACTGAGGACAGTGGGGGTGTTTTACACTTAACAGGGTTTATCTGACTGTGGGTCATGATATACACAGTGTGTCAGTGAGTGTGTTAATATTAATCTGTGTTCTCTGTCAGTGTGTTAATATTACTGAGGACAGTGGGGGTGTTTTACACTTCACAGGGTTTATCTGACTGTGGGTCATGATATACACAGTGTGTCAGTGAGTGTGTTAATATTAATCTGTGTTCTCTGTCAGTGTGTTAATATTACTGAGGACAGTGGGGGTGTTTTACACTTCACAGGGTGTATCTGACTGTGGATCATGATGTACACAGTGTGTCAGTGAGTGTGTTAATATTAATCTGTGTTCTCTGTCAGTGTGTTAATATTCCTGAGGACAGTGGGGGTGTTTTACACTTCACAGGGTTTATCTGACTGTGGGTCATGATATACACAGTGTGTCAGTGAGTGTGTTAATATTAATCTGTGTTCTCTGTCAGTGTGTTAATATTGCTGAGGACAGTGGGGGTGTTTTACACTTCACAGGGTTTATCTGACTGTGGGTCACGATATACACAGTGTGTCAGTGAGTGTGTTAATGTTAATCTGTGTTCTCTGTCAGTGTGTTAATATTCCTGAGGGCAGTGGGGATGTTTTACACTTCACAGGGTGTATCTGACTGTGGGTCATAATGTACACAGTGTGTCAGTGAGTGTGTTAATATTAATCTGTGTTCTCTGTCAGTGTGTTAATATTCCTGAGGACAGTGGGGGTGTTTTACACTTCACAGGGTGTATCTGTCTGTGGGTCATGATGTACACAGTGTGTCAGTGAGTGTGTTAATATTAATCTGTGTTCTCTGTCAGTGTGTTAATATTCCTGAGGACAGTGGGGGTGTTTTACACTTCACAGGGTTTATCTGACTGTGGGTCATGATGTACACAGTGTGTCAGTGAGTGTGTTAATATTAATCTGTGTACTCTGTCAGTGTGTTAATATTACCGAGGACAGTGGGGGTGTTTTACACTTCACAGGGTGTATCTGACAGTGGGTCATGATATACACAGTGTGTCAGTGAGTCTGTTAATATTAATCTGTGTTCTCTGTCAGTGTGTTAATATTACTGAGGACAGTGGGGGTGTTTTACACTTCACAGGGTGTATCTGACTGTGGGTCATGATGTACACAGTGTGTCAGTGAGTGTGTTAATATTAATCTGTGTTCTCTGTCAGTGTGTTAATATTACTGAGGACAGTGGGGGTGTTTTACACTTCACAGGGTGTATCTGACTGTGGGTCATGATGTACACAGTGTGTCAGTGAGTGTGTTAATATTAATCTGTGTTCTCTGTCAGTGTGTTAATATTACTGAGGACAGTGGGGGTGTTTTACACTTCACCGGGTGTATCTGACTCTGGGTCATGATGTGCACAGTGTGTCAGTGAGTGTGTTAATATTAATCTGTGTTCTCTGTCAGTGTGTTAATATTACTGAGGACAGTGGGGGTGTTTTACACTTCACAGGGTGTATCTGACTGTGGGTCATGATATACACAGTGTGTCAGTGAGTGTGTTAATATTAATCTGTGTTCTCTGTCAGTGTGTTAATATTGCTGAGGACAGTGGGGGTGTTTTACACTTCACAGGGTGTATCTGACTGTGGGTCATGATGTACACAGTGTGTCAGTGAGTGTGTTAATATTAATCTGTGTACTCTGTCAGTGTGTTAATATTGCTGAGGACAGTGGGGGTGTTTTACACTTCACAGGGTGTATCTGACTGTGGGTCATGATATGCACAGTGTGTCAGTGAGTGTGTTAATATTAATCTGTGTTCTCTGTCAGTGTGTTAATATTACTGAGGACAGTGGGGGTGTTTTACACTTCACAGGGTGTATCTGACTGTGGGTCATGATATACACAGTGTGTCAGTGAGTGTGTTAATATTAATCTGTGTTCTCTGTCAGTGTGTTAATATTCCTGAGGACAGTGGGGGTGTTTTACACTTCACAGGGTGTATCTGACTGTGGGTCATGATATACAGAGTGTGTCAGTGAGTGTGTTAATATTAATCTGTGTTCTCTGTCAGTGTGTTAATATTCCTGAGGACAGTGGGGGTGTTTTACACTTCACAGGGTGTATCTGACTGTGGGTCATGATGTACACAGTGTGTCAGTGAGTGTGTTAATATTAATCTGTGTCCTCTGTCAGTGTGTTTATATTACTGAGGACAGTGGGGGTGTTTTACACTGCACAGTGTTTATCTGACTGTGGGTCATGATATACACAGTGTATCAGTGAGTGTGTTAATATTAATCTGTGTTCTCTGTCAGTGTGTTAATATTGCTGAGGACAGTGGGGGTGTTTTACACTTCACAGGGTGTATCTGACTGTGGGTCATGATATACACAGTGTGTCAGTGAGAGTGTTAATATTAATCTGTGTTCTCTGTCAGTGTGTTAATATTCCTGAGGACAGTGGGGGTGTTTTACACTTCACAGGGTGTAACTGACTGTGGGTCATGATATACACAGTGTGTCAGTGAGTGTGTTAATATTAATCTGTGTTCTCTGTCAGTGTGTTAATATTCCTGAGGACAGTGGGGGTGTTTTACATTTCACAGGGTGTAACTGACTGTGGGTCATGATCTACACAGTGTGTCAGTGAGTGTGTTAATATTAATCTGTGTACTCTGTCAGTGTGTTAATATTACCGAGGACAGTGGGGGTGTTTTACACTTCACAGGGTGTATCTGACAGTGGGTCATGATATACACAGTGTGTCAGTGAGTCTGTTAATATTAATCTGTGTTCTCTGTCAGTGTGTTAATATTACTGAGGACAGTGGGGGTGTTTTACACTTCACAGGGTGTATCTGACTGTGGGTCATGATGTACACAGTGTGTCAGTGAGTGTGTTAATATTAATCTGTGTTCTCTGTCAGTGTGTTAATATTACTGAGGACAGTGGGGGTGTTTTACACTTCACAGGGTGTATCTGACTGTGGGTCATGATGTACACAGTGTGTCAGTGAGTGTGTTAATATTAATCTGTGTTCTCTGTCAGTGTGTTAATATTACTGAGGACAGTGGGGGTGTTTTACACTTCACCGGGTGTATCTGACTCTGGGTCATGATGTGCACAGTGTGTCAGTGAGTGTGTTAATATTAATCTGTGTTCTCTGTCAGTGTGTTAATATTACTGAGGACAGTGGGGGTGTTTTACACTTCACAGGGTGTATCTGACTGTGGGTCATGATATACACAGTGTGTCAGTGAGTGTGTTAATATTAATCTGTGTTCTCTGTCAGTGTGTTAATATTGCTGAGGACAGTGGGGGTGTTTTACACTTCACAGGGTGTATCTGGCTGTGGGTCATGATGTACACAGTGTGTCAGTGAGTGTGTTAATATTAATCTGTGTACTCTGTCAGTGTGTTAATATTGCTGAGGACAGTGGGGGTGTTTTACACTTCACAGGGTGTATCTGACTGTGGGTCATGATATGCACAGTGTGTCAGTGAGTGTGTTAATATTAATCTGTGTTCTCTGTCAGTGTGTTAATATTACTGAGGACAGTGGGGGTGTTTTACACTTCACAGGGTGTATCTGACTGTGGGTCATGATATACACAGTGTGTCAGTGAGTGTGTTAATATTAATCTGTGTTCTCTGTCAGTGTGTTAATATTCCTGAGGACAGTGGGGGTGTTTTACACTTCACAGGGTGTATCTGACTGTGGGTCATGATATACAGAGTGTGTCAGTGAGTGTGTTAATATTAATCTGTGTTCTCTGTCAGTGTGTTAATATTCCTGAGGACAGTGGGGGTGTTTTACACTTCACAGGGTGTATCTGACTGTGGGTCATGATGTACACAGTGTGTCAGTGAGTGTGTTAATATTAATCTGTGTCCTCTGTCAGTGTGTTTATATTACTGAGGACAGTGGGGGTGTTTTACACTGCACAGTGTTTATCTGACTGTGGGTCATGATATACACAGTGTATCAGTGAGTGTGTTAATATTAATCTGTGTTCTCTGTCAGTGTGTTAATATTGCTGAGGACAGTGGGGGTGTTTTACACTTCACAGGGTGTATCTGACTGTGGGTCATGATATACACAGTGTGTCAGTGAGAGTGTTAATATTAATCTGTGTTCTCTGTCAGTGTGTTAATATTCCTGAGGACAGTGGGGGTGTTTTACACTTCACAGGGTGTAACTGACTGTGGGTCATGATATACACAGTGTGTCAGTGAGTGTGTTAATATTAATCTGTGTTCTCTGTCAGTGTGTTAATATTCCTGAGGACAGTGGGGGTGTTTTACATTTCACAGGGTGTAACTGACTGTGGGTCATGATCTACACAGTGTGTCAGTGAGTGTGTTAATATTAATCTGTGTTCTCTGTCAGTGTGTTAATATTCCTGAGGACAGTGGGGGTGTTTTACACTTCACAGGGTGTATCTGACTGTGGGTCATGATATACACAATGTGTCAGTGAGAGTGTTAATATTAATCTGTGTTCTCTGTCAGTGTGTTAATATTCCTGAGGACAGTGGGGGTGTTTTACACTTCACAGGGTGTAACTGACTGTGGGTCATGATATACACAGTGTGTCAGTGAGTGTGTTAATATTAATCTGTGTTCTCTGTCAGTGTGTTAATATTCCTGAGGACAGTGGGGGTGTTTTACACTTCACAGGGTTTATCTGACTGTGGGTCATGATGTACACAGTGTGTCAGTGAGTGTGTTAATATTAATCTGTGTTCTCTGTCAGTGTGTTAATATTCCTGAGGACAGTGGGGATGTTTTACACTTCACCGGGTGTATCTGACTGTGGGTCATGATATACACAGTGTGTCAGTGAGTGTGTTAATATTAATCTGTGTTCTCTGTCACTGTGTTAATATTACTGAGGACAGTGGGGGTGTTTTACACTTCACAGGGTTTATCTGACTGTGGGTCATGATATACACAGTGTGTCAGTGAGTGTGTTAATATTAATCTGTGTTCTCTGTCACTGTGTTAATATTACTGAGGACAGTGGGGGTGTTTTACACTTCACAGGGTTTATCTGACTGTGAGTCATGATATACACAGTGTGTCAGTGAGTGTGTTAATATTAATCTGTGTTCTCTGTCAGTGTGTTAATATTACTGAGGACAGTGGGGGTGTTTTACACTTCACAGGGTTTATCTGACTGTGGGTCATGATGTACACAGTGTGTCAGTGAGTGTGTTAATATTAATCTGTGTTCTCTGTCATTGTGTTAATATGCCTGAGGACAGTGGGGGTGTTTTACACTTCACAGGGTGTATCTGACTGTGGGTCATGATATACACAGTGTGTCAGTGAGTGTGTTAATATTAATCTGTGTTCTCTGTCAGTGTGTTAATATTCCTGAGGACAGTGGGGATGTTTTACACTTCACAGGGTTTATCTGACTGTGGGTCATGATATACACAGTGTGTCAGTGAGTGTGTTAATATTAATCTGTGTTCTCTGTCAGCGTGTTAATATTGCTGAGGACAGTGGGGGTGTTTTACACTTCACAGGGTGTATCTAACTGTGGGTCATGATATACACAGTGTGTCAGTGAGTGTGTTAATATTAATCTGTGTTCTCTGTCAGTGTGTTAATATTACTGAGGACAGTGGGGGTGTTTTACACTTCACAGGGTTTATCTGACTGTGGGTCATGATATACACAGTGTGTCAGTGAGTGTGTTAATATTAATCTGTGTTCTCTGTCAGTGTGTTAATATTGCTGAGGACAGCGGGGGTGTTTTACACTTCACAGGGTGTATCTGACTGTGGGTCATGATGTACACAGTGTGTCAGTGAGTGTATTAATATTAATCTGTGTTCTCTGTCAGTGTGTTAATATCACTGAGGACAGTGGGGGTGTTTTACACTTAACAGGGTTTATCTGACTGTGGGTCATGATATACACAGTGTGTCAGTGAGTGTGTTAATATTAATCTGTGTTCTCTGTCAGTGTGTTAATATCACTGAGGACAGTGGGGGTGTTTTACACTTAACAGGGTTTATCTGACTGTGGGTCATGATATACACAGTGTGTCAGTGAGTGTGTTAATATTAATCTGTGTTCTCTGTCAGTGTGTTAATATTACTGAGGACAGTGGGGGTGTTTTACACTTCACAGGGTTTATCTGACTGTGGGTCATGATATACACAGTGTGTCAGTGAGTGTGTTAATATTAATCTGTGTTCTCTGTCAGTGTGTTAATATTACTGAGGACAGTGGGGGTGTTTTACACTTCACAGGGTGTATCTGACTGTGGATCATGATGTACACAGTGTGTCAGTGAGTGTGTTAATATTAATCTGTGTTCTCTGTCAGTGTGTTAATATTCCTGAGGACAGTGGGGGTGTTTTACACTTCACAGGGTTTATCTAACTGTGGGTCATGATATACACAGTGTGTCAGTGAGTGTGTTAATATTAATCTGTGTTCTCTGTCAGTGTGTTAATATTGCTGAGGACAGTGGGGGTGTTTTACACTTCACAGGGTTTATCTGACTGTGGGTCACGATATACACAGTGTGTCAGTGAGTGTGTTAATGTTAATCTGTGTTCTCTGTCAGTGTGTTAATATTCCTGAGGGCAGTGGGGATGTTTTACACTTCACAGGGTGTATCTGACTGTGGGTCATAATGTACACAGTGTGTCAGTGAGTGTGTTAATATTAATCTGTGTTCTCTGTCAGTGTGTTAATATTCCTGAGGACAGTGGGGGTGTTTTACACTTCACAGGGTGTATCTGACTGTGGGTCATGATGTACACAGTGTGTCAGTGAGTGTGTTAATATTAATCTGTGTTCTCTGTCAGTGTGTTAATATTCCTGAGGACAGTGGGGGTGTTTTACACTTCACAGGGTTTATCTGACTGTGGGTCATGATGTACACAGTGTGTCAGTGAGTGTGTTAATATTAATCTGTGTACTCTGTCAGTGTGTTAATATTACCGAGGACAGTGGGGGTGTTTTACACTTCACAGGGTGTATCTGACAGTGGGTCATGATATACACAGTGTGTCAGTGAGTCTGTTAATATTAATCTGTGTTCTCTGTCAGTGTGTTAATATTACTGAGGACAGTGGGGGTGTTTTACACTTCACAGGGTGTATCTGACTGTGGGTCATGATGTACACAGTGTGTCAGTGAGTGTGTTAATATTAATCTGTGTTCTCTGTCAGTGTGTTAATATTACTGAGGACAGTGGGGGTGTTTTACACTTCACAGGGTGTATCTGACTGTGGGTCATGATGTACACAGTGTGTCAGTGAGTGTGTTAATATTAATCTGTGTTCTCTGTCAGTGTGTTAATATTACTGAGGACAGTGGGGGTGTTTTACACTTCACCGGGTGTATCTGACTCTGGGTCATGATGTGCACAGTGTGTCAGTGAGTGTGTTAATATTAATCTGTGTTCTCTGTCAGTGTGTTAATATTACTGAGGACAGTGGGGGTGTTTTACACTTCACAGGGTGTATCTGACTGTGGGTCATGATATACACAGTGTGTCAGTGAGTGTGTTAATATTAATCTGTGTTCTCTGTCAGTGTGTTAATATTGCTGAGGACAGTGGGGGTGTTTTACACTTCACAGGGTGTATCTGACTGTGGGTCATGATGTACACAGTGTGTCAGTGAGTGTGTTAATATTAATCTGTGTACTCTGTCAGTGTGTTAATATTGCTGAGGACAGTGGGGGTGTTTTACACTTCACAGGGTGTATCTGACTGTGGGTCATGATATGCACAGTGTGTCAGTGAGTGTGTTAATATTAATCTGTGTTCTCTGTCAGTGTGTTAATATTACTGAGGACAGTGGGGGTGTTTTACACTTCACAGGGTGTATCTGACTGTGGGTCATGATATACACAGTGTGTCAGTGAGTGTGTTAATATTAATCTGTGTTCACTGTCAGTGTGTTAATATTCCTGAGGACAGTGGGGGTGTTTTACACTTCACAGGGTGTATCTGACTGTGGGTCATGATATACAGAGTGTGTCAGTGAGTGTGTTAATATTAATCTGTGTTCTCTGTCAGTGTGTTAATATTCCTGAGGACAGTGGGGGTGTTTTACACTTCACAGGGTGTATCTGACTGTGGGTCATGATGTACACAGTGTGTCAGTGAGTGTGTTAATATTAATCTGTGTCCTCTGTCAGTGTGTTTATATTACTGAGGACAGTGGGGGTGTTTTACACTGCACAGTGTTTATCTGACTGTGGGTCATGATATACACAGTGTATCAGTGAGTGTGTTAATATTAATCTGTGTTCTCTGTCAGTGTGTTAATATTGCTGAGGACAGTGGGGGTGTTTTACACTTCACAGGGTGTATCTGACTGTGGGTCATGATGTACACAGTGTGTCAGTGAGTGTGTTAATATTAATCTGTGTTCTCTGTCAGTGTGTTAATATTCCTGAGGACAGTGGGGGTGTTTTACACTTCACAGGGTGTATCTGACTCTGGGTCATGATGTACACAGTGTGTCAGTGAGTGTTTTAATATTAATCTGTGTTCTCTGTCAGTGTGTTAATATTACTGAGGACAGTGGGGGTGTTTTACACTTCACCGGGTGTATCTGACTCTGGGTCATGATGTACACAGTGTGTCAGTGAGTGTGTTAATATTAATCTGTGTTCTCTGTCAGTGTGTTAATATTCCTGAGGACAGTGGGGGTGTTTTACACTTCACAGGGTGTATCTGACTGTGGGTCATGATATACACAGTGTGTCAGTGAGTGTGTTAATATTAATCTGTGTTCTCTGTCAGTGTGTTAATATTCCTGAGGACAGTGGGGGTGTTTTACACTTCACAGGGTTTATCTGACTGTGGGTCATGATGTACACAGTGTGTCAGTGAGTGTGTTAATATTAATCTGTGTTCTCTGTCAGTGTGTTAATAATCCTGAGGACAGTGGGGGTGTTTTACACTTCACAGGGTGTATCTGACTGTGGGTCATGATGTACACAGTGTGTCAGTGAGTGTGTTAATATTAATCTGTGTTCTCTGTCAGTGTGTTAATATTACTGAGGACAGTGGGGGTGTTTTACACTTCACAGGGTGTATCTGACTGTGGGTCATGATATACACAGTGTGTCAGTGAGTGTGTTAATATTAATCTGTGTTCTCTGTCAGTGTGTTAATATTACTGAGGACAGTGGGGGTGTTTTACACTTCACAGGGTGTATCTGACTGTGGGTCATGATATACACAGTGTGTCAGTGAGTGTGTTAATATTAATCTGTGTTCTCTGTCAGTGTGTTAATATTACTGAGGACAGTGGGGGTGTTTTACACTTCACAGGGTGTATCTGACTGTGGGTCATGATGTACACAGTGTGTCAGTGAGTGTGTTAATATTAATCTGTGTTCTCTGTCAGTGTGTTAATATTACTGAGGACAGCGGGGGTGTTTTACACTTCACAGGGTGTATCTGACTGTGGGTCATGATATACACAGTGTGTCAGTGAGTGTGTTAATATTAATCTGTGTTCTCTGTCAGTGTGTTAATATTACTGAGGACAGTGGGGGTGTTTTACACTTCACAGGGTTTATCTGACTGTGGGTCATGATATACACAGTGTGTCAGTGAGTGTGTTAATATTAATCTGTGTTCTCTGTCAGTGTGTTAATATTGCTGAGGACTGTGGGGGTGTTTTACACTTCACAGGGTGTATCTGACTGTGGGTCATGATATACACAGTGTGTCAGTGAGTGTGTTAATATTAATCTGTGTTCTCTGTCAGTGTGTTAATATTGCTGAGGACAGTGGGGGTGTTTTACACTTCACAGGGTGTATCTGACTGTGGGTCACTGTATACACAATGTGTCAGTGAGAGTGTTAATATTAATCTGTGTTCTCTGTCAGTGTGTTAATATTCCTGAGGACAGTGGGGGTGTTTTACACTTCACAGGGTGTAACTGACTGTGGGTCATGATATACACAGTGTGTCAGTGAGTGTGTTAATATTAATCTGTGTTCTCTGTCAGTGTGTTAATATTCCTGAGGACAGTGGGGGTGTTTTACACTTCACAGGGTGTATCTGACTGTGGGTCATGATGTACACAGTGTGTCAGTGAGTGTGTTAATATTAATCTGTGTTCTCTGTCAGTGTGTTAATATTCCTGAGGACAGTGGGGGTGTTTTACACTTCACAGGGTTTATCTGACTGTGGGTCATGATGTCCTCAGTGTGTCAGTGAGTGTGTTAATATTAATCTGTGTACTCTGTCAGTGTGTTAATATTACCGAGGACAGTGGGGGTGTTTTACACTTCACAGGGTGTATCTGACAGTGGGTCATGATATACACAGTGTGTCAGTGAGTCTGTTAATATTAATCTGTGTTCTCTGTCAGTGTGTTAATATTACTGAGGACAGTGGGGGTGTTTTACACTTCACAGAGTGTATCTGACTGTGGGTCATGATATACACAGTGTGTCAGTGAGTGTGTTAATATTAATCTGTGTTCTCTGTCAGTGTGTTAATATTGCTGAGGACAGCGGGGGTGTTTTACACTCACAGGGTGTATCTGACTGTGGGTCATGATGTACACAGTGTGTCAGTGAGTGTGTTAATATTAATCTGTGTTCTCTGTCAGTGTGTTAATATCACTGAGGACAGTGGGGGTGTTTTACACTTAACAGGGTTTATCTGACTGTGGGTCATGATATACACAGTGTGTCAGTGAGTGTGTTAATATTAATCTGTGTTCTCTGTCAGTGTGTTAATATTACTGAGGACAGTGGGGGTGTTTTACACTTAACAGGGTTTATCTGACTGTGGGTCATGATATACACAGTGTGTCAGTGAGTGTGTTAATATTAATCTGTGTTCTCTGTCAGTGTGTTAATATTACTGAGGACAGTGGGGGTGTTTTACACTTAACAGGGTTTATCTGACTGTGGGTCATGATATACACAGTGTGTCAGTGAGTGTGTTAATATTAATCTGTGTTCTCTGTCAGTGTGTTAATATTACTGAGGACAGTGGGGGTGTTTTACACTTCACAGGGTGTATCTGACTGTGGATCATGATGTACACAGTGTGTCAGTGAGTGTGTTAATATTAATCTGTGTTCTCTGTCAGTGTGTTAATATTCCTGAGGACAGTGGGGGTGTTTTACACTTCACAGGGTTTATCTGACTGTGGGTCATGATATACACAGTGTGTCAGTGAGTGTGTTAATATTAATCTGTGTTCTCTGTCAGTGTGTTAATATTGCTGAGGACAATGGGGGTGTTTTACACTTCACAGGGTTTATCTGACTGTGGGTCACGATATACACAGTGTGTCAGTGAGTCTGTTAATATTAATCTGTGTTCTCTGTCAGTGTGTTAATATTACTGAGGACAGTGGGGGTGTTTTACACTTCACAGGGTGTATCTGACTGTGGGTCATGATGTACACAGTGTGTCAGTGAGTGTGTTAATATTAATCTGTGTTCTCTGTCAGTGTGTTAATATTACTGAGGACAGTGGGGGTGTTTTACACTTCACAGGGTGTATCTGACTGTGGGTCATGATGTACACAGTGTGTCAGTGAGTGTGTTAATATTAATCTGTGTTCTCTGTCAGTGTGTTAATATTACTGAGGACAGTGGGGGTGTTTTACACTTCACCGGGTGTATCTGACTCTGGGTCATGATGTGCACAGTGTGTCAGTGAGTGTGTTAATATTAATCTGTGTTCTCTGTCAGTGTGTTAATATTACTGAGGACAGTGGGGGTGTTTTACACTTCACAGGGTGTATCTGACTGTGGGTCATGATATACACAGTGTGTCACTGAGTGTGTTAATATTAATCTGTGTTCTCTGTCAGTGTGTTAATATTGCTGAGGACAGTGGGGGTGTTTTACACTTCACAGGGTGTATCTGACTGTGGGTCATGATGTACACAGTGTGTCAGTGAGTGTGTTAATATTAATCTGTGTACTCTGTCAGTGTGTTAATATTGCTGAGGACAGTGGGGGTGTTTTACACTTCACAGGGTGTATCTGACTGTGGGTCATGATATGCACAGTGTGTCAGTGAGTGTGTTAATATTAATCTGTGTTCTCTGTCAGTGTGTTAATATTACTGAGGACAGTGGGGGTGTTTTACACTTCACAGGGTGTATCTGACTGTGGGTCATGATATACACAGTGTGTCAGTGAGTGTGTTAATATTAATCTGTGTTCTCTGTCAGTGTGTTAATATTCCTGAGGACAGTGGGGGTGTTTTACACTTCACAGGGTGTATCTGACTGTGGGTCATGATATACAGAGTGTGTCAGTGAGTGTGTTAATATTAATCTGTGTTCTCTGTCAGTGTGTTAATATTCCTGAGGACAGTGGGGGTGTTTTACACTTCACAGGGTGTATCTGACTGTGGGTCATGATGTACACAGTGTGTCAGTGAGTGTGTTAATATTAATCTGTGTTCTCTGTCAGTGTGTTAATATTCCTGAGGACAGTGGGGGTGTTTTACACTTCACAGGGTGTATCTGACTCTGGGTCATGATGTACACAGTGTGTCAGTGAGTGTTTTAATATTAATCTGTATTCTCTGTCAGTGTGTTAATATTACTGAGGACAGTGGGGGTGTTTTACACTTCACAGGGTGTATCTGACTCTGGGTCATGATGTACACAGTGTGTCAGTGAGTGTGTTAATATTAATCTGTGTTCTCTGTCAGTGTGTTAATATTCCTGAGGACAGTGGGGGTGTTTTACACTTCACCGGGTGTATCTGACTCTGGGTCATGATGTACACAGTGTGTCAGTGAGTGTGTTAATATTAATCTGTGTTCTCTGTCAGTGTGTTAATATTCCTGAGGACAGTGGGGGTGTTTTACACTTCACAGGGTGTATCTGACTGTGGGTCATGATATACACAGTGTGTCAGTGAGTGTGTTAATATTAATCTGTGTTCTCTGTCAGTGTGTTAATATTCCTGAGGACAGTGGGGGTGTTTTACACTTCACAGGGTTTATCTGACTGTGGGTCATGATGTACACAGTGTGTCAGTGAGTGTGTTAATATTAATCTGTGTTCTCTGTCAGTGTGTTAATATTGCTGAGGACAGTGGGGGTGTTTTACACTGCACAGTGTTTATCTGACTGTGGGTCATGATATACACAGTGTATCAGTGAGTGTGTTAATATTAATCTGTGTTCTCTGTCAGTGTGTTAATATTGCTGAGGACAGTGGGGCTGTTTTACACTTCACAGGGTGTATCTGACAGTGGGTCATGATATACACAGTGTGTCAGTGAGTCTGTTAATATTAATCTGTGTTCTCTGTCAGTGTGTTAATATTACTGAGGACAGTGGGGGTGTTTTACACTTCACAGGGTGTATCTGACTGTGGGTCATGATGTACACAGTGTGTCAGTGAGTGTGTTAATATTAATCTGTGTTCTCTGTCAGTGTGTTAATATTACTGAGGACAGTGGGGGTGTTTTACACTTCACAGGGTGTATCTGACTGTGGGTCATGATGTACACAGTGTGTCAGTGAGTGTGTTAATATTAATCTGTGTTCTCTGTCAGTGTGTTAATATTACTGAGGACAGTGGGGGTGTTTTACACTTCACCGGGTGTATCTGACTCTGGGTCATGATGTGCACAGTGTGTCAGTGAGTGTGTTAATATTAATCTGTGTTCTCTGTCAGTGTGTTAATATTACTGAGGACAGTGGGGGTGTTTTACACTTCACAGGGTGTATCTGACTGTGGGTCATGATATACACAGTGTGTCAGTGAGTGTGTTAATATTAATCTGTGTTCTCTGTCAGTGTGTTAATATTGCTGAGGACAGTGGGGGTGTTTTACACTTCACAGGGTGTATCTGACTGTGGGTCATGATGTACACAGTGTGTCAGTGAGTGTGTTAATATTAATCTGTGTACTCTGTCAGTGTGTTAATATTGCTGAGGACAGTGGGGGTGTTTTACACTTCACATGGTGTATCTGACTGTGGGTCATGATATGCACAGTGTGTCAGTGAGTGTGTTAATATTAATCTGTGTTCTCTGTCAGTGTGTTAATATTACTGAGGACAGTGGGGGTGTTTTACACTTCACAGGGTGTATCTGACTGTGGGTCATGATATACACAGTGTGTCAGTGAGTGTGTTAATATTAATCTGTGTTCTCTGTCAGTGTGTTAATATTCCTGAGGACAGTGGGGGTGTTTTACACTTCACAGGGTGTATCTGACTGTGGGTCATGATATACAGAGTGTGTCAGTGAGTGTGTTAATATTAATCTGTGTTCTCTGTCAGTGTGTTAATATTCCTGAGGACAGTGGGGGTGTTTTACACTTCACAGGGTGTATCTGACTGTGGGTCATGATGTACACAGTGTGTCAGTGAGTGTGTTAATATTAATCTGTGTCCTCTGTCAGTGTGTTTATATTACTGAGGACAGTGGGGGTGTTTTACACTGCACAGTGTTTATCTGACTGTGGGTCATGATATACACAGTGTATCAGTGAGTGTGTTAATATTAATCTGTGTTCTCTGTCAGTGTGTTAATATTGCTGAGGACAGTGGGGGTGTTTTACACTTCACAGGGTGTATCTGACTGTGGGTCATGATGTACACAGTGTGTCAGTGAGTGTGTTAATATTAATCTGTGTTCTCTGTCAGTGTGTTAATATTCCTGAGGACAGTGGGGGTGTTTTACACTTCACAGGGTGTATCTGACTCTGGGTCATGATGTACACAGTGTGTCAGTGAGTGTTTTAATATTAATCTGTATTCTCTGTCAGTGTGTTAATATTACTGAGGACAGTGGGGGTGTTTTACACTTCACAGGGTGTATCTGACTCTGGGTCATGATGTACACAGTGTGTCAGTGAGTGTGTTAATATTAATCTGTGTTCTCTGTCAGTGTGTTAATATTCCTGAGGACAGTGGGGGTGTTTTACACTTCACAGGGTGTATCTGACTGTGGGTCATGATATACACAGTGTGTCAGTGAGTGTGTTAATATTAATCTGTGTTCTCTGTCAGTGTGTTAATATTCCTGAGGACAGTGGGGGTGTTTTACACTTCACAGGGTTTATCTGACTGTGGGTCATGATGTACACAGTGTGTCAGTGAGTGTGTTAATATTAATCTGTGTTCTCTGTCAGTGTGTTAATAATCCTGAGGACAGTGGGGGTGTTTTACACTTCACAGGGTGTATCTGACTGTGGGTCATGATGTACACAGTGTGTCAGTGAGTGTGTTAATATTAATCTGTGTTCTCTGTCAGTGTGTTAATATTACTGAGGACAGTGGGGGTGTTTTACACTTCACAGGGTTTATCTGACTGTGGGTCATGATATACACAGTGTGTCAGTGAGTGTGTTAATATTAATCTGTGTTCTCTGTCAGTGTGTTAATATTGCTGAGGACTGTGGGGGTGTTTTACACTTCACAGGGTGTATCTGACTGTGGGTCATGATATACACAGTGTGTCAGTGAGTGTGTTAATATTAATCTGTGTTCTCTGTCAGTGTGTTAATATTGCTGAGGACAGTGGGGGTGTTTTACACTTCACAGGGTGTATCTGACTGTGGGTCACTGTATACACAATGTGTCAGTGAGAGTGTTAATATTAATCTGTGTTCTCTGTCAGTGTGTTAATATTCCTGAGGACAGTGGGGGTGTTTTACACTTCACAGGGTGTAACTGACTGTGGGTCATGATATACACAGTGTTTCAGTGAGTGTGTTAATATTAATCTGTGTTCTCTGTCAGTGTGTTAATATTCCTGAGGACAGTGGGGGTGTTTTACACTTCACAGGGTGTATCTGACTGTGGGTCATGATGTACACAGTGTGTCAGTGAGTGTGTTAATATTAATCTGTGTTCTCTGTCAGTGTGTTAATATTACTGAGGACAGTGGGGGTGTTTTACACTTCACAGGGTTTATCTGACTGTGGGTCATGATGTACTCAGTGTGTCAGTGAGTGTGTTAATATTAATCTGTGTACTCTGTCAGTGTGTTAATATTACCGAGGACAGTGGGGGTGTTTTACACTTCACAGGGTGTATCTGACAGTGGGTCATGATATACACAGTGTGTCAGTGAGTCTGTTAATATTAATCTGTGTTCTCTGTCAGTGTGTTAATATTACTGAGGACAGTGGGGGTGTTTTACACTTCACAGAGTGTATCTGACTGTGGGTCATGATATACGCAGTGTGTCAGTGAGTGTGTTAATATTAATCTGTGTTCTCTGTCAATGTGTTAATATTCCTGAGGACAGTAGGGGTGTTTTACACTTCACAGGGTGTATCTGACTGTGGGTCATGATATACACAGTGTGTCAGTGAGTGTGTTAATATTAATCTGTGTTCTCTGTCAGTGTGTTAATATTACTGAGGACAGTGGGGGTGTTTTACACTTCACAGGGTGTATCTGACTGTGGGTCATGATATACACAGTGTGTCAGTGAGTGTGTTAATATTAATCTGTGTTCTCTGTCAGTGTGTTAATATTCCTGAGGACAGTGGGGGTGTTTTACACTTCACAGGGTGTATCTGACTGTGGGTCATGATATACACAGTGTGTCAGTGAGTGTGTTAATATTAATCTGTGTTCTCTGTCATTGTGCTAATATTACTGAGGACAGTGGGGGTGTTTTACACTTCACAGGATGTATCTGACTGTGGGTCATGATGTACGCAGTGTGTCAGTGAGTGTGTTAATATTAATCTGTGTTCTCTGTCAGTGTGTTAATATTACTGAGGACAGTGGGGGTGTTTTACACTTCACAGGGTGTATCTGACTGTGGGTCATGATGTACACAGTGTGTCAGTGAGTGTGTTAATATTAATCTGTGTTCTCTGTCAGTGTGTTAATATTACTGAGGACAGTGGGGGTGTTTTACACTTCACCGGGTGTATCTGACTCTGGGTCATGATGTACACAGTGTGTCAGTGAGTGTGTTAATATTAATCTGTGTTCTCTGTCAGTGTGTTAATATTACTGAGGACAGTGGGGGTGTTTTACACTTCACAGGGTGTATCTGACTGTGGGTCATGATATACACAGTGTGTCAGTGAGTGTGTTAATATTAATCTGTGTTCTCTGTCAGTGTGTTAATATTGCTGAGGACAGTGGGGGTGTTTTACACTTCACAGGGTGTATCTGACTGTGGGTCATGATATACACAGTGTGTCAGTGAGTGTGTTAATATTAATCTGTGTACTCTGTCAGTGTGTTAATATTACTGAGGACAGTGGGGGTGTTTTACACTTCACAGGGTGTATCTGACTGTGGGTCATGATATACACAGTGTGTCAGTGAGTGTGTTAATATTAATCTGTGTTCTCTGTCAGTGTGTTAATATTACTGAGGACAGTGGGGGTGTTTTACACTTCACAGAGTGTATCTGACTGTGGGTCATGATATACACAGTGTGTCAGTGAGTGTGTTAATATTAATCTGTGTTCTCTGTCAGTGTGTTAATATTCCTGAGGACAGTGGGGGTGTTTTACACTTCACAGGGTGTATCTGACTGTGGGTCATGATATACAGAGTGTGTCAGTGAGTGTGTTAATATTAATCTGTGTTCTCTGTCAGTGTGTTAATATTCCTGAGGACAGTGGGGGTGTTTACACTTCACAGGGTGTATCTGACTGTGGGTCATGATGTACACAGTGTGTCAGTGAGTGTGTTAATATTAATCTGTGTCCTCTGTCAGTGTGTTAATATTACTGAGGACAGTGGGGGTGTTTTACACTTCACAGGGTTTATCTGACTGTGGGTCATGATGTACACAGTGTGTCAGTGAGTGTGTTAATATTAATCTGTGTACTCTGTCAGTGTGTTAATATTACCGAGGACAGTGGGGGTGTTTTACACTTCACAGGGTGTATCTGACAGTGGGTCATGATATACACAGTGTGTCAGTGAGTCTGTTAATATTAATCTGTGTTCTCTGTCAGTGTGTTAATATTACTGAGGACAGTGGGGGTGTTTTACACTTCACAGAGTGTATCTGACTGTGGGTCATGATATACACAGTGTGTCAGTGAGTGTGTTAATATTAATCTGTGTTCTCTGTCAGTGTGTTAATATTCCTGAGGACAGTAGGGGTGTTTTACACTTCACAGGGTGTATCTGACTGTGGGTCATGATATACACAGTGTGTCAGTGAGTGTGTTAATATTAATCTGTGTTCTCTGTCAGTGTGTTAATATTACTGAGGACAGTGGGGGTGTTTTACACTTCACAGGGTGTATCTGACTGTGGGTCATGATATACACAGTGTGTCAGTGAGTGTGTTAATATTAATCTGTGTTCTCTGTCAGTGTGTTAATATTCCTGAGGACAGTGGGGGTGTTTTACACTTCACAGGGTGTATCTGACTGTGGGTCATGATATACACAGTGTGTCAGTGAGTGTGTTAATATTAATCTGTGTTCTCTGTCATTGTGCTAATATTACTGAGGACAGTGGGGGTGTTTTACACTTCACAGGGTGTATCTGACTGTGGGTCATGATGTACACAGTGTGTCAGTGAGTGTGTTAATATTAATCTGTGTTCTCTGTCAGTGTGTTAATATTACTGAGGACAGTGGGGGTGTTTTACACTTCACAGGGTGTATCTGACTCTGGGTCATGATGTACACAGTGTGTCAGTGAGTGTGTTAATATTAATCTGTGTTCTCTGTCAGTGTGTTAATATTACTGAGGACAGTGGGGGTGTTTTACACTTCACCGGGTGTATCTGACTCTGGGTCATGATGTACACAGTGTGTCAGTGAGTGTGTTAATATTAATCTGTGTTCTCTGTCAGTGTGTTAATATTACTGAGGACAGTGGGGGTGTTTTACACTTCACAGGGTGTATCTGACTGTGGGTCATGATATACACAGTGTGTCAGTGAGTGTGTTAATATTAATCTGTGTTCTCTGTCAGTGTGTTAATATTGCTGAGGACAGTGGGGGTGTTTTACACTTCACAGGGTGTATCTGACTGTGGGTCATGATATACACAGTGTGTCAGTGAGTGTGTTAATATTAATCTGTGTACTCTGTCAGTGTGTTAATATTACTGAGGACAGTGGGGGTGTTTTACACTTCACAGGGTGTATCTGACTGTGGGTCATGATAGACACAGTGTGTCAGTGAGTGTGTTAATATTAATCTGTGTTCTCTGTCAGTGTGTTAATATTACTGAGGACAGTGGGGGTGTTTTACACTTCACAGGGTGTATCTGACTGTGGGTCATGATATACACAGTGTGTCAGTGAGTGTGTTAATATTAATCTGTGTTCTCTGTCAGTGTGTTAATATTCCTGAGGACAGTGGGGGTGTTTTACACTTCACAGGGTGTATCTGACTGTGGGTCATGATATACAGAGTGTGTCAGTGAGTGTGTTAATATTAATCTGTGTTCTCTGTCAGTGTGTTAATATTCCTGAGGACAGTGGGGGTGTTTTACACTTCACAGGGTGTATCTGACTGTGGGTCATGATGTTCACAGTGTGTCAGTGAGTGTGTTAATATTAATCTGTGTCCTCTGTCAGTGTGTTAATATTACTGAGGACAGTGGGGGTGTTTTACACTTCACAGTGTTTATCTGACTGTGGGTCATGATATACACAGTGCATCAGTGAGTGTGTTAATATTAATCTGTGTTCTCTGTCAGTGTGTTAATATTCCTGAGGACAGTGGGGGTGTTTTACACTTCACAGGGTGTATCTGACTGTGGGTCATGATATACACAGTGTGTCAGTGAGTGTGTTAATATTAATCTGTGTTCTCTGTCAGTGTGTTAATATTCCTGAGGACAGTGGGGGTGTTTTACACTTCACAGGGTGTATCTGACTCTGGGTCATGATGTACACAGTGTGTCAGTGAGTGTTTTAATATTAATCTGTGTTCTCTGTCAGTGTGTTAATATTACTGAGGACAGTGGGGGTGTTTTACACTTCACCGGGTGTATCTGACTCTGGGTCATGATGTACACAGTGTGTCAGTGAGTGTGTTAATATTAATCTGTGTTCTCTGTCAGTGTGTTAATATTACTGAGGACAGTGGGGGTGTTTTACACTTCACAGGGTGTATCTGACTGTGGGTCATGATATACACAGTGTGTCAGTGAGTGTGTTAATATTAATCTGTGTTCTCTGTCAGTGTGTTAATATTGCTGAGGACAGTGGGGGTGTTTTACACTTCACAGGGTGTATCTGACTGTGGGTCATGATATACACAGTGTGTCAGTGAGTGTGTTAATATTAATCTGTGTACTCTGTCAGTGTGTTAATATTACTGAGGACAGTGGGGATGTTTTACACTTCACAGGGTGTATCTGACTGTGGGTCATAATGTACACAGTGTGTCAGTGAGTGTGTTAATATTAATCTGTGTTCTCTGTCAGTGTGTTAATATTCCTGAGGACAGTGGGGGTGTTTTACACTTCACAGGGTGTATCTGACTGTGGGTCATGATGTACACAGTGTGTCAGTGAGTGTGTTAATATTAATCTGTGTTCTCTGTCAGTGTGTTAATATTCCTGAGGACAGTGGGGGTGTTTTACACTTCACAGGGTTTATCTGACTGTGGGTCATGATGTACACAGTGTGTCAGTGAGTGTGTTAATATTAATCTGTGTTCTCTGTCAGGGTGTTAATATTCCTGAGGACAGTGGGGGTGTTTTACACTTCACAGGGTTTATCTGACTGTGGGTCATGATGTACACAGTGTGTCAGTGAGTGTGTTAATATTAATCTGTGTTCTCTGTCAGTGTGTTAATATTACCGAGGACAGTGGGGGTGTTTTACACTTCACAGGGTGTATCTGACAGTGGGTCATGATATACACAGTGTGTCAGTGAGTCTGTTAATATTAATCTGTGTTCTCTGTCAGTGTGTTAATATTACTGAGGACAGTGGGGGTGTTTTACACTTCACAGTGTGTATCTGACTGTGGGTCATGATATACACAGTGTGTCAGTGAGTGTGTTAATATTAATCTGTGTTCTCTGTTAGTGTGTTAATATTACTGAGGACAGTGGGGGTGTTTTACACTTCACAGGGTGTATCTGACTGTGGGTCATGATATACACAGTGTGTCAGTGAGTGTGTTAATATTAATCTGTGTTCTCTGTCATTGTGCTAATATTACTGAGGACAGTGGGGGTGTTTTACACTTCACAGGGTGTATCTGACTGTGGGTCATGATATACACAGTGTGTCAGTGAGTGTGTTAATATTAATCTGTGTTCTCTGTCAGTGTGTTAATACTACTGAGGACAGTGGGGGTGTTTTACACTTCACAGGGTGTATCTGACTGCGGGTCATGATGTACACAGTGTGTCAGTGAGTGTGTTAATATTAATCTGTGTTCTCTGTCAGTGTGTTAATATTACTGAGGACAGTGGGGGTGTTTTACACTTCACAGGGTGTATCTGACTGTGGGTCATGATGTACACAGTGTGTCAGTGAGTGTGTTAATATTAATCTGTGTTCTCTGTCAGTGTGTTAATATTCCTGAGGACAGTGGGGGTGTTTTACACTTCACAGGGTTTATCTGACTGTGGGTCATGATGTACACAGTGTGTCAGTGAGTGTGTTAATATTAATCTGTGTTCTCTGTCAGGGTGTTAATATTCCTGAGGACAGTGGGGGTGTTTTACACTTCACAGGGTTTATCTGACTGTGGGTCATGATATACACAGTGTGTCAGTGAGTGTGTTAATATTAATCTGTGTTCTCTGTCAGTGTGTTAATATTACTGAGGACAGTGGGGTGTTTTACACTTCACAGGGTGTATCTGACAGTGGGTCATGATATACACAGTGTGTCAGTGAGTCTGTTAATATTAATCTGTGTTCTCTGTCAGTGTGTTAATATTACTGAGGACAGTGGGGGTGTTTTACACTTCACAGTGTGTATCTGACTGTGGGTCATGATATACACAGTGTGTCAGTGAGTGTGTTAATATTAATCTGTGTTCTCTGTCAGTGTGTTAATATTACTGAGGACAGTGGGGGTGTTTTACACTTCACAGGGTGTATCTGACTGTGGGTCATGATATACACAGTGTGTCAGTGAGTGTGTTAATATTAATCTGTGTTCTCTGTCATTGTGCTAATATTACTGAGGACAGTGGGGGTGTTTTACACTTCACAGGGTGTATCTGACTGTGGGTCATGATATACACAGTGTGTCAGTGAGTGTGTTAATATTAATCTGTGTTCTCTGTCAGTGTGTTAATACTACTGAGGACAGTGGGGGTGTTTTACACTTCACAGGGTGTATCTGACTGTGGGTCATGATGTACACAGTGTGTCAGTGAGTGTGTTAATATTAATCTGTGTTCTCTGTCAGTGTGTTAATATTACTGAGGACAGTGGGGGTGTTTTACACTTCACAGGGTGTATCTGACTGTGGGTCATGATGTACACAGTGTGTCAGTGAGTGTGTTAATATTAATCTGTGTACTCTGTCAGTGTGTTAATATTACTGAGGACAGTGGGGGTGTTTTACACTTCACAGGGTGTATCTGACTGTGGGTCATGATGTACACAGTGTGTCAGTGAGTGTGTTAATATTAATCTGTGTTCTCTGTCACTGTGTTAATATTACTGAGGACAGTGGGGGTGTTTTACACTTCACCGGGTGTATCTGACTATGGGTCATGATGTACACAGTGTGTCAGTGAGTGTGTTAATATTAATCTGTGTTCTCTGTCAGTGTGTTAATATTCCTGAGGACAGTGGGGGTGTTTTACACTTCACAGGGTGTATCTGACTGTGGGTCATGATATACACAGTGTGTCAGTGAGTGTGTTAATATTAATCTGTGTTCTCTGTCAGTGTGTTAATATTGCTGAGGACAGTGGGGGTGTTTTACACTTCACAGGGTGTATCTGACTGTGGGTCATGATATACACAGTGTGTCAGTGAGTGTGTTAATATTAATCTGTGTACTCTGTCAGTGTGTTAATATTACTGAGGACAGTGGGGGTGTATTACACTTCACAGGGTGTATCTGACTGTGGGTCATGATATACACAGTGTGTCAGTGAGTGTGTTAATATTAATCTGTGTCCTCTGTCAGTGTGTTAATATTACTGAGGACAGTGGGGGTGTTTTACACTTCACAGTGTTTATCTGACTGTGGGTCATGATATACACAGTGTATCAGTGAGTGTGTTAATATTAATCTGTGTTCTCTGTCAGTGTGTTAATATTCCTGAGGACAGTGGGGGTGTTTACACTTCACAGGGTGTATCTGACTCTGGGTCATGATGTACACCGTGTGTCAGTGAGTGTTTTAATATTAATCTGTGTTCTCTGTCAGTGTGTTAATATTACTGAGGACAGTGGGGGTGTTTTACACTTCACCGGGTGTATCTGACTGTGGGTCATGATGTACACAGTGTGTCAGTGAGTGTGTTAATATTAATCTGTGTACTCTGTCAGTGTGTTAATATTACTGAGGACAGTGGGGGTGTTTTACACTTCACAGGGTGTATCTGACTGTGGGTCATGATGTACACAGTGTGTCAGTGAGTGTGTTAATATTAATCTGTGTTCTCTGTCAGTGTGTTAATATTACTGAGGACAGTGGGGGTGTTTTACACTTCACAGGGTGTATCTGACTGTGGGTCATGATGTACACAGTGTGTCAGTGAGTGTGTTAATATTAATCTGTGTACTCTGTCAGTGTGTTAATATTACTGAGGACAGTGGGGGTGTTTTACACTTCACAGGGTGTATCTGACTGTGGGTCATGATGTACACAGTGTGTCAGTGAGTGTGTTAATATTAATCTGTGTTCTCTGTCAGTGTGTTAATATTCCTGAGGACAGTGGGGGTGTTTTACACTTCACAGGGTGTATCTGACTGTGGGTCATGATATACACAGTGTGTCAGTGAGTGTGTTAATATTAATCTGTGTTCTCTGTCAGTGTGTTAATATTGCTGAGGACAGTGGGGGTGTTTTACACTTCACAGGGTGTATCTGACTGTGGGTCATGATATACACAGTGTGTCAGTGAGTGTGCTAATATTAATCTGTGTACTCTGTCAGTGTGTTAATATTACTGAGGACAGTGGGGGTGTTTTACACTTCACAGGGTGTATCTGACTGTGGGTCATGATATACACAGTGTGTCAGTGAGTGTGTTAATATTAATCTGTGTCCTCTGTCAGTGTGTTAATATTACTGAGGACAGTGGGGGTGTTTTACACTTCACAGTGTTTATCTGACTGTGGGTCATGATATACACAGTGTATCAGTGAGTGTGTTAATATTAATCTGTGTTCTCTGTCAGTGTGTTAATATTGCTGAGGACAGTGGGGGTGTTTTACACTTCACAGGGTGTATCTGACTGTGGGTCATGATATACACAGTGTGTCAGTGAGTGTGTTAATATTAATCTGTGTTCTCTGTCAGTGTGTTAATATTCCTGAGGACAGTGGGGGTGTTTTACACTTCACAGGGTGTATCTGACTCTGGGTCATGATGTACACCCTGTGTCAGTGAGTGTTTTAATATTAATCTGTGTTCTCTGTCAGTGTGTTAATATTACTGAGGACAGTGGGGGTGTTTTACACTTCACCGGGTGTATCTGACTCAGGGTCATGATGTACACAGTGTGTCAGTGAGTGTGTTAATATTAATCTGTGTTCTCTGTCAGTGTGTTAATATTACTGAGGACAGTGGGGGTGTTTTACACTTCACAGGGTGTATCTGACTGTGGGTCATGATGTACACAGTGTGTCAGTGAGTGTGTTAATATTAATCTGTGTTCTCTGTCAGTGTGTTAATATTACTGAGGACAGTGGGGGTGTTTTACACTTCACCGGGTGTATCTGACTCTGGGTCATGATGTACACAGTGTGTCAGTGAGTGTGTTAATATTAATCTGTGTTCTCTGTCAGTGTGTTAATATTACTGAGGACAGTGGGGGTGTTTTACACTTCACAGGGTGTATCTGACTGTGGGTCATGATGTACACAGTGTGTCAGTGAGTGTGTTAATATTAATCTGTGTACTCTGTCAGTGTGTTAATATTACTGAGGACAGTGGGGGTGTTTTACACTTCACAGGGTGTATCTGACTGTGGGTCATGATGTACACAGTGTGTCAGTGAGTGTGTTAATATTAATCTGTGTTCTCTGTCAGTGTGTTAATATTCCTGAGGACAGTGGGGGTGTTTTACACTTCACAGGGTGTATCTGACTGTGGGTCATGATATACACAGTGTGTCAGTGAGTGTGTTAATATTAATCTGTGTTCTCTGTCAGTGTGTTAATATTGCTGAGGACAGTGGGGGTGTTTTACACTTCACAGGGTGTATCTGACTGTGGGTCATGATATACACAGTGTGTCAGTGAGTGTGTTAATATTAATCTGTGTACTCTGTCAGTGTGTTAATATTACTGAGGACAGTGGGGGTGTTTTACACTTCACAGGGTGTATCTGACTGTGGGTCATGATATACACAGTGTGTCAGTGAGTGTGTTAATATTAATCTGTGTCCTCTGTCAGTGTGTTAATATTACTGAGGACAGTGGGGGTGTTTTACACTTCACAGTGTTTATCTGACTGTGGGTCATGATATACACAGTGTATCAGTGAGTGTGTTAATATTAATCTGTGTTCTCTGTCAGTGTGTTAATATTGCTGAGGACAGTGGGGGTGTTTTACACTTCACAGGGTGTATCTGACTGTGGGTCATGATGTACACAGTGTGTCAGTGAGTGTGTTAATATTAATCTGTGTTCTCTGTCAGTGTGTTAATATTCCTGAGGACAGTGGGGGTGTTTTACACTTCACAGGGTGTATCTGACTCTGGGTCATGATGTACACAGTGTGTCAGTGAGTGTTTTAATATTAATCTGTGTTCTCTGTCAGTGTGTTAATATCACTGAGGACAGTGGGGGTGTTTTACACTTCACCGGGTGTATCTGACTCAGGGTCATGATGTACACAGTGTGTCAGTGAGTGTGTTAATATTAATCTGTGTTCTCTGTCAGTGTGTTAATATTACTGAGGACAGTGGGGGTGTTTTACACTTCACAGGGTGTATCTGACTGTGGGTCATGATGTACACAGTGTGTTAGTGAGTGTGTTAATATTAATCTGTGTTCTCTGTCAGTGTGTTAATATTACTGAGGACAGTGGGGGTGTTTTACACTTCACCGGGTGTATCTGACTCTGGGTCATGATGTACACAGTGTGTCAGTGAGTGTGTTAATATTAATCTGTGTTCTCTGTCAGTGTGTTAATATTACTGAGGACAGTGGGGGTGTTTTACACTTCACAGGGTGTATCTGACTGTGGGTCATGATATACACAGTGTGTCAGTGAGTGTGTTAATATTAATCTGTGTTCTCTGTCAGTGTGTTAATATTGCTGAGGACAGTGGGGGTGTTTTACACTTCACAGGGTGTATCTGACTGTGGGTCATGATATACACAGTGTGTCAGTGAGTGTGTTAATATTAATCTGTGTACTCTGTCAGTGTGTTAATATTACTGAGGACAGTGGGGGTGTTTTACACTTCACATTGTGTATCTGACTGTGGGTCATGATATACACAGTGTGTCAGTGAGTGTGTTAATATTAATCTGTGTTCTCTGTCAGTGTGTTAATATTACTGAGGACAGTGGGGGTGTTTTACACTTCACAGGGTGTATCTGACTGTGGGTCATGATATACACAGTGTGTCAGTGAGTGTGTTAATATTAATCTGTGTTCTCTGTCAGTGTGTTAATATTCCTGAGGACAGTGGGGGTGTTTACACTTCACAGGGTGTATCTGACTGTGGGTCATGATGTACACAGTGTGTCAGTGAGTGTGTTAATATTAATCTGTGTCCTCTGTCAGTGTGTTAATATTACTGAGGACAGTGGGGGTGTTTTACACTTCACAGTGTTTATCTGACTGTGGGTCATGATATACACAGTGTATCAGTGAGTGTGTTAATATTAATCTGTGTTCTCTGTCAGTGTGTTAATATTGCTGAGGACAGTGGGGGTGTTTTACACTTCACAGGGTGTATGTGACTGTGGGTCATGATGTACACAGTGTGTCAGTGAGTGTGTTAATATTAATCTGTGTTCTCTGTCAGTGTGTTAATATTCCTGAGGACAGTGGGGGTGTTTTACACTTCACAGGGTGTATCTGACTCTGGGTCATGATGTACACGGTGTGTCAGTGAGTGTTTTAATATTAATCTGTGTTCTCTGTCAGTGTGTTAATATTACTGAGGACAGTGGGGGTGTTTTACACTTCACCGGGTGTATCTGACTCTGGGTCATGATGTACACAGTGTGTCAGTGAGTGTGTTAATATTAATCTGTGTTCTCTGTCAGTGTGTTAATATTACTGAGGACAGTGGGGGTGTTTTACACTTCACAGGGTGTATCTGACTGTGGGTCATGATGTACACAGTGTGTCAGTGAGTGTGTTAATATTAATCTGTGTTCTCTGTCAGTGTGTTAATATTACTGAGGACAGTGGGGGTGTTTTACACTTCACAGGGTGTATCTGACTGTGGGTCATGATGTACACAGTGTGTCAGTGAGTGTGTTAATATTAATCTGTGTTCTCTGTCAGTGTGTTAATATTACTGAGGACAGTGGGGGTGTTTTACACTTCACCGGGTGTATCTGACTCTGGGTCATGATGTACACAGTGTGTCAGTGAGTGTGTTAATATTAATCTGTGTTCTCTGTCAGTGTGTTAATATTACTGAGGACAGTGGGGGTGTTTTACACTTCACAGGGTGTATCTGACTGTGGGTCATGATATACACAGTGTGTCAGTGAGTGTGTTAATATTAATCTGTGTTCTCTGTCAGTGTGTTAATATTGCTGAGGACAGTGGGGGTGTTTTACACTTCACAGGGTGTATCTGACTGTGGGTCATGATATACACAGTGTGTCAGTGCGTGTGTTAATATTAATCTGTGTACTCTGTCAGTGTGTTAATATTCCTGAGGACAGTGGGGGTGTTTACACTTCACAGGGTGTATCTGACTGTGGGTCATGATGTACACAGTGTGTCAGTGAGTGTGTTAATATTAATCTGTGTCCTCTGTCAGTGTGTTAATATTACTGAGGACAGTGGGGGTGTTTTACACTTCACAGTGTTTATCTGACTGTGGGTCATGATATACACAGTGTATCAGTGAGTGTGTTAATATTAATCTGTGTTCTCTGTCAGTGTGTTAATATTACTGAGGACAGTGGGGATGTTTTACACTTCACAGGGTGTATCTGACTGTGGGTCATGATGTACACAGTGTGTCAGTGCGTGTGTTAATATTAATCTGTGTACTCTGTCAGTGTGTTAATATTCCTGAGGACAGTGGGGGTGTTTACACTTCACAGGGTGTATCTGACTGTGGGTCATGATGTACACAGTGTGTCAGTGAGTGTGTTAATATTAATCTGTGTCCTCTGTCAGTGTGTTAATATTACTGAGGACAGTGGGGGTGTTTTACACTTCACAGTGTTTATCTGACTGTGGGTCATGATATACACAGTGTATCAGTGAGTGTGTTAATATTAATCTGTGTTCTCTGTCAGTGTGTTAATATTGCTGAGGACAGTGGGGGTGTTTTACACTTCACAGGGTGTATGTGACTGTGGGTCATGATGTACACAGTGTGTCAGTGAGTGTGTTAATATTAATCTGTGTTCTCTGTCAGTGTGTTAATATTCCTGAGGACAGTGGGGGTGTTTTACACTTCACAGGGTGTATCTGACTCTGGGTCATGATGTACACGGTGTGTCAGTGAGTGTTTTAATATTAATCTGTGTTCTCTGTCAGTGTGTTAATATTACTGAGGACAGTGGGGGTGTTTTACACTTCACCGGGTGTATCTGACTCTGGGTCATGATGTACACAGTGTGTCAGTGAGTGTGTTAATATTAATCTGTGTTCTCTGTCAGTGTGTTAATATTACTGAGGACAGTGGGGGTGTTTTACACTTCACAGGGTGTATCTGACTGTGGGTCATGATATACACAGTGTGTCAGTGAGTGTGTTAATATTAATCTGTGTTCTCTGTCAGTGTGTTAATATTACTGAGGACAGTGGGGGTGTTTTACACTTCACAGGGTGTATCTGACTGTGGGTCATGATGTACACAGTGTGTCAGTGAGTGTGTTAATATTAATCTGTGTTCTCTGTCAGTGTGTTAATATTACTGAGGACAGTGGGGGTGTTTTACACTTCACCGGGTGTATCTGACTCTGGGTCATGATGTACACAGTGTGTCAGTGAGTGTGTTAATATTAATCTGTGTTCTCTGTCAGTGTGTTAATATTACTGAGGACAGTGGGGGTGTTTTACACTTCACAGGGTGTATCTGACTGTGGGTCATGATATACACAGTGTGTCAGTGAGTGTGTTAATATTAATCTGTGTTCTCTGTCAGTGTGTTAATATTGCTGAGGACAGTGGGGGTGTTTTACACTTCACAGGGTGTATCTGACTGTGGGTCATGATATACACAGTGTGTCAGTGCGTGTGTTAATATTAATCTGTGTACTCTGTCAGTGTGTTAATATTACTGAGGACAGTGGGGGTGTTTTACACTTCACAGGGTGTATCTGACTGTGGGTCATGATATACACAGTGTGTCAGTGAGTGTGTTAATATTAATCTGTGTTCTCTGTCAGTGTGTTAATATTACTGAGGACAGTGGGGGTGTTTTACACTTCACAGGGTGTATCTGACTGTGGGTCATGATATACACAGTGTGTCAGTGAGTGTGTTAATATTAATCTGTGTTCTCTGTCAGTGTGTTAATATTACTGAGGACAGTGGGGGTGTTTTACACTTCACAGGGTGTATCTGACTGTGGGTCATGATATACAGAGTGTGTCAGTGAGTGTGTTAATATTAATCTGTGTTCTCTGTCAGTGTGTTAATATTCCTGAGGACAGTGGGGGTGTTTACACTTCACAGGGTGTATCTGACTGTGGGTCATGATGTACACAGTGTGTCAGTGAGTGTGTTAATATTAATCTGTGTCCTCTGTCAGTGTGTTAATATTACTGAGGACAGTGGGGGTGTTTTACACTTCACAGTGTTTATCTGACTGTGGGTCATGATATACACAGTGTATCAGTGAGTGTGTTAATATTAATCTGTGTTCTCTGTCAGTGTGTTAATATTGCTGAGGACAGTGGGGGTGTTTTACACTTCACAGGGTGTATCTGACTGTGGGTCATGATGTACACAGTGTGTCAGTGAGTGTGTTAATATTAATCTGTGTTCTCTGTCAGTGTGTTAATATTCCTGAGGACAGTGGGGGTGTTTTACACTTCACAGGGTGTATCTGACTCTGGGTCATGATGTACACGGTGTGTCAGTGAGTGTTTTAATATTAATCTGTGTTCTCTGTCAGTGTGTTAATATTACTGAGGACAGTGGGGGTGTTTTACACTTCACCGGGTGTATCTGACTCTGGGTCATGATGTACACAGTGTGTCAGTGAGTGTGTTAATATTAATCTGTGTTCTCTGTCAGTGTGTTAATATTACTGAGGACAGTGGGGGTGTTTTACACTTCACAGGGTGTATCTGACTGTGGGTCATGATATACACAGTGTGTCAGTGAGTGTGTTAATATTAATCTGTGTTCTCTGTCAGTGTGTTAATATTGCTGAGGACAGTGGGGGTGTTTTACACTTCACAGGGTGTATCTGACTGTGGGTCATGATATACACAGTGTGTCAGTGAGTGTGTTAATATTAATCTGTGTACTCTGTCAGTGTGTTAATATTACTGAGGACAGTGGGGATGTTTTACACTTCACAGGGTGTATCTGACTGTGGGTCATGATGTACACAGTGTGTCAGTGAGTGTGTTAATATTAATCTGTGTCCTCTGTCAGTGTGTTAATATTACTGAGGACAGTGGGGGTGTTTTACACTTCACAGGGTGTATCTGACTGTGGGTCATGATGTACACAGTGTGTCAGTGAGTGTGTTAATATTAATCTGTGTTCTCTGTCAGTGTGTTAATATTACTGAGGACAGTGGGGGTGTTTTACACTTCACCGGGTGTATCTGACTCTGGGTCATGATGTACACAGTGTGTCAGTGAGTGTGTTAATATTAATCTGTGTTCTCTGTCAGTGTGTTAATATTACTGAGGACAGTGGGGGTGTTTTACACTTCACAGGGTGTATCTGACTGTGGGTCATGATATACACAGTGTGTCAGTGAGTGTGTTAATATTAATCTGTGTTCTCTGTCAGTGTGTTAATATTGCTGAGGACAGTGGGGGTGTTTTACACTTCACAGGGTGTATCTGACTGTGGGTCATGATATACACAGTGTGTCAGTGCGTGTGTTAATATTAATCTGTGTACTCTGTCAGTGTGTTAATATTACTGAGGACAGTGGGGGTGTTTTACACTTCACAGGGTGTATCTGACTGTGGGTCATGATATACACAGTGTGTCAGTGAGTGTGTTAATATTAATCTGTGTTCTCTGTCAGTGTGTTAATATTACTGAGGACAGTGGGGGTGTTTTACACTTCACAGGGTGTATCTGACTGTGGGTCATGATATACACAGTGTGTCAGTGAGTGTGTTAATATTAATCTGTGTTCTCTGTCAGTGTGTTAATATTACTGAGGACAGTGGGGGTGTTTTACACTTCACAGTGTGTATCTGACTGTGGGTCATGATATACAGAGTGTGTCAGTGAGTGTGTTAATATTAATCTGTGTTCTCTGTCAGTGTGTTAATATTCCTGAGGACAGTGGGGGTGTTTACACTTCACAGGGTGTATCTGACTGTGGGTCATGATGTACACAGTGTGTCAGTGAGTGTGTTAATATTAATCTGTGTCCTCTGTCAGTGTGTTAATATTACTGAGGACAGTGGGGGTGTTTTACACTTCACAGTGTTTATCTGACTGTGGGTCATGATATACACAGTGTATCAGTGAGTGTGTTAATATTAATCTGTGTTCTCTGTCAGTGTGTTAATATTGCTGAGGACAGTGGGGGTGTTTTACACTTCACAGGGTGTATCTGACTGTGGGTCATGATGTACACAGTGTGTCAGTGAGTGTGTTAATATTAATCTGTGTTCTCTGTCAGTGTGTTAATATTCCTGAGGACAGTGGGGGTGTTTTACACTTCACAGGGTGTATCTGACTCTGGGTCATGATGTACACGGTGTGTCAGTGAGTGTTTTAATATTAATCTGTGTTCTCTGTCAGTGTGTTAATATTACTGAGGACAGTGGGGGTGTTTTACACTTCGCCGGGTGTATCTGACTCTGGGTCATGATGTACACAGTGTGTCAGTGAGTGTGTTAATATTAATCTGTGTTCTCTGTCAGTGTGTTAATATTACTGAGGACAGTGGGGGTGTTTTACACTTCACAGGGTGTATCTGACTGTGGGTCATGATATACACAGTGTGTCAGTGAGTGTGTTAATATTAATCTGTGTTCTCTGTCAGTGTGTTAATATTGCTGAGGACAGTGGGGGTGTTTTACACTTCACAGGGTGTATCTGACTGTGGGTCATGATATACACAGTGTGTCAGTGAGTGTGTTAATATTAATCTGTGTACTCTGTCAGTGTGTTAATATTACTGAGGACAGTGGGGATGTTTTACACTTCACAGGGTGTATCTGACTGTGGGTCATAATGTACACAGTGTGTCAGTGAGTGTGTTAATATTAATCTGTGTTCTCTGTCAGTGTGTTAATATTCCTGAGGGCAGTGGGGATGTTTTACACTTCACAGGGTGTATCTGACTGTGGGTCATAATGTACACAGTGTGTCAGTGAGTGTGTTAATATTAATCTGTGTTCTCTGTCAGTGTGTTAATATTCCTGAGGACAGTGGGGGTGTTTTACACTTCACAGGGTGTATCTGACTGTGGGTCATGATGTACACAGTGTGTCAGTGAGTGTGTTAATATTAATCTGTGTTCTCTGTCAGTGTGTTAATATTCCTGAGGACAGTGGGGGTGTTTTACACTTCACAGGGTTTATCTGACTGTGGGTCATGATGTACACAGTGTGTCAGTGAGTGTGTTAATATTAATCTGTGTTCTCTGTCAGGGTGTTAATATTCATGAGGACAGTGGGGGTGTTTTACACTTCACAGGGTGTATCTGACAGTGGGTCATGATATACACAGTGTGTCAGTGAGTCTGTTAATATTAATCTGTGTTCTCTGTCAGTGTGTTAATATTACTGAGGTCAGTGGGGGTGTTTTACACTTCACAGTGTGTATCTGACTGTGGGTCATGATATACACAGTGTGTCAGTGAGTGTGTTAATATTAATGTGTTCTCTGTCAGTGTGTTAATATTACTGAGGACAGTGGGGGTGTTTTACACTTCACAGGGTGTATCTGACTGTGGGTCATGATATACACAGTGTGTCTGTGAGTGTGTTAATATTAATCTGTGTTCTCTGTCATTGTGCTAATATTACTGAGGACAGTGGGGGTGTTTTACACTTCACAGGGTGTATCTGACTGTGGGTCATGATATACACAGTGTGTCAGTGAGTGTGTTAATATTAATCTGTGTTCTCTATCAGTGTGTTAATATTACTGAGGACAGTGGGGGTGTTTTACACTTCACAGGGTGTATCTGACTGTGGGTCATGATATACACAGTGTGTCAGTGAGTGTGTTAATATTAATCTGTGTTCTCTGTCAGTGTGTTAATACTACTGAGGACAGTGGGGGTGTTTTACACTTCACAGGGTGTATCTGACTGTGGGTCATGATGTACACAGTGTGTCAGTGAGTGTGTTAATATTAATCTGTGTTCTCTGTCAGTGTGTTAATATTACTGAGGACAGTGGGGGTGTTTTACACTTCACAGGGTGTATCTGACTGTGGGTCATGATGTACACAGTGTGTCAGTGAGTGTGTTAATATTAATCTGTGTACTCTGTCAGTGTGTTAATATTACTGAGGACAGTGGGGGTGTTTTACACTTCACAGGGTGTATCTGACTGTGGGTCATGATGTACACAGTGTGTCAGTGAGTGTGTTAATATTAATCTGTGTTCTCTGTCAGTGTGTTAATATTACTGAGGACAGTGGGGGTGTTTTACACTTCACCGGGTGTATCTGACTCTGGGTCATGATGTACACAGTGTGTCAGTGAGTGTGTTAATATTAATCTGTGTTCTCTGTCAGTGTGTTAATATTACTGAGGACAGTGGGGGTGTTTTACACTTCACAGGGTGTATCTGACTGTGGGTCATGATATACACAGTGTGTCAGTGAGTGTGTTAATATTAATCTGTGTTCTCTGTCAGTGTGTTAATATTGCTGAGGACAGTGGGGGTGTTTTACACTTCACAGGGTGTATCTGACTGTGGGTCATGATATACACAGTGTGTCAGTGAGTGTGTTAATATTAATCTGTGTTCTCTGTCAGTGTGTTAATATTACTGAGGACAGTGGGGGTGTTTTACACTTCACAGGGTGTATCTGACTGTGGGTCATGATATACACAGTGTGTCAGTGAGTGTGTTAATATTAATCTGTGTCCTCTGTCAGTGTGTTAATATTACTGAGGACAGTGGGGGTGTTTTACACTTCACAGTGTTTATCTGACTGTGGGTCATGATATACACAGTGTATCAGTGAGTGTGTTAATATTAATCTGTGTTCTCTGTCAGTGTGTTAATATTGCTGAGGACAGTGGGGGTGTTTTACACTTCACAGGGTGTATCTGACTGTGGGTCATGATGTACACAGTGTGTCAGTGAGTGTGTTAATATTAATCTGTGTTCTCTGTCAGTGTGTTAATATTCCTGAGGACAGTGGGGGTGTTTTACACTTCACAGGGTGTATCTGACTCTGGGTCATGATGTACACAGTGTGTCAGTGAGTGTTTTAATATTAATTTGTGTTCTCTGTCAGTGTGTTAATATTACTGAGGACATTGAGGGTGTTTTACACTTCACCGGGTGTATCTGACTCTGGGTCATGATGTACACAGTGTGTCAGTGAGTGTGTTAATATTAATCTGTGTTCTCTGTCAGTGTGTTAATATTACTGAGGACAGTGGGGGTGTTTTACACTTCACAGGGTGTATCTGACTGTGGGTCATGATATACACAGTGTGTCTGTGAGTGTGTTAATATTAATCTGTGTTCTCTGTCAGTGTGTTAATATTGCTGAGGACAGTGGGGGTGTTTTACACTTCACAGGGTGTATCTGACTGTGGGTCATGATATACACAGTGTGTCAGTGAGTGTGTTAATATTAATCTGTGTACTCTGTCAGTGTGTTAATATTACTGAGGACAGTGGGGGTGTTTTACACTTCACAGGGTGTATCTAACTGTGGGTCATGATATACACAGTGTGGCAGTGAGTGTGTTAATATTAATCTGTGTACTCTGTCAGTGTGTTAATATTACTGAGGACAGTGGGGGTGTTTTACACTTCACAGTGTTTATCTGACTGTGGGTCATGATATACACAGTGTATCAGTGAGTGTGTTAATATTAATCTGTGTTCTCTGTCAGTGTGTTAATATTGCTGAGGACAGTGGGGGTGTTTTACACTTCACAGGGTGTATCTGACTGTGGGTCATGATGTACACAGTGTGTCAGTGAGTGTGTTAATATTAATCTGTGTTCTCTGTCAGTGTGTTAATATTCCTGAGGACAGTGGGGGTGTTTTACACTTCACAGGGTGTATCTGACTCTGGGTCATGATGTACACAGTGTGTCAGTGAGTGTTTTAATTTTAATCTGTGTTCTCTGTCAGTGTGTTAATATTACTGAGGACAGTGGGGGTGTTTTACACTTCACAGGGTGTATCTGACTGTGGGTCATGATATACACAGTGTGTCAGTGATTGTGTTAATATTAATCTGTGTTCTCTGTCAGTGTGTTAATATTGCTGAGGACAGTGGGGGTGTTTTACACTTCACAGGGTGTATCTGACTGTGGGTCATGATATACACAGTGTGTCAGTGAGTGTGTTAATATTAATCTGTGTACTCTGTCAGTGTGTTAATATTACTGAGGACAGTGGGGGTGTTTTACACTTCACAGGGTGTATCTGACTGTGGGTCATGATATACACAGTGTGTCAGTGAGTGTGTTAATATTAATCTGTGTACTCTGTCAGTGTGTTAATATTACTGAGGACAGTGGGGGTGTTTTACACTTCACAGTGTTTATCTGACTGTGGGTCATGATATACACAGTGTATCAGTGAGTGTGTTAATATTAATCTGTGTTCTCTGTCAGTGTGTTAATATTGCTGAGGACAGTGGGGGTGTTTTACACTTCACAGGGTGTATCTGACTGTGGGTCATGATGTACACAGTGTGTCAGTGAGTGTGTTAATATTAATCTGTGTTCTCTGTCAGTGTGTTAATATTCCTGAGGACAGTGGGGGTGTTTTACACTTCACAGGGTGTATCTGACTCTGGGTCATGATGTACACAGTGTGTCAGTGAGTGTTTTAATATTAATCTGTGTTCTCTGTCAGTTTGTTAATATTACTGAGGACAGTGGGGGTGTTTTACACTTCACCGGGTGTATCTGACTCTGGGTCATGATGTACACAGTGTGTCAGTGAGTGTGTTAATATTAATCTGTGTTCTCTGTCAGTGTGTTAATATTACTGAGGACAGTGGGGGTGTTTTACACTTCACAGGGTGTATCTGACTGTGGGTCATGATATACACAGTGTGTCAGTGAGTGTGTTAATATTAATCTGTGTTCTCTGTCAGTGTGTTAATATTACTGAGGACAGTGGGGGTGTTTTACACTTCACAGGGTGTATCTGACTGTTGGTCATGATATACACAGTGTGTCAGTGAGTGTGTTAATATTAATCTGTGTTCTCTGTCAGTGTGTTAATATTACTGAGGACAGTGGGGGTGTTTTACACTTCACAGGGTGTATCTGACTGTTGGTCATGATATACACAGTGTGTCAGTGAGTGTGTTAATATTAATCTGTGTTCTCTGTCAGTGTGTTAATATTCCTGAGGACAGTGGGGGTGTTTTACACTTCACAGGGTGTATCTGACTCTGGGTCATGATGTACACAGTGTGTCAGTGAGTGTTTTAATATTAATCTGTGTACTCTGTCAGTGTGTTAATATTACTGAGGACAGTGGGGGTGTTTTACACTTCACAGGGTGTATCTGACTCTGGGTCATGATGTACGCAGTGTGTCAGTGAGTGTTTTAATATTAATCTGTGTTCTCTGTCAGTGTGTTAATATTACTGAGGACAGTGGGGGTGTTTTACACTTCACAGGGTGTATCTGACTCTGGGTCATGATGTACACAGTGTGTCAGTGAGTGTTTTAATTTTAATCTGTGTTCTCTGTCAGTGTGTTAATATTACTGAGGACAGTGGGGGTGTTTTACACTTCACAGGGTGTATCTGACTGTGGGTCATGATATACACAGTGTGTCAGTGAGTGTGTTAATATTAATCTGTGTTCTCTGTCAGTGTGTTAATATTACTGAGGACAGTGGGGGTGTTTTACACTTCACAGGGTGTATCTGACTGTGGGTCATGATATACACAGTGTGTCAGTGAGTGTGTTAATATTAATCTGTGTTCTCTGTCAGTGTGTTAATATTACTGAGGACAGTGGGGGTGTTTTACACTTCACAGGGTGTATCTGACTGTGGGTCATGATGTACACAGTGTGTCAGTGAGTGTGTTAATATTAATCTGTGTTCTCTGTCAGTGTGTTAATATTACTGAGGACAGTGGGGGTGTTTTGCACTTCACAGGGTGTATCTGACTGTGGGTCATGATATACACAGTGTGTCAGTGAATGTGTTAATATTAATCTGTGTTCTCTGTCAGTGTGTTAATATTGCTGAGGACAGTGGGGATGTTTTACACTTCGCAGGGTGTATCTGACTGTGGGTCATGATATACACAGTGTGTCAGTGAGTGTGTTAATATTAATCTATGTTCTCTGTCAGTGTGTTAATATTCCTGAGGACAGTGGGGGTGTTTTACACTTCACAGGGTTTATCTGGCTGTGAGTCATGACATACACAGTGTGTCAGTGAGTGTATCAATATTAATCTGTGTTCTCTGTCAGTGTGTTAATATTACTGAGGACAGTGGGGGTGTTTTACACTTCACAGGGTTGATCTGACTGTGGGTCATGATGTACACAGTTTGTCAGTGAGTGTGTTAATTTTAATCTGTGTTCTCTGTCAGTGTGTTAATATTACTGAGGACAGTGGGGGTGTTTTACACTTCACAGGGTGTATCTGGCTGTGGGTCATGATGTACACAGTGTGGCAGTGAGTGTGTTAATATTAATCTGTGTACTCTGTCAGTGTGTTAATATTACTGAGGACAGTGGGGGTGTTTTACACTTCACAGTGTTTATCTGACTGTGGGTCATGATATACACAGTGTATCAGTGAGTGTGTTAATATTAATCTGTGTTCTCTGTCAGTGTGTTAATATTGCTGAGGACAGTGGGGGTGTTTTACACTTCACAGGGTGTATCTGACTGTGGGTCATGATGTACACAGTGTGTCAGTGAGTGTGTTAATATTAATCTGTGTTCTCTGTCAGTGTGTTAATATTCCTGAGGACAGTGGGGGTGTTTTACACTTCACAGGGTGTATCTGACTCTGGGTCATGATGTACACAGTGTGTCAGTGAGTGTTTTAATTTTAATCTGTGTTCTCTGTCAGTGTGTTAATATTACTGAGGACAGTGGGGGTGTTTTACACTTCACAGGGTGTATCTGACTGTGGGTCATGATATACACAGTGTGTCAGTGAGTGTGTTAATATTAATCTGTGTTCTCTGTCAGTGTGTTAATATTGCTGAGGACAGTGGGGGTGTTTTACACTTCACAGGGTGTATCTGACTGTGGGTCATGATATACACAGTGTGTCAGTGAGTGTGTTAATATTATTCTGTGTACTCTGTCAGTGTGTTAATATTACTGAGGACAGTGGGGGTGTTTTACACTTCACAGGGTGTATCTGACTGTGGGTCATGATATACACAGTGTGTCAGTGAGTGTGTTAATATTAATCTGTGTACTCTGTCAGTGTGTTAATATTACTGAGGACAGTGGGGGTGTTTTACACTTCACAGTGTTTATCTGACTGTGGGTCATGATATACACAGTGTATCAGTGAGTGTGTTAATATTAATCTGTGTTCTCTGTCAGTGTGTTAATATTGCTGAGGACAGTGGGGGTGTTTTACACTTCACAGGGTGTATCTGACTGTGGGTCATGATGTACACAGTGTGTCAGTGAGTGTGTTAATATTAATCTGTGTTCTCTGTCAGTGTGTTATTATTCCTGAGGACAGTGGGGGTGTTTTACACTTCACAGGGTGTATCTGACTCTGGGTCATGATGTACACAGTGTGTCAGTGAGTGTTTTAATATTAATCTGTGTTCTCTGTCAGTTTGTTAATATTACTGAGGACAGTGGGGGTGTTTTACACTTCACCGGGTGTATCTGACTCTGGGTCATGATGTACACAGTGTGTCAGTGAGTGTGTTAATATTAATCTGTGTTCTCTGTCAGTGTGTTAATATTACTGAGGACAGTGGGGGTGTTTTACACTTCACAGGGTGTATCTGACTGTGGGTCATGATATACACAGTGTGTCAGTGAGTGTGTTAATATTAATCTGTGTTCTCTGTCAGTGTGTTAATATTACTGAGGACAGTGGGGGTGTTTTACACTTCACAGGGTGTATCTGACTGTTGGTCATGATATACACAGTGTGTCAGTGAGTGTGTTAATATTAATCTGTGTTCTCTGTCAGTGTGTTAATATTACTGAGGACAGTGGGGGTGTTTTACACTTCACAGGGTGTATCTGACTGTTGGTCATGATATACACAGTGTGTCAGTGAGTGTGTTAATATTAATCTGTGTTCTCTGTCAGTGTGTTAATATTCCTGAGGACAGTGGGGGTGTTTTACACTTCACAGGGTGTATCTGACTCTGGGTCATGATGTACACAGTGTGTCAGTGAGTGTTTTAATATTAATCTGTGTACTCTGTCAGTGTGTTAATATTACTGAGGACAGTGGGGGTGTTTTACACTTCACAGGGTGTATCTGACTCTGGGTCATGATGTACGCAGTGTGTCAGTGAGTGTTTTAATATTAATCTGTGTTCTCTGTCAGTGTGTTAATATTACTGAGGACAGTGGGGGTGTTTTACACTTCACAGGGTGTATCTGACTCTGGGTCATGATGTACACAGTGTGTCAGTGAGTGTTTTAATTTTAATCTGTGTTCTCTGTCAGTGTGTTAATATTACTGAGGACAGTGGGGGTGTTTTACACTTCACAGGGTGTATCTGACTGTGGGTCATGATATACACAGTGTGTCAGTGAGTGTGTTAATATTAATCTGTGTTCTCTGTCAGTGTGTTAATATTACTGAGGACAGTGGGGGTGTTTTACACTTCACAGGGTGTATCTGACTGTGGGTCATGATATACACAGTGTGTCAGTGAGTGTGTTAATATTAATCTGTGTTCTCTGTCAGTGTGTTAATATTACTGAGGACAGTGGGGGTGTTTTACACTTCACAGGGTGTATCTGACTGTGGGTCATGATGTACACAGTGTGTCAGTGAGTGTGTTAATATTAATCTGTGTTCTCTGTCAGTGTGTTAATATTACTGAGGACAGTGGGGGTGTTTTGCACTTCACAGGGTGTATCTAACTGTGGGTCATGATATACACAGTGTGTCAGTGAATGTGTTAATATTAATCTGTGTTCTCTGTCAGTGTGTTAATATTGCTGAGGACAGTGGGGATGTTTTACACTTCGCAGGGTGTATCTGACTGTGGGTCATGATATACACAGTGTGTCAGTGAGTGTGTTAATATTAATCTATGTTCTCTGTCAGTGTGTTAATATTCCTGAGGACAGTGGGGGTGTTTTACACTTCACAGGGTTTATCTGGCTGTGAGTCATGACATACACAGTGTGTCAGTGAGTGTATCAATATTAATCTGTGTTCTCTGTCAGTGTGTTAATATTACTGAGGACAGTGGGGGTGTTTTACACTTCACAGGGTTGATCTGACTGTGGGTCATGATGTACACAGTTTGTCAGTGAGTGTGTTAATTTTAATCTGTGTTCTCTGTCAGTGTGTTAATATTACTGAGGACAGTGGGGGTGTTTTACACTTCACAGGGTGTATCTGGCTGTGGGTCATGATGTACACAGTGTGTCAGTGAGTGTGTTAATATTAATCTGTGTTCTCTGTCAGTGTGTTAATATTACTGAGGACAGTGGGGGTGTTTTACACTTCACAGGATGTATCTGACTGTGGGTCATGATTTACACAGTGTGTCAGTGAGTGTTTTAATATTAATCTGTGTTCTCTGTCAGTGTGTTAATATTCCTGAGGACAGTGGGGGTGTTTTACACTTCACAGGGTTTATCTGGCTGTGAGTCATGACATACACAGTGTGTCAGTGAGTGTGTCAATATTAATCTGTGTTCTCTGTCAGTGTGTTAATATTACTGAGGACAGTGGGGGTGTTTTACACTTCACAGGGTTTATCTGACTGTGGGTCATGATGTACACAGTTTGTCAGTGAGTGTGTTAATTTTAATCTGTGTTCTCTGTCAGTGTGTTAATATTACTGAGGACAGTGGGGGTGTTATACACTTCACAGGGTGTATCTGACTGTGGGTCATGATGTACACAGTGTGTCAGTGAGTGTGTTAATATTAATCTGTGTTCTCTGTCAGTGTGTTAATATTACTGAGGACAGTGGGGGTGTTTTACACTTCACAGGGTGTATCTGACTGTGGGTCATGATATACACAGTGTGTCACTGAGTGTGTTAATATTAATCTGTGTTCTCTGTCAGTGTGTTAATATTACTGAGGACAGTGGGGGTGTTTTACACTTCACAGGGTGTATCTGACTGTGGGTCATGATGTACACAGTGTATCAGTGAGTGTGTTAATATTAATCTGTGTTCTCTTTCAGTGTATTAATATTACTGAGGACAGTGGGGGTGTTTTACACTTCACAGGGTGTATCTGACTGTGGGTCATGATATGCACAGTGTGTCAGTGAGTGTGTTAATATTAATCTGTGTTCTCTGTCAGTGTGTTAATATTCCACCCTAGCCAAATCGCCCCTTTCACATTTTACTCTCTCTCTCCCCCCACAACTCCTCTTGCACCTTCTCCTCCTTTGAGCTCATCACTTTGTTCCCCAAATCCCATCCCCCACTCCCATACACCATTCCCCGATACCACTACCCCCTAACACCCCTCCCTCACTCCCATACCCCACATCCCACCCAGCCACCCCTCTCCCACTCCCCTTCCCCACTCCCCTCCCAACTTCCCTACTTCATTCCCCTCCCCCACTTCCCAACCCCACCCCCAACCACACTCCCCTATCCCACTGCTTCCCCCACTGCCCTCCCTCACTCTCCTACCCCACACCCCTCCCCCACTCCCCTCCCCCACACCCTTCCCCAACTCCCCTCAACCGCTCCACTCCCCAACTCCATCACTATCGCCCCTACCCCACTCCCCTCCCCCACTCCCCTCCGCCAAACCCCTCCACACTCCCCTCCCCAACTCCGCTCCCCTACACACCTCTTCCCTCCCCTCCCACACTACCCTCCCACACTCCCCAGCCCACTTCCCTCCCCCACTCCCCTACCCCATTCCTGCTGCCACTCCCCTACCCTACTCCCCTTCCCCACTCCACTCCCCTCTCAATGCCTCCACTCCCCTACCGCACTCCCCTCCCCAGTCCCCTTACCACTCCACTCCCACACTCCCCTACATCATTCCCCTACCCCACTCCCCTACACCACTCCGATCCCCCACTCCCCTCCCACACTCCCCTTCCCTACTCCCTTCCCACACTCCCCCTACCGAACTCCCCTCCCACACTCCCCGACCACACTCCCCTACCACGCTCCCCTCCCCCACTCCCCTCTCCCAGCCCTGACTCACCTACCGCACTCCCCTACCCCACTTCCTTTCCCCCACTCCCCACTCCCACTCCCTTCACCCACTCCCCTACCCCACTCCCATACCCTACTCCCCTCTCCCACTCCCTGTCCCCCACTCCCCTCCCCCACTCCCCTAACCCACTCCCCTACCCCACTCCCCTTTATCACTCCCCTACCAGACCCCCTGTCCCCCAATCCCTGTTCCCCCACTCCCTGTCCCCCACTCCCCTCCCCCACTCCCCTCCTCACTCTCCTACCCCACACTCCTCCCCCACTCCCCGCCACACTCCCCTCCCCAACTCCCCTCAACCGCTCCACTCCCCAACTCCACCAGCAGCTCCTCTCCCCCACTCCCTTCCCCAACTCCCCTGCACCAATCCCCTCCACCAATCCCCTCCCCCAGACCCCTCCCCACTCCCCTCCCCAACTCCGCGCCCCTACTCCCCTCTCCGCTCCCCTCCCACTCTACCCTCCCTCACTCCCCAGCTCACTCCCTCCCGCACTCCCCTACCCCATTCCTGCCGCCACTCCCCTCCCCCACTCCCCTCCCCTACTCCACACCCGTCTCACTGCCCCACTCCCCTACCCCACTCCCCTCGCCAGTCCCCTTTCCACTCCACTCCCACACACCCCTACATCACTGCCCTACCCCACTCCCCTACCCCACTCCCATCCCCCACTCCCTTACAACACACCCCTTCCCTACTCCCTTCCCACACTCCCCCTACCACACTCCCCTCCCCCACTACCCTCCCCCCACCCCAACTCACCTACCGCACTCCCCTACACCACTTCCTGTCCCCCACTCCCCTCCCCCACTCCCCTATATCACTCCCCTACCCCATTACCTATCCCCCACTCCCTGTCCCCCACTCCCCTCCCCCACTCCCCTACCCCACTCCCCTACCCCACTCCCCTCGACCACTCCCCTAACCCACCCCCTATATCACTCCCCTACCCCACTCCCCCTGTCCCCCATTCCCTGTCCCCCACTCCCCTCCACAACTCACCTCCCCCACTCCCCTACTCCACTCCCGCACCCCACTCCTTACCCCCACTCCTCTACCCAACTCCCCTCCCCAACTCCCCTCCCCAACTCCCCTCCCCCCTCCCCTCCCCCACTCCCCACCCAACTCATTACCCCACTCCCCTACCCCACACCCCTCACCAACTCCCTTACCACCAGCCCCTACTCCACTCCCCTACCAAACTCACCTCCCCCACTCCCCTGCACAACTCCCCTCCCTCACTTCCCTCCAGAACACCCCTCCCCAAATCCCCCCAACAGCCCTCCCCCACCTCCCTCCCCCACACCCCTCCCCCACTCCCCTCCCCAACTCCTCTCCCCACTCCCCTCCCCCTCTCCCCGCCCCAGCTCCCCTCGTCCACTCCCCTCCCACATTAACTTCCCCCACTCTCCTCCCCACTCCCCTCCCCAACTAGCCTCCCCAACTCCGCTACCACACTCCCCTACCCCATTCGCTGAACCCACTCCCTTACCACACCCCACCACCAATCCCCTCCCCTACTCCGATCCACCACTCCGCTTCCCTCCACCTCTTCACTGCCCTCACCTAAGACAATCCCATCCTCCACTACCCTCCCCCACTCCCCTGCCCCACTCCCCGACCCCACACCCCGACCGCAGTGCCCTCCACAACTCCCCTACCCCACTCCCCTACCCCACTCCCCTACCACACTCCCCTACCCCACTCCCCTCCACAACTCCCCTACCCCACTCCCCTACCCCATTCCCCTCCTCCACACCCCTCCCCACTCCCCTACCTCACTCCCCTCCCCACACCCCTACCCACCTCTCCTACCCCACTCCCCTACCACACTGCCCTACCCCACACCCCTACCCCAATCCCCTACCACTCTCCCCTACCCCACTCCCCTCCACCACTCCAATACCTCACTACCCTCCCCTACTCCCGTACCCACATCTCCGACCACACCCCTTCCCCACTCCCCTTCCCTCCACCTCCTCACTGCCTTCCACTACCCAACACCTCGACCCTACACACATCCTCACTCCCCTCCCCACTCCCCTTCCCTCCACCTCCTCACTGCGCTCACCTATCCCACGCCCCTTTCCCACTCCCTACATCACTCCCCTCCCCCACTCCCCTCCCCCACTCCCCTCCCAAACTCCCTGACCACATCCCCTACCCAATTCTCCTACCTCACTCCCCTACCTCACACCCTTACCACACCCCCTCCTCCAATCACCTCACCCACTCCCCTCCACCACTCAGTTCCCTCCACCTCTTCACTGCCCTGCCCAACCACACTCCCATCCCCCAGTACACTCCCCCAATCCCCAACCCCACTCCCCTCCCCCATTCCCCTACTGCACTCCCTCTACAACTCCCCTACCCCAATCCCCTAACACACTCCCCTACCCCACTCCCCTCCACCACTCCCATACCTCACTATCCTCCCCTACTCCCGTACCCACATCTCCTACCACATCCCTTCCCCACTCCCCTTCCCGCCACCTCCTCACTGCCCTCCACTACCCAACACCTCGACCCTACACACATCCTCACTCCCCTCACCACTCCCCTTCCCTCCACCTCCTCACTGCGCTTCCCTATCCCACGCCCCTTTCCCACTCCCTACATCACTCCCCTCCCCCACTCCCCTCCCCCACTCCCCTCCCAAACTCCCTGACCACATCCCCTACCCAATTCTCCTACCTCACTTCCCTACCTCACACCCTTACCACACCCCCTCCTCCAATCACCTCACCCACTCCCCTCCACCACTCAGTTCCCTCCACCTCTTCACTGCCCTGCCCAACCACACACCCATCCCCCAGTACACTCCCCCAATCCCCAACCCCACTCCCCTCCCCCATTCCCCTACTGCACTCCCTCTACAACTCCCCTACCCCACTCCCCTACCACACTGCCCTACCCCACTCCCCTACCCCAATCCCCTACCACGCTCCCCTACCCCACTCCCCTCAACCACTCCCATACCTCACTACCCTCCCCTACTCCCGTACCCACATCTCCTACCACACCCCTTCCCCACTCCCTTTCCCTCCACATCCTCACTGCCCTCCACTACCCAACACCTCGACCCTCCCCACATCCTCACTCCCCTCCCCACTCCCCTTCCCTCCACCTCCTCACTGCGCTTCCCTATCCCACGCCCCTTTCCCACTCCCTACATCACTCCCCTCCCCCACTCCCCTCCCCCACTCCCCTCACAAACTCCCATACCTCACTACCCTCCCCTACCCCCGTACCCACCTCTCCTACCACACCCCTTCCCCACTCCCCTTCCCTCCACCTCCTCACTGCCCTCCACTACCCAACTCCTCGACCCTACACACATCCTCACTCCCCTCCCCACTCCCCTTCCCTCCACCTCCTCACTGCGCTCCCCGATCCCACGCCCCTTTCCCACTCCCTGCATCACTCCCCTCCCCCATTCCCCTCCCCCACTCCCCTCACCAACTCCCCTCACCCACTCCCCTACATCACTCCCCTACCCCATTCCTTGTCGCCCACTCCCCTCTCCCACTCCCCTCTGCCACTCCCCTAACGCAGTCGCCTTTCCCATTCCCCTACCTCACTCCCCTCCCCCACTCCCCTCTCCCACTCCCCTCCCCCACTCCCCTCCCCCACTCCTCACACAAACTCCCCTCACCCACTCCCCTACATCACTCCCCTACCCCACACCTTGTCCCCCACTCCCCTCTCCCACTCCCCGCTCCCACTCCCCTAACGTACTCCCCTACCCCACACCCCTGCCTTACTCCCCTCCCCCACTCCCCGCCCCAACTCCCCTCCCCATTCCCATCCACCACTATTCTACCCCACTCCTCTCCCCTACTCCACTCCCCTCTCCCCACCCCCACGGACCTATGCCACTCCCCTACCCCACTCCCTCTCCCCCACTCCCCTCCCTCCCCTCCCACACTCCATACCCCACTCCCCTACCCCACACCCCTACCCCACTCTCTACCCCCACTCCCATCCCCAACTCCCCTCCCCACTCCCCTACCCCACTCTCACACCCCACTACACTCCCCCACTCCTCTCACACACTCCCCTCCCCCTCTCCTCTCCGCAACTCCCCGCAACCACCTCTCCCCATGCCCCTCCCCCACTCACTTCCCCCACTCCCCTACCGCGGTCCCCTATCCAACCCTCCCCAACTCCCCTTCCCATCTACCATCCCCAACTCTCCTCCCCCACTCCCCCACCAATTCCCATACCCAACTCCCCTGCACCACTTACCACCCCACTCCCTTCCCCCACACCCCTTCTCAACTCCCCTCCCTCACTCCCCTCCCCAACTCCACTCCCCAACTCCCCTCCCATACTACACTCCCCCACTGTCCTCCTCAACTCCCCGCACTAACTTCCATACCCGACTCCCCTACTCCACTCCCCTCCTTCACTCCCCTTCTCACATCCTCCCCATCTCCCCTCCCTCACTCCCCTCCCTCAATCCCCTCCCTCTTCCCCCTCCCCCACTCCCCTACCCCACTCCCCTACCCCATCCCGTACCCCACACCCCTACCCCACACCCCTACCCCACTCCCCACCCCCACTCCCATCCCCAATTCCCCACCCTCACTCCCCTCACTCACTCCCCTGCCCCACTCCGCTCACCCACTCCTCTCCCGAACTCTCCATCCCCACCCCCCTCACCAACTCCCATACCCAACTCCCATGCTCCACATCCCACCCTACTCCCCACCCCACTCCCCTCCCCACGCCCCTCCCCCATTCCACTCCCCTCTCCCCTCCCCCACGGACCTTTGCCACTCCCCTACCCCACTCCCAGTCCCCCACTCCCCTCCCTCATTCCCCTCCCCCAGTCCCCTTCCACACTCCCCTACTGCACACCCATACCCCACTCCTCACACCCACTCCCATACCCAACAAGCCTCCCCCACTCCCCTACCGCACACCTGCACCCCACTACACTCCCCTCCCCCTCTCCTCTCCGCAACTCCCCGCAACCACTCCGCTCCCCAACCCCTGCCGCAACTCCCCTCCCCCACTGTACTACCCCACTCCTCTACCCCACTCCCCTCCCCAACTCCCCTCCCCCAACACTCCTCCCGCACTTCCCTCACAATCTCCCATACTCCACTCCCCGACAGCACTCCCCTACCCCAATCCCCTACACCACTCCACTCTCCTAACCCACTCCCTTCCCCCACACCCTTCCCCCACTCCCTTCCCCCACTCGCTTCCCCCACTCGCTTCCCCCACTCCCCTACCCCCACTCCCCTACCCCCACTCCCCTACCCCACTCCGCTACGCCACTCCCTGACACCTCATCCCTACTGCAGTCCGCTCCCCCACTCCCCTACCCCACTCCCCTCCCCTCCACCTCCTCACTGCCCTCCACTACCCAACTCTCCTAACCCACACACCTCCCCCACTCCACTCCCCAACTCCCCTTCCCTCCACTCCCCTCCCCTCTCCCTGCCCCCACTCACTTACGCCACTCCCCTACCCCATTCACTGTCCCCCACTCCCCACCCACACTCCCCTACCGCACTCACAAACCCCAATCCCCTCTCCCACTCCTCCACCCGACTCCCCTCCCCCTCTCCTCTCCTCTCCGCATCTCCCCTTCCCCACTCCTCTCCCACACTCCCTGCCTCAACTCCCGTCTCTCACTCCCCTAAACAACTCCCCTTCCCCCTCCCCTCCCCCACTCCCCTCCCCCACTCCCCTCCCCCACTCCCCTCCCCCACTCCCATCCCCCACTCCCCTATCCCACTCCCCTATCCCACTCCCCTCCCCACTCCCCTCCCTCACTTCCCTCGTCAACTCCCCTCCCTCACTCCCCTCCGCCAACTCCCCTCCGCCAACTCCCCTCCCCCAACTCCCCTCCCCCAACTCCCCTCCCCCACTCCCCTCTCCTCTACTCCCCAAATCTCCTCCCCCAATTCCTGTCCGCCACTCACCTTCACAAACCCCCTCCCCCGCTCCCCTCCCCCGCCCCCTCCCCACCCCCTCCCCCGCTCCCCTCCCCTCCCCCACTCCCGTCCACCATTCCGCATCCCTGCACCTCCTCACTGCCCACCGTACCCCACTCCCCTCCCCCACTCCCCTACCCCATTCCACTCCCCTTCCCTCCAAATCCTCACTGCCCTCCCCTACACCACGCCCCTACCCCACTCTACACCCCCACTCCCCCACCACACTCCCCTCCACAACTCCCCTACTCCACTCCCCTACCCCACTCCCCGTCACCACACCCTTACCCCACTCCGCTACCCCACTCCGCTACCCCACTCCCTGACATCACATCCCTACCGCAGTCCGCTCCCCAACTTTCCTACCCCACTCCCCTCCCCTCCACCTCCTCACTGCCCTCCACTACCCAACTCTCCTAACCCACACACCTCCCCCACTCCACTCCCCAACTCCCCTTCCCTCCACTCCCCTCCCCTCTCCCTGCCCCCACTCACTTACGCCACTCCCCTACCCCATTCACTGTCCCCCACTCCCCTCCCACACTCCCCTACCGCACTCACAAACCCCACTCCCCTCTCCCACTCCTCCACCGGACTCCCCTCCCCCTCTCCTCTCCTCTCCGCATCTCCCCTTCCCCACTCCTCTCCCACACTCCCTGCCTCAACTCCCGTCTCTCACTCCCCTAAACAACTCCCCTTCCCCCTCCCCTCCCCCAATCCCCTCCCCCACTCCCATCCCCCATTCCCTATCCCACTCCCCTATCCCACTCCCCTCCCCCACTCCCCTCCCTCACTTCCCTCGTCAACTCCCCTCCCTCACTCCCCTCCGCCAACTCCCCTCCGCCAACTCCCCTCCGCCAACTCCCCTCCCCCAACTCCCCTCCCCCACTCCCCTCCCCCACTCCCCTCTCCTCTACTCCCCAAATCTCCTCCCCCAACTCCTGTCCGCCACTCACCTTCACAAACCCCCTCCCCCGCTCCCCACCCCCGCACCCTTCCCACCCCCTCCCCCGCTCCCCTCCCATCCCCCACTCCCGTCCACCATTCCGCATCCCTGCACCTCCTCACTGCCCACCGTACCCCACTCCCCTCCCCCACTCCCCTCCCCCACAACCCTACCCCACACCCCTACTCCACACCACTAGCCCACTCCGCTCCCCACCTCCCCTCCCCCGCTCCCCTCCCCCACTCCCCCACTCCCCTCCCCCACTCCCCACCCCCACTCCCCTCCCCCACTCCCCTCCCCCACTCCCCTATCCCACTCCACTTTCCCACTCCCCGACCCAACTCCCCTTCCCCACAATCCCTTCCCCCACATCCCTTCCCTCCAAATCCTCACTGCCCTCCCCTACACCACTCCCCTCCCCACTCCCTTTTCCTCCACCTCCTCACCGCCCTCCCCTCCCCCACTACCCTCCTCCACTCCCCTCCCCTACTCCCCTTCCTTCTCCTCCACAATGCCCTCCCCTACCCAACTCCCCTACGCCACTGCCCTGCCCACTCCCTACACAACTCCCCTTCACTCCACCTTCTCTCTGCCCTCCCCTCCCCCACTCCCCCACTCCCCTACACAACTCCCCCACTCCCCTACACCACTCCCCTCCCTCACTCCCCTACCCGACTTCCTTCCACCAGTCCCCAACCCCACTCCCCTCCCCTCCCCAACTCCCCACCCCAACTCCCCTCCCCCACTCCCCTCCCCCACTCCCCTCCCCACTCCCCCACTCTCCCACACCCCACCCCCAAATCCCCTCCCCCACTCCCCTGCACCTCTCCCCGACCCCACTCTCCTCACAATTCCCCTGTCACACTCCCCTCCAAAACTCCCCTCCCCCACTCTCCAACTCCCCTCCCCCACTCCCATCCCCCGCTACCCTCCGCCACTCCCCTCCCCCACTCCCCTCCCCCACACCCGTGCCCCACACCCCTGCCCCACACCCCTACCCTACTCCACTACCCCACTCCGCTACCCCACTCCACTACCCCACTCCGCTACACCACTCCCATCCCCAATTACCTACCTCACTCCCCTCCCCCACTCCCCTCCCCCACACCCGTGCCCCACACCCCTGCCCCACACCCCTACCCCACTCCACTACCCCACTCCGCTACCCCACTCCACTTCCCCACTCCGCTACCCCACTCCCATCCCCAATTACCTACCTCACTCCCCTCCCATACTCCCCTACCCACCTCCCCTTCCCCACTCCCCTTCCCCACTCCCCTTCCCCACTCCCCTTACCTCCACCTCCTCACTGCACTCCAGTCCCCAACTCCCCTACCCCACATACCTCCCCCACACCCCTCCCCCTATCTCCTCCCCCTTTCTCCTCCCCCTCTCATCTCCTTCCCCACTCCTCTACCGCACTCCTCTACCCCACTCCTCTACCCCAAGTACCCTCCCCAAGTCCCCTCCCCAGGTCCCCTTCCCAGGTCACCTCCCCAACTCCCCTCACCATCTCCCCTTACCCCACTCCCCTCCCTCACTCCCATTCCTCACTCCCCTATCCCACTCCCCTCCCGCACACCCCTCCCGCTCTCCCCTCCCCCGCTCCCCTCCCCCGCTCCCCTCCCCCGCTCCCCTCACACACTCCCCTCCCCCACTCCCCTCACCCACTCCCCTCCCCCACTAACTACCCTCACATCCCTCCCCACTCCCCTCCCCACTCCCCTCCCCACCTCCCCTCCCCCACTCCCCTCCCCCACACCCCTCCCCCAACTCCCCTCCCCACACTCCCCTCCCCACACTCCCCTCACCCCCCCTCCCCACACCCCACTCCCCCACACCACTCCCCTCCCCAACTCTCCTCCCCAATCCCCTCCCCGACTCCCCTCCCCCTCTCACCTGCCCCTCTCCACTACCCCACTCCCCTCCCGTCCACCACTCCGCTTCCCTGCACCTCCTCACTGCCCTCCCCTACAACACTCCCATCCACCACTCCACTCCCCAACTCTCCTACCTCACACCCCTTCCCCACTCCCCTTCCCTCCACCTCCTCACTGCCCTCCACAACCCAACTCCCCTACCCCACACACCTCCCCCACTCCCCTATCCCACTCCCCTATGCCACTCCCCTATCCCACTCCCCTATCCCACTCCACTTTCCCACATCCCTACCCCACTCCCCTAACTCACTCCGCACCCCAACTCCACTACCCCACTCCCCTCCCACATTCCCCTACCCCCTCCCCTAGCCACCCCCTCCCACACACCCCTCCCCCCCACACTCCCCTCCCCCCACTCCAGTCCACCTCTGCGCTTCCCTGCAACTCTTCACAGCCCTCTCCTGCCACACTCCCATCACCCACTACCCTCACGCACTCCCCTACCGCACTCCACTCCCCCACTTCCCACAACAACTCCACTACCCCATTCCAAATCACCACACCCCTACCCCACTCCCCTATCCCACTCGTTACCGCACTCCCCTACCGCACTCCCCTTCCCCACTCCGCTCCACCACTCCCCTCACCCACTCCCCTCCCCCACTCCCCTAACTCACTCCACTCCCCCACTCCCCTCCCCCACCCCACGCACATCATCCACTCCCCTACCCCGATTACCCTACCTCACTCCCCTCCCCACTCCCCTACCAGACTCCCCTACCTCACTCACATAACACACACCCCTCGCCCACTCCCCTCCCCAATACACTATCCCACTCCCCTTCCCTCCAAATCCTCACTGCCCTCCCCTACACAACGCCCCTACTCCACTCCACACCCCCACTCCCCTACCGCACTCTCCTACCGCACTCCACGACCGCACTCCCCTCCACCACTCCCCTTCCACACTCCCCTCCCTCACTACCCTCCCCCACTAACCTCCCCAACTACCCTCCCCAACTCCCCACCCCAACTCCCCACCCCAACTCCCCTTCCACACTCCCCTTCCACACTCCCCTCCTACACTCCCCTCCCACATTTCCCTCCCACACTCAACTCCCCCACTCAACTCCCCCACTCAACTCCCCAACTCCCCTACCCGACTACCCTCCCCAACTCCCCCCCAACTCCCCTCCCCCTACTCCCCACCCCCACTCCCATCCCCCACTCCCCTCTCCCACTCCCCTCCCCCCACTCCTCCACCCCACTCCCCTCTGTCTCTCCTCACCGCATCTCCCCTTCCCCACTCCTCTCCCACACTCCCTGCCTCAACTCCCCTCCCCCACTCCCCTAAACCACTCCCCTTCCCCCTCCCCTCGCCAACACCCTCCCCCACTCCCCTCCCTCAATCCCCTCGTTAACTCCCCTCCCTCACTCCCATCCCTCACTCCCCTCCCCCACTTCCCTACCCCACTCCACTCCCCAACTTCCCTACCCCACTCCCCTCCCCAACTCCCCTCCCCAACTCCCCTCCCCAACTCCCCTCCCCACTCCCCTCCCCCACTCCCCTACCCCACTCCCCTCTCCCACTCCACTCCCAAAATCCACTCCCCCAACTCCTCTCCGCCCACTCACTTCCCCCGCTCCCCTCCCCCACACCCCTCCCCCACTCCCGTCCACCACTCCGTATCCCTGCACCTCCTCACTGCCCTCCCGTACCCCACTCCCCTCCCCCACTCCCCTCCCCACTCCCCTCCCCATTCCCCTCCCTCACTCCCCTCCCCCATACCCCTACCCCTACCCCACTCCGCTCCCCAACTCCCCTACCTCTCTCCCCTCCCCCTCCCCCACTCCCCTCCCCCACTCCCCTTCCCCACTCCCCTTCCCCACTCCACTTTCCCACTCCCCGACACCACTCCCCTTACCCACATCCCTTCCCTCCAAATCCTCACTGCCCTCCCCTACACCACTCCCCTCCCCCACTCCCTTTTCCTCCACCTCCTCACTGTCCTCCAATTCCCTCCCCTACTCCCCTTCCTTCTCCTCCACACTGCCCTCCCCTACCCAACTCCCCTACGCCACTGCCCTGCCCATTCCCCACGCCACTCCCCTTCACTCCACCTCCTCACTGCCCTCCCCCACTTCCACCAGTCCCCAACCCCACTCCCCTCCCCAACTCCCCTCCCCCTCACACCACCCCCAGATCCCTCCCCAACTCCCCTCCCCAACTCCCCTCACCCACTCCCCTCACCCACTCCCTTCCCCCACTCCCAAACACCCCACCCCCAAATCCCCTCCCCCACACCCCTGCACCTCTCCCCTACCCCACTCTCCTCCCAATTCCCCTATCACACTCCCCTCCAAAACTCCCCTCCCCCAATCCCCAACTCCCCTCCCCACTCCCATCCCCCGCTACCCTCCGCCACTCCCCTCCCCCAAACCCCTACCCCACACCCCTGCCCCACACCCCTGCCCCACTCCACTACCCCACTCCACTACCCCACTCCACTACCCCACTCTAGTCCCCAATTACCTACCTCACTCCCCTCCCATACTCCCCTAGTCACCTCTCCTACCCCACTCCCCTTCCCCACTCCCCTTCCCTCCACCTCCTCACTGCACCCCGGTCCCCAACTCCCCTACCCCAAACACCTCCCCCAGGCCCCTCCCTCACTCCACTTCTCTCCACATCCTCACTGTGCTCCAGTCCCCAACTCCCCTACACCACACATCCCCCACTCCCCTACATCACTCCCCTACATCACTCCCCTACATCACTCCCCTCCCCCACTCCACTCCCCTCCCCCACTCCCCTCCCCCTCTCCCCTCCCCCTCTCCCCTCCCCCTCTCTCCTCCCCCTCTCTCCTCCCCCTCTCATCTCTGCAAAACTCCTTCCCCACTCCTCTACCCAACTCCTCTACCCCACTCCTCTAGCCCACTCCTCTACCCCAAGTCCCCTCCCCAAGTCCCCTCCCCAAGTCCCCTCCCCAAGTCCCCTCCCCAAGACCCCTCCCCATGTCCCCTCCCCATGTCCCCTCCCCATGTCCCCTCCCCAGGTCCCCTCCCCAGCTCCCCTCCCCAACTCCCCGCACTATCTACCCTCACCATCTCCCCTCACTATCTCCCCTCACCATCTTGCCTCACCAACTCCCCTTCCCCCACTCCCCTCCTCCCACTCCCCTCCCGCACTCCCCTCCCGCACACCCCTTCCTCTCTGCCCTCCCCCGCACCCCTCCCCCACTCCCCTCCCCCACTAACCACCCTCACATCCCTCCCCACTCCACGCCCACACTCCACGCCCCCACTCCACTCCCCCACTCCACTCCCAGACCTACTCCCCTCCCCAACTCTCCTCCCCCAATCCCCTCCCCGACTCCCCTCCCCCTCTCCCCGCCCCTCTCCACTACCCGACTCCCCTCCCGTCCACCACTCCGCTTCCCTGTACCTCCTCATAGCCCTCCCCTACAACACTCCCATCCCCCACTCCGCTCCCCAACTCTCCTACCTCACACCCCTCCCCCAATCCCCTTCCCTCCACCTCCTCACTGCCCTCCACAACCCAACTGCCCTACCCCACACACCTCCCCCACTCCCCTATCCCACTCCCCTTCCCTCCACCTCCTCACTGCGCTTCCCTATCCCACTCCCCTATCCCACTCCCCTATCCCACTCCACTTTCCCACTTCCCTACCCCACTCCCCTAACTCACTCCGCCCCCCAACTCTACTACCCTGCTCCCCGAACCCACACCACGACCCCACACCCCGACCCCACTCCCCGACCCCACACCCCTACCCCACACCCCGACCCCACACCCCGACCCCACTCCCCTAAACAGCACCCCTACCCCAATCTCCTCCCACACTCTCCACCCCCAGTCTCCTCCCCCACTCTCCTCCCCCACTCTCCTCCCCCACTCTCCTCCCCCACTCTCCTACCCCACTCCCCGCCCCACTCCCCTAACCATCTCCCCTACCCCACACCCCTACTCCACTCCCCTCTCCCACACCCCTCCCCCACTCCCATCCCCCACTCCCCTCCCTCACTCCCCTACCCCACTACCGTCCCAACTACCCTCCCCAACTACCCTCCCCAACTCCCCACCCCAACTCCCCTTCCACACTCCCCTTCCACACTCCCCTTCCTCACTCCCCTACCCCACTACCCTCACCAACTACCCTCCCCAACTACCATCCCCAACATACCCTCCCCAACTCCACACCCCAACTCCCCACCCCAAGTCCCCTTCCACACTCCCCTTCCACACTCCCCTTCCACACTCCCCCCACACTCCCTTCTCACACTCAACTCCCCCACTCAACTCCCCCACTCAACTCCCCAACTCCCCTTCCTCACCCCCTACCCCACTCCCCTCCCCAACTCCCCTCCCCCTACTCCCCTCCCCCCACTCCCCTCCCCCCACTGCCCTCCCCCACTCCTCTCCGCATCTCCCCTTCCCCACTCCTCTCCCACACTCCCTGCCTCAACTCCCCTCCCCCACCCCCTAAACCACTCCCCTTCCCCCTCCCCTCCCCCACACCCCACCCCCACTCCCCTCCCCCACTCCCCTCCCTCAATCCCCTCGTCAACTCCCCTCCCTCACTCCCCTCCCTCACACCCCTCCCTCATTCCCCTCCCCCACTTCCCTACCCCACTCCTCTCCCCAACTCCCCTCCACAACTCCCCTCCCCCACTCCCCTCCCCCACACCCCACACCCGCTCCCCTCCCCTGCCCCCCTCCCCCGCTCCTGTCCACCACTCCGTATCCCTGCACCTCCTCACTGTGCTCCCGTACACCACTCCCCTCCCCCACACCCCTACCCCACACCCCTACCCCACTCCGCTCCCCAACTCCCCTACCCCTCTCCCCTCCCCCCTCCCCCACTCCCCTCCCCCACTCCCCTTACCCGCATCCCTTCCCTCCACCTCCTCACTGCGCTCCCCTATCCCACTCCCCTATCCCACTCCACTATCCCACTGCCCTATCCGACTCCACTTTCCCACTTCCCTACCCCACTCCCCTAACTCACTACCTCTCCACTCCACCATTCCCCTAACCCCCTCCCCTAGCCCACTCCGTCCCACACTCCCCTTCCCCCACTCCAGTCCACCTCTGCGCTTCCCTGCACCTCTTCACTGCCCTCCCCGACCACACTCCCATCCCTCACTACCCTCACGCACAACCCTACCCCACTCCCCTACACCACTCCCCTACCCCACTCCCCTACCGTACTCCACTAGCGCACTCCACTACCGCGCCCCCTCCACCACTCCCCTACCCCACTCCCAATCACCACACACCAACCCCACTCCCCTCCCCCACTCCCCTCCCCCGCTCCCCTCCCCCGCTCCCTGACACCACACCGGCTCCCCCACTCCCCTCACCCACTCCCCTCCCCCACTCCGCCCCACAACCCTCCCCCTTTCCCCTCCCCCACACCCCTCGTCCACTCCACTCCCGACACTCCTCCCCCACTCCACTCCCCTCCCCCAATCCCCTCCCCCTCACCCCTCCCCCACTCCCCTCCCCCACTCTCCTCCCGTCCAACACTCCACTTCCCTGCACCTCCTCACTGCCCTCCCCTACCACACTCCCATCCCCCACTCCGCTCCCCAACTCTCCTGCCTCACACCCCTTCCCCACTGCCCTTCCCTCCATCTCCTCACTGCCCTCCTCAACCCAACTCCGCTACCCCACACACATCACCAACTCGACTCACCCACTCCCCTTCCCTCCACCTCCTCACTGCGCTCCCCTATCCCACTCCCCTATCCCACTCCCCTATCCCACTCCACTATCCCACTGCCCTATCCGACTCCACTTTCCCACTTCCCTACCCCACTCCCCTAACTTACTCCCCTCCCCAACTCCAGTACCCCTCTCCACTTCACCATTCCCCTAACCCCCTCCCCTAGCCAAACCCTCCCACACTCACCTCCCCCCACACCAGTCCACCTCTGCGCTCCCCTGCATCTCTTCACTGCCCTCCCCTAACACACTCCCATCCCCCACTACGCTCCTGCATTCCCCTACCACACTCCCCTACCGCACTCCACCCCCCCACTCCCCTACCGCACTCCCCTCCACAACTCCCCTACAGCACTCCAAATCACTACACCACTCCTCTCCCCCACTCCCTACCTCAACTCCCCTCCCCACTCCCCTAAACCACTCCCCTTCCCACTCCCCTTCCCACTCCCCTCCCCCACTTCCCTCCCCCACTCCCCTCCCCCACTCCCCTCCCCCACACCCATCACAAACTCCCCTACCCCACTCCCCTACTCCGCTCCTCTCCCACACTCCCCTCCCCCACTCCGCTCCCCCACTCCCCTCCCCCACTCCCTCCGCCACACTCCTACCACACTCTACTCCCTCACTCACCTCCCCAACTCCCCTCCCCCGCTCCCCTCCCACACTAACCTCCCACACACCCCTTCCCACTCCCCTCCCCTCCGACACTCCCCTCGTCCTCTCTCCACCGCCACTCTCCTCCCGAACACCCCTCCCCACTTCCCGCCCCCACCTCCTCCCCCACTCCACTCTCCTCCCCCACTCCCGTCCACCACTCAGCATCCCTGCACCTCCTCACTGCCCTCCCGTACCACACTCCCCTCCCCCACTCCCCTACTCCAATCTCATACCCCACTCCACTCCCCCACTTTCGTACCCCACTCCACTCCCCCACTCCCATACATCATTCCCCTCCACAACTCCCCTA